>NC_046160.1:63617022-64217022 GCF_011064425.1 Rattus rattus
GGGAGCCTCAGTGCACCAGGGTTTCAGATGGATTCTGGTGCTTTCCTCTGGAATCAGCAATGTGTGCAGAGAGCAGTCTCTTCTGGTTTCGCAGGCATGTCTGCCTCTCTGAAGGTTTAGCTCTCCCTCCCCTTTAAATATAATTTTAAAAAGACACCTCAAAAAGAGGAAAAGAAAACGTTTTCTTCGAAATATTTATCTTTAAGATGCTAAACTTTTCCATTTATTGGAAAACTTTTACAATGATCAAGTAAGCATTAATTTATATTCATATGTTCTAACCATCTACAGTTTTTTCCCCCAAGCCCTCCATACTATGGTAACTTCTTTACAGCCTATAAAACACTGTGTGTATTTCCTCTTACTTCTTTCTCTGGGTAGCACTGGCTCTTCTTCACAGTGATTATGACCATCCGAGCTCACCATTTACTGTGGATTTGTATGGTCCACAATTATTTTCACACATTTCATTCATTTAGAGCAGCATATCCACACAATTTCTTCAAAAATTCTTTTGTCACTTTTCAGTGTTGTTTATCAAAGTCTGAACATCACAACAAACAGATGGTATAACCTTGAGATCTATATCTAATTATTTGCTTTGGCCCATTTCTAGTTCTGCAAAAGTGAGCAAGCATGTATTCTCTTCAGCGCTTTGCACACTGGGAAGTTCTCATCATAGATCTCTAAGAACTTCTCCAGCATTTCATGTATGATTTAGAATCACTCATACATCAAGCCCAATTCTTGAACTAGTTAAGATCTCCAGTTAATACATCATATAGGTGTGGAGAGAGTGAACAACCTTGTCTTGCTCTTGATTTTAGTGGAATTCCTTAGTCTCTCTTCATTTAAGTTAATGTTGGCTGAGGCCTTCCTTATTATGTCCCTTGTATCCCTAGTCTATCCAGAAGTTTTATCATGAAAAGCTGGTAAATTTTGCCAAAGGTCATCCTTGTACATAATGTGGCTTCCCCCAACCCCCTGCCCTATCTATCTATCTATCTATCTATCTATCTATCTATCTATCTATCTATCTATCTATCTTGCCTTTAAGCCTTTCTCCTCTTGTTAAACTGTTAGATTACATTCCTAAAGGTCTCAATCAAGGTCTATTCTCATCAAGCTCCCCACCACCAAACATACCGCTGAGACTAATCACCAAGGCTCAGCTATCAAAAAGTCAAGGTCCAGTAGTCAAAATTCACTATTTTGACTGGTCTAACTAAAACACTCAATCAGAACTTACCAACACATTCTAGCTCATTATAACTCAGACCTCTTTTTCTCTCTTAAAATTAACACTTGCAAAATTATTTGCAGATGTTTCTGCTAGTTTCATGTTCAGCAACCTTGTCTCTTTGCACTGATTAATGAAGTTTCTCTTAGTATTTGTTCTGTTCTTGCAAATTGGTGTTTGGGTGTGTTCTGTGCATAATCTGGGTTGAGAAGGGAGCACACCACAATTTGAAGGTCTCTTAAAGATATGTTTTCTGTTTATATTTTGTGGAATAATTTAAGGAATAATTTGTCATTAAGTACTCTTTGAAATTCTACTCTGGTAGAATTTTGTGCTACAACTATCTGACTCAATTTTGATTGGGAGTCTTTTAATGCCTGACTCTATTTCTTTAGGTGTTGTAGGTTACTTTAATTGCTAAACTGAACTGTATTTCATGTATGTAAGTGGTACTTATAAAGAAAATTATACATTTATTTTAGATTTGCCAATTTAGTGTAGTACAAATATTTAAAGTATGTTTTTCTCGTTCTCTGTATTTCATCAGTATGTTTTACTTTCATTTGTAATTTTGTTAATTTGGATATTCTCTCTCTGACTTTTATTTAATTTGGATAAAAGTTTGTTGATCTTACTATTTTTTGTCAGGAGCTTTTTACAGGTAACATTTTATTTGACCTATATATCTATCTCTTCTATCATATCTTTCAATGCCTGGTTTTTTCTTTTTCATCTCCGGTAGTGTTTTAGTGAAGCTTGCCTTGATAGCTTCTGTTTAGATTCCTCAACGTTTCACTTCTAAAATTTCTGCAGTTTGTTTTTTCTTCATTGATTTTTTTTCCATTTTCAGTATAGATTAAAGAGATTTATACATTTTCTTTTTTTAAGGACTGCTTTCAACTTCCCAATACTATTTTAAAGTCTTTTTCTTGTGTTTCAGCTCTGTTGGATTCTCAGAGCCTTATTTGATAGGGTTGCTGAGCTCTAGTGGAGACATATTGTCCTGGCTGTATCGATTATGTTTTTCTTCTGTTCTTCTGTCATCTAGACATCTGGGAGAATTATAGGTCTAGATGCCAATTTCTGGTTTTGTTTTTACTGAGTGGGTTTTATTACTTTTATTTGTTTGTTTGTTTTTGTTCTTTTTTTTTTTTTTTTTATAAATTTTAGGAGAGTGTAATGGCTGTGTGTTTCCTGGTAGGAAATTTTCTGTGGACCTGATATGTGTAGGGACTGGGGGTTAGTAGGTATTGGGAGTTGGAAATGGGGTAGCCTGTGAGTTTGAAGAGGTTCAGGAGAGGGAGTAGAGCAGATTCTTCCAACAGAATCTGATTATTTGGTGTCTGTGGAATAGGGGTAGACAGTGAAGCAAGGTTAGTCCAGAAGGTCTGCTCTAAGGCTGAGATGAGACTTGGGGAATAGATGTTTCCCTGGCCTGCTCATATGGTATGCTTGCCTGGAATGCTCTCTGTGTATTGGAAACTGAGATTATGGGATGAGTTTGGGGAAAGAAGATGGAAAGAGAAGATGTTTGTGATCTATTGGGAATGTGGTCAGAGGGGAAAGAGAGACAACAGCAGGTGTTCTGGTACAGATCTGGGAATGAGTCTGGGAGAACTGGAACTGTTGGAGCAGAAGGCGAGGTGAAGATCTGTAGTCAGCCTAGCTATGTCTCTGGTAGGATTGATGTTTGTGTTAATAGCAAGTACATGACAGAATTGGAGGCTAGCATAGAACTATGAGTGGAATTGTAATATCTTATATTTCTTTGTTGCCAGAAAACACCATAGACTATCTGCTCCTTGTTTGCTAAGGAAAATAGAACAATTAGCAGCTTTAAGTCTAGTCACACTGGAAAATCAATTCTTGAGACCAAAGAATCAATTCAAAATACTTGTTTATCTGTATCTACAGATAAACAGCACTCAAGAATTGTA
Organism: Rattus rattus; assembly: GCF_011064425.1. Taxonomy (NCBI): domain Eukaryota; kingdom Metazoa; phylum Chordata; class Mammalia; order Rodentia; family Muridae; genus Rattus; species Rattus rattus. Next base: position 63,620,200 of record NC_046160.1, read on the forward strand.
CAATTCTGAAGCCTCAAGAAGAAGTTTTAAAGTTTCTTCATAAAGAAGTGATGAACGTTTTAATGGGTAAGCTAATCTGATTTATTATTATATAACTTATACATGTGTATTAGTTGTATTAGTTGACATAAAGTTTCTGCCAAAAGCAACTAACAAGAGATAGAGTTCCTTTTGACACAGTACACTCTCATTAGGAACGCAAGGTAACAAGTCTTACTGCAGCCACACAAAGAACGAAAGAGACCCACATAAAGACCACGCTTTACATCTGGTATAGATTTGTAGGGCACCTAGGTCCTTCCCATGCATGTTCTTTGATTGGTGGTTCAGTCTCTGTGAATCCATTTGGTCCCTGGTTAGGTGATTCTTGTGTTGTCCTTGACCTCTCCTTCAATTCTTCCTCTATCTCTTCCACAAGACTCCCTGACCTCTGCATAATATTTGGCTGAGGATCTCTGCATCTGTTTTCATCAGCTGCTGGGTGGAGTCTCTCAAAGGACAGTTATGCTGGGTTCCTACCTGTAAGTATAGCAGAATATCATTAATAAAGTCAGTAATGGTTTCTCCCTCTCTGTCTGTCTGTCTGTCTGTCTGTCTGTCTGTCTGCTCCTCTCTCTGTATATCTCTGTCTCTGTCTCTCTCTTGGCATGGGATTCTCAAGGTGGCCCAACCATTGGTTGGCCATTTCCTTAATTTCTGCTCCCTCTATATCCCTGCATATTTTGTAGGATGGCCATTCTGTAGGTTGACGGTTTTGTGGGTGGGTTGGTATTCCCATAATTCCTTTTGACGTCTTGGCTAGATACAGGAGGTAGGGATGGCCATTTCAGGTTCCTTATCCCTTATTGTTAGGAGCCTTAGCTAGGGCCACCCTTACAGATTCCTGAGAGCTTCTCTTGTCCTATGTTTCTAGCTTGTCTCAGAGATACAGATCCCCATAAATTCCGGTTCTCATTCCCAGTTCTCTTTTCCTATATTTTCCCACACTTGATCCCTCCTGTTTACTCCCCAACTGTTGTACCACCCAGTTCCCTCTCTCTATCCACCCAATGTCTATATTTAGGGACTGTCTCTGCCTCTGTTGGCTGACTTTGGATCCCTTTCCTCTAACCAGACTGCCTTTTCTAACCTCAATAGGAGAAGATGGGCCTAGTCTTATTGCATCTTGATATGCCAAGGTAGGTTGATACCTATGGGAGACCTCCCCTTGTATGAGGAGAAAGGGAGGGACTGGGAGGAGAGGAAGAGGAAGCTGTGACTAGAATGTAAAGTAAATAAATAAATAATTAATGTAAAACAAAAATAAAGATAAATATGGATAAAATAAAGTTTAAACATAAAAAAGGAAGAAAAAGAAGAGAGACATGAGTGCTGGACTCCATTTCTTTTTTTCTATTTATTCAGTGTAGGAGACAGATGATGCTGACATTCAAGGCAAATATATCCACATGAGCTAGTCCAGTTTAGTTTTCTCTTACAGAAACATCTAGAGGTCAGTCTCCGACATGATTTTAGGTAATAGGCAATGACTATTAACCTTCATAACACATAAAATATCATGTTGTATTACTAATATGTGCACTCATGTCTTTATCTTTAAAAATTACTTTAGTAAAACTATTCTCAGGAACAATTTTTGGTACCAATATTTTTAGTATCAGTGTTTTTATCTAGATAAACAGAACTCACATTTATAAGATGTGTGCACATATAAATCTAGTATGAGTTGATTATCATAATTATGATGACAGGTGAGTTGGAAAGTTGTAGTCTATAATAGGTCCAGTTCCAGTTGAAAGACCTCACAACTGGGACTCTAAGTAGAAAAGGATCAGGCTGGAAAATAATAAGCACCAGTATTTTAGACTCTTATCTTAGTTCAATGTTAGTGCAAAATTCTCATAGGAAATGCAAACTTTTATTTTATTAAGATTTTCAAGTTATATAATGAATGCCACCTACATTTTGACAATAATTAATTCTACCCATTCAAACAAATGTTTATATCACCCCAAAAAGAGTTTATTTGAGATATTTGACGAAATATACAGCCTGTTAGGGTCCAGGAGTTGCTCCACAAACCACCCAAACACTGATCCTAGTTAAAACATGGATGATATAATGAACACACACCACAATACTGATTGACCAGGTCAACAACTCAAATCTGTGCACTGGACATGTCTCAGGGCCAGCTTGTAAATGCTTAAACTACAAAGCCCACAAAACAAAACCCACAATGAGCTCATACACAGGTGCTGAAAATGCTGCCTGGTGGTTGTCCCGGATGCAAGCCATTTTAGACATAGCGGTTCATGTTGACCTTTATTTTGATGGGTCCTATATGAAACTTATAGTTGTAGAATTTCATAGGACTTACAAACCTCATAACACACAGAACATAACAATGTATGTGGTCATCATGACACTGCTCAGGTCAGTTAGGTACTTTTCTGTGTCACTGACTGACAGGCATATTACAACAATATGAAATTGCTGGTGGGCATGGAACAAAATGGCTACAGCTGTGCTAGGGGGCAGGCTTCAACATAACCTATATTGATATATAAAATTAATGATCATAACTCCCTTATTTTGACTCCTCCTTTGAAGGTTTCAATAAGATGGACACATGACAGTAATTTGATTGATAGTGAAGCCTTGTACTGGTGCCAGCTCCCTTGCTTTCTGTTTTCCTATTCTTAGAATTCCACTGCTTTTTTCCCCATCACACAATGAGGTAGTGATAGAGTAGTTCTTACACTAGGCTTTTCTTTGTGACAAGAACTTATTCAAAGAATTTATACAATCTGTTAACTTGTTTGTGATGTCTTTGTTGAACAAAGCTTTTTCAGTTGTATAATGCAATTGATTTACATGTCATAATATTGTATTTGAGAAAGTTTATTTCATAAATACCTTTCAAAGGAGTTAGCTATTGTATATACAAAAGCATATTGACTGCACTTATATATAAATAATGTGTGATGACTTGAGTAGGTATGGCCCCCATAAACTCATGTGTTTAACTGTTTGGCCCACTACAAGTGGCATTATTAGGACATGTGGACTTCTTGGAGTAAGTGTACCCTTGTAGGAGGTGTATCATTCTTGGTGTAGGCTTTGAGACCTCATAAACTCAAGCTAAGCCCAGTGTGGCACAACATCTCCTTCTGTTACCTGTGAATTATGATGTAGAACTCTCAATTTCTATAGGACCATATCTACCTGCAGGCTGTTATGCTTTCTGGTATGATGATCATGGAATAAACCTCTGAAACTGTAGGTCAGCCCCAATTAAATGTTTTCCTTTATGAGAGTTGCTATGGTCATAGCGTCTCTTCATAGCAATAAAACTCTAAGACAGTCTTGTATTGGCATCACATACATGTCTAATGTCTGCAAAGGTCAGAAGAAGTTGTTGAATCCCCTAGAGCTATCGTTATAGATGGTTTCGTTCCAAGTCATGATGGCAACAGTATGAATTATTTAAGAGCCTTCACACATGAGGGGGTATTACTCACTTGGCACTTGGATTTTATATAGAAATCTGTCACATCTGGACTTGGTTTTGTGCAAAAAACTATCACATCTGGATGTAGTGTTGAATACCCAGAATTCTTTTTAAGATTTTATTTATTTTTTAAGTTACTTTATAAAATAATAGCTTTCTATACAGCTTTTTCATATATTTTACATTTTAATTTATTTATTCAGAACTTTATGATTTGTATTACAGATATCTTTCACTTCCTTGAGCAGGTTTACTTCAAATTATTTTATTTGAATACAGTACTTTGTGACTAGGATAGTTTCTCCGATTTCTTTCATTGTAAATGTAGAATTAACATATGAAAAGGCTGTTAATTTTATATATTAACTTTATTTTGTAATTTCTGAACGTGTTTACAAGTTTTAGGGTTTTCTGGTGGAGTCTTTGTGACTTCTTATGCATAAAGTCCTTTGAATACAGGGATTTTTTGATTTTTTCCCCTTATTTTTCCCCTGGCATTTGCTTCTTTTATCTATTTTTTTTAAGATTTAATTAGTGTGTGTGTGTGTGTGTGTGTGTGTGTGTGTGTGTTGTGTGTTTCAGTGTTGTGGCAAATTAGTAATTTGTAGAAGTCAGAAGATAACTTGTTAGAGTGATTTTTCTCCTATCAGTTTATCAGACTGGGGTGCAAGCACCTTTACCTGCTGAGTCATCTCACTAGTCACCTTCTATGGCTTATTACTCTGACATTTAGAATAATCATGATTAGTCATGGAAAGCATAGACAGACATGTCTTGTTCCTGACTTTAAGAGGAATGCTTCCAAATATTCTCCATTCAGTTTGATGTTGCCAACAGATTTTGCCAATACTATCAATGTTGAGATTTTTTTTTGTTGTTGTAGTTATTGATTCCAGGGCTCTTATTGATCAAAGGAGATTAGATTTTATCAAAGGCCTATTTGTCCACTATAATATAATCATGTGATATTTATCTTTGAGATCATTTCTATTATATATTACATACATGAATTTGTGTGTTTTATATTTAATATTTTATATCTTTCATGCTTGTCTTTGAAATACATAGGTATATCAATACATGTGTTTCAGAAAATTTCCTTCATTTAGTAAGGATTTTCTAAATATCGTCTAAAAACAATCTGTGTGTCTTTATTGATTCATAGCACCTACTTTACTGTAGGTTGCTTCTAAGTACATAAGTCATACTGTGAGTTATTTGTTCTGTAACTTCTTATTTTGCCCTTGTCAAAACTGTATCCTTTTCTGCTTTCATTTATTCTTCTGATGAATATTATTTTTGTATCATGAACTTTTAAAATGCAGTATATTGAAGTATTACAATTACACAATTAAGTTTCCTGTCAAGGTTTTTTAGTATATAAATGTGTGTTTAACAACATTTTTTTTCTATTTTATACAAGTGCATGAACACCTTAGCTAGATAGGAATTATTTTAGAGAGGAAAATGTCCCAGGGAAATATCTTGGAAAATTACTTGAGAGAAAGTTACAACCATGAGGGATGACCTAAAGGCAAGAGTTATCAATAAGTCTTTATTCAAGTGTGTCCACCTTTGTTTGTCTTTGCAGGAATTGAGAATAGAAAATTGTCCACAGCATTGTGTTCAGATGTCTCTCCTTGACTTAAGACCATTGTACTACAAGTCTCATATTGTCTCTTTCCTTCCACTTTCTCCTGCCCATGGGCAGAAGTGGTTTTAGCTGTCTAAATACCTAGTTTTGGAAGGACCAATGTTCCATGATTTTCAGAATGAGTAAATAGTGACAAACAATGTTCAGACAGTTAATTTTGCTTTTACTCTAATGCTGGAATGGAAAAAACAGATTTAAAATTGCCAGGCATGTCCTCTCAGCTACCACGCACAGCCACATCCCTTTCCTATGAGCTAGTCAGATTATTACCATTGCATCATACTTGACACTTAAAACACTTTGTTCAATTTGCCTGAAGCATTGCAATGTTTTACTTCACATATGATAACCTCCTGCAATATTCAGGGTTGTGATTTCTTTTTTAATAAAATATTTACTGACTTGTAGTATTGAGGTCTTCCCGGGATTATATAACATCCAGAATATCTACTGATAGCCCAATTTGCATATTCCATAGCTTTATAATTTGACTATCTTTGTACTTCATCCATTAATTTTAATATTGATTTAGTTTAGTCTTGACGGATATTTGTCATTGTTGAATTTCAGCATTGACTCCTGTCTATTTGACATTTCAAGTGTCCTTCGGGGTCATTGTACTTGATGAAAAAGAAGACTGTCCACATAATTCTATGCAAGCTCTCTAGGACCTGTTCCTCAAAATAGACATTACTGAACTCAGAAGTTCCCTTAAGAGAGTTTGACTTTCCCTTGTTTTAAATTCAAGCATGGAATTTCTGTTGAAGATGTTTTGCTAGAATCCAAACTGTAACCTATAAAAGTTTAAGAAAGTCAAAAGAACCATCTATTTCCAGCCCAATATCTAATTTTATTATACCGCATGCCCTTCTGTTATCATTCAGTTCCATCGTCTTTTCTTGGAATCTCTCTAGAATATCCTTTTCCAAGGTCACTTTCTATAAGGACTTATAAGTGCTCCTTTCCAGAAATCAATGTGCTATCCATCTGCTCTTCATGAATATGGGCACAAAATAATGCTCTCTTTCTAGTCTTACTTTTCTTTCCAAAGCTGTTATATTATTTCATGTAAATTAACACACACACACACACACACACACACACACACACACACACACACACACGACAAAGTATTCTGCAAGTAAAGGTGAGGAAGTCATGTACAAAGTTACCAGTTAGTAATTATGTTGGAGACTCTATTTCCTATTTTGCCCTTTTATCATTATAGATAATTAGCTCTTGGGGAGTGGGATTATGTTTTCCCTGTTCACCAAACAAAGCAGTAAATATAAAATAACTACCATGTAAATATGTTAGAACTCTGAGAGTATTTCTAAACTGCACATGGAAAATTTTAGAATGAGAGTCAACCAACTTAGGGCTATTTAATTATATATTTTTCTTATACTTTTTTTTTTACCAAAATGATCATATGGCCAACATTAACGTAGACACATTATAAATATCTAGGAAACATAGAGGTTTAATGTTCTCAAACTCAGTCTAGCCTTGCATCTGCAACCTTGTGCATGGTTGTGCTCATATGTTGTTAGTACAGGAGAAGCTGCACATACTGTCATTCATTTGAAAGTTTATGAATGCATATGCAATAATTTCAGATATGCAGTAATTTCAGTCATGCCATCTGTATTAATTCATAAAATAACATGTGGGGATGTTACCAGAAATTTCAAATTTAGTGGAGTAGTGGTAATGATATTCAAGTGTTTTAAAGACTGAATATGGTCTAGCTAGAGGCTAAACCACTAGGAATACAAACCAAGAGACAGCAATGACACTACAGACTTGAAAGACAAAGACGTGTAGTGAATTATAACTTATGCCAATGAGGCTATGTCATGTATTTTCTGATACATATGTATATAATCTGCATATATTCTCTCACTTATACTGAAATGTCATGTTTATTCTATTGCTTTTGACCTGTAGATAACACTGGGAGGTTAGAATTATGAAATAGAAGTAATAAACATGTTAACCACTATCGTTGTTTATATAAAAGAATGAAAAACATTGTGCCCATATTTTGAAAAGAAACTTTGCCTTATCCTTCTCAAATGCAGAGCAACTGCCACTCCGTGTTATATTTGACCTATTATTCATTGCCGTTCTAGGACATAAAAAAAGATTTTAAAGCTTCATTGCCCATCTGTCTTAGTTGGCATAGCTAATAAATATCGGCCAGATGCTGTACTAATCCTGCTTTTAGTACTTTCTGACAGGTAAGTGTTTTTAAGTAAATATAAAACAAATTATATTCAACTATCACTCAATAAAGAAGGGGTGAGAACCGGAGATGATTATAATAATTTAAACCATTTATTTATGAATTTTCTTTCCTAAGATTTATCTCATATATACCTTCTACTTAGGCCCTGATGAGATATTTTTAAAAGTTAAGCAGTCACAGGGGGCAGAAGGAGAGAGGGACCTCGGCTGGAAGAGGACAGGAAGGTGAAGGGGGAACATGATCAGGTACTGTGGAGGGGGCAGGACTGAAGCCAGAAGGACCAGCAGAAAGAATAGAAACAGGCAACCTTGGGAGATGGAGGTGCCAGGGCCGGGGGATCGTGGGGAGCCCTCTAGAAGGTACCAGAGACCTGGGAGGGGAGAGATTCTCAAGACTCAAAGGGAGAGAACTTGGATGAAGTGTTCCACATTGGGAAGGGGGAAATTGTCTTGTCCACCTCCAGTGGAGGGATAGGACATCAAGTGGAAGGATGAGGTTGCCATCCCACAGTCAAAAGCTTTGATCTAGAATTGTTCTTGTCTGAGGGAACTGCAGAGACAAATTTGGAGAAGAGCATTAGAGAAAGGAGATCTGGTGACAGGTCAAAATTGGGATCCAGCTCCAGGTGAGGCCCACTGTTACTGATGCTGTGTGTTTGCAGACACGAGCCTAGCACGGCTGTTCTCTGAGAGGCCCAACAAGCAGCTGAAAGAATCAGATGCAGATACTGGTACCCGACCAATGACAGAAGCCAGAGACACCTGTGGTTGACTTGGGAAAAGCTGGAAGAAGCTGAGGAGGAGAGCAGCTCCAGCATTCTCAACTGACCTGGAACCCTGAGATCTCTCAGACACTGAGCCACTAATCAGGCAGCATACTCCAGCTGATATGAGACCCCTGAGACATATACAGCAGAGGAGTGCCTGGTCTGGCCTCAGTGAGAGAAGATGCACCTAACCCCAGAGAGACTTGAGGCCCCAGGGAGTCAGGACACCTGGTGGTTTGGGGTTGGGGGTGGGGACATCCTCTTGGAGAGAGGGGGGATGGGGAGGAAGTATGGGATAGGGAGTGGTTGGGGGACAGACTGAGAGGGGAATGAAGTCTGGACTACAAAAATGAATTAAAGAATAAAAAATAAATTAATAGTTAACTCTTGTGTTAATTATATATATCATATTATAATATATTTATATATAACATATATGTTTTATTCAGTAATTATTGCATATATATAATACTGAATATAATAGACTTAGTCTGTATAATGTTACTTGTATGCATGTTTTCAGGTCTGACCATTTAATATTGGATGGGCATTGGTGTGTACTTCCAAGGGGAAGACTATTTATTCATCTCTTGACCTCCCTTAGTTAACTGCTGTTCTTTGTGTAGGGTTGAGTCTCATGAGTTTCCCTATCCACTTTGGTACATCTCTTAGTGTTCTTGTTTAGACAGTCATGTTGTGAGACCTTATGAGCATACATTTCAGAAACTTCAGTGCACCTCAGAAACAGGGCCCAAACACTGCTGAGATAGAACTGATCTAAATGTCTCTTCACTGTGGATTAACTTTCATGGCACCAGAAGGCACCATGTCAGCTTCCAAAGGAGGAGAAAAAAACAGTTCGCCCAAATGCTCTAGTAGCTATATTGTAAAACGTGAAATCAACAACAAAAACAAAACAGTGAAAGACTTCAATAAAATACCTCAGATATCTGTCCAAATATCATTTCAACATGTTACCAATAATCATAGTATTAATGAGGTAGCTTTATTTCTTTTCTCATAGAAAGCTTTCAAATCAGTGTATCTTTTATATCTAAGACTTTTGATTAATAATAGGATATTAGAGGACTATTTGATCTTCATATATATATTTCTTAAATATACAGTTATAAATTAAAATCTCTATGGATTGTTTGTACAAATGAATTATCTTTTCCATGTGCTGAATACCACAAACATTTTTAGATTTGAGTAAAATTAGAAATTGAGTCCAGGTGACATCAGCTCACATGTCAAGCACAGGGGTCACATGTGGCTTGAGACTTGCAGCTTTTTCCTACATTGAGTAATGGCAATTAGCTTATGGCTACTAGATATAGTTCAGGATAGTTATTGTGCAGTTCAGATCTCAGTGTTCATGGTTAAACTTGTCCTAGCTTCCTTGAGCATCTCAGAATGTAGCTCACTATAGTGTCGGCTGATGTTACACAATATAGGTACCATAAATATTTAGCTTATTCAGCCTTTTCATGGATTGAAAGTTTCATCAGCTTTCACACTAGTTACTTTTAAGTTTCCAAGATAAAAACACCATGATCAATGCAACTTACAGAAAGAAGGATTGACTTGAGCTTACAGTTTTAGAGTAATAACATGGTAGAGACATTGCTATGGTGTCAGGTACACTGGCAGGAGCAGAAAACTGAGGGCCCATGTCCTCAAGCACAATGTTTTCTGAAACAGAGGTAAAACATCACTTACTTCAAAGCTACTTGGGGATTTTTTTAAGGTCAGACTCCTGGTATCCTTAGAGAGGTTCTGCTTATTTATTTTTGGAGTGGAATCAAGATACTCGTCCTTTCAATAAAGATCCTATACAAAGTGAATAAAGTGAATCAAGATTCCTATACAAAGTGAGTCTTAAAAATAGTCATAGAGGTTATTTTATTGTCCTAACCTATTGCCTGAAATTACAATACATTTGATAATATTACATTTTTACATTGGTTTGAATTTTTTCCCTATTTGTTCCTATTCTTTTGTTTATTTGTTTACATCCCAAACTCTGCTCTTCCTCCTCGTTCTGCCCTCACAGTATCCCTCTTCCCATCCTTCCTCCCCTTCTTCTCTGAGAGGTTCCCCTCCCCCATGGTATCCACCGACTTTGGCCCATCAAATCTGTGTCACATTAGGCATATCCTCTCCCACATAGGTCAGACAAGGCAACCTTGGAGTCTGAGGTACAGATCAGCTACATGTGTGCCAGGGACATCTTTCTTTGGTTTCTCAGTCTCTGACAGCTTCCATGGTTAAATTTGTTCTTCAAGAAGTTCATGTTTATATCTGATGTTTTCTGGATACTCTAACCCTCAGTTTATTTCCCTCTCACTCACCAGTGAGTATACATTGATACTGTGTCTCTGTCTCAGTTGCCAATAGATCAACTATGAGTGGCAGGACAGCAGGAACCCTTGCCTCCTCCAAAGCCAAGTGTTGGTCAGATCCCACTCATGTGGGCCCGGTACCAGTAACCAAAGCTGCTGTGAGTTCACAATTGCCAGGCCTAAGAGATGGCATTTCATGACCCTTCTCCTACCTCCCATCATCTTCTCCCACCCTCTCCTCTGCACTGTTCCCCGAGACAGAAGGTGCTATACATATATCTTCTTTAAGATCTGTTCTCAAGCACCCTATAAAGGATCCTGTACAACCATGACTGCTTGCTTTAACCTCTGTTTGCTGCAAGGAGATGCTTTTCTGTTTAATGTTGTGTCCTAGTTTGGTCTCTATTGCAATGACAAGGGCCATGACCAAAACAGCAGTTTGAGGAAGAAAGATTTATTGAGCTTATACTTCACCATCACAATTCATTAATTAGACAACACAGACAAGAGCTCAATGCAGGAATATGGAGGCCAGGTCTGAAACAGAGACCATGAATAAATACTACTTACTGGCATTCTCCCCATGACTTGCTTATTCTGCTTTCTTATATCACCTAGGACAATACCTAGGGATGGCTCCATCCTCATAGCCTAGGTTCTAGCACATTAATCATTAATAATAATAAAAAGATACCAAACAGCTTGGCCTACAGGCCCGTAGGCCTATAGGAGGTCAATCTGTTCAGATTACCTCCTCCCAGAATGGTACAAGTCAGTCTAGGTTTGTGCATAATTAACAAAAACTAACCAGGATAGGCTGATGATACCTTTTGCTAACTGGTTTAAAATAGATAATTTAAAGAGTCTGCCAATATAGCATGCCAGCTTTCTTGTTTCAAAGTATTTTTGTTTGTTTCCATATATGACTTTTTAATCCTATTCTGTAATCAGGTGGACTAATTATTTTGTTGAGAGCTCAGTCATACCTATTTGTAGAAATTGAAGAAATAAGCATTAACGAAATACAAACTTTTATTAATTTGCCTCTTAAGCTACTTATGTTATAAGATTTTTGAAAATCAAACATTTAAAAATACTGGACCAGTTTCAGGTTTTGGATAGACATTTCAACTCAAAACTGACAATCTCTTGTATCTATATTAAGACTGCAGGGAACTTCTGGTTTTAATTTTAAAATTCCTACCTACCCATATGTTTTATTTTAAAACTTAAACATTTTAAAAGGTAACATTTCTGAAGTTATTTTAAGAGGACATTCATTTCATTTTTTTAATTGGTAAATAATGTTGAAGTGAGTTATATAGCATTTGCAACTTTAGTTGTTTCAATAACTCGAATGCAATCCCATTTAGCATGATTTACATTGTAGCTGATATTCCATATATTCTTATTTAAATTTCATTATTTTTATTGTATTTGACAATTCCACAGTCTTCTGCATATGTTAAAAGTGTAAGTTTTGCCAGTTGATAGCAAATAAATAGAATGAAATATATATTAGTTATAGGAGAGAATTAATATGCATTCTTGTACTGAGCATGATTAATCACCTCAATCATTCATTGAAAAATCTGTTGATTTTGTTTCTTTACATTTCAAATGTTATCTCCCCGCCTGACCCTCCCTTAAAAACCACATTCCAACCTCCCTCCCCCTGCCTCCATCAGGATGCTCCCCTATCTACCTACCCACTCCTGCCCCACTGCCCTATCATTCTCCTATGCGGGTGCATCAAGCCTTCACAGGATCCAGGGCTTCCCCTCCCGTTGATGCCCAACAAGGCCATCCTCTGCTACATATATATCTGGGGCCATGGGTACCTCCATGTGCATTCTTTGTTTGATGGTTTAGTTCCTGGGAGCTCCGGGGGGTCTGGTTGGTTGATATTGTTGTTCCTCCCATAGTGTTGCAAACTCCTTCAGCTTCTTCAGTACTTACCCCAACTCCACCATTGAGGTTTCTGTGCTCAGTCTGATGGTTGGCTGCAAGTATCCACATCTGCATCGGTATGGCTCTGGTAGAGCTTCTCAGTAGACACCCATATCATATTCCTGTCAGCAAGCACTTCTTGGCATCAGCAAGTCTGCGTTTGGTGGCTGCACAAGGCATTCACCCCCAGGTGGGGTAGTCCCTGGACAGCCCCTCCCTCCTAGTCCTTGTTTCTGCATTTCTTTAGATAGAAGCAATTGTGGGTTACAGTTTTGTGAAGAGTGGGTGGCCACAACCCTCAACTGGAAGCCGCGACTAACATCTAGATATGGTCTCTACAGGTTCTCTCTCCCCTTTGTTGGGTATTTCAGCTAATGTCGTCCCTGTGGGGTCATGGGAGCTTCTTGCTTTTCTGGCATCTGGGACTTTTTGGTGGCTACCCCTAGTTCCCCATCCCCCATTGCTACACACCTCTGTTCAATTTCCTCACTCTCTGTACATCTCCTCCGTCTCCCCCAACACCTAATCCTGCCTTTTCCCCTTCCCCTCCTCCCTTCCTCCCAAGTCCCTCCCAGCCTCAACCTCCCAAGATTATTTTGTTCCCTGTTCTAAGTAGGACGGAGACCTCCACACTTTGGTCTTTCTTTTTCTTGACCTTTATAATGTCTATAAGTTGTATCGTGGGTATTCTGAGCTTTTACAATAGATTTTCTTTTGTACCCTTTGAAAACCCTTTTTTCAGAATGAAATTAAAATTTTAAGGGGTGAGATTCAGCACTGTAGCACTCATTACATAGTAGGAACATTACTCGCATACTTCCAGTCAATCTGTCTCCCTTCATATGTTTGCGACATGAAGGAAAAAAATAAAATGACATATTGAAACTAGTCATCTTTCATTCTTGTCAAGGTAAGAGCCAGCCTCCATAGATCTTTAGGCCATTTATTTGTGCACATTAAATTGCAGCCAGTATTTCTTCCTCACAGGATCATCTCTCTTCTAATAACTTGGGTCCTGAACTTACCCAAAGAGATGTGACATTCATGGTACCGCCCACCTCTTTTACACCTTGCCCCTGTTCATTCTTTGTTACATGATTCTACATTTTTTTTTTTTTTAGAAATTTTGGTCCCATGTTACAATTTATGTTTCACTTCAATATCTGAGATTTTTCTCCACGCTTTTTATTTGCTGTTTGTTAGAGTTTTCCTCTATTTCTCCTTTCATCCCACCAGCCTTTCTAACACATAATTAGACTTTCCCTCTCGATTCAGCAGTGTAGTTGGCCGTTACCTATTTTACATTCCGTACTACACGTTCTCAGGAAACAGAGATCACACTAACTTTCTTTCCTTACCTGTCTCTAGCTGACACAATTCGTGGTCAATCACAACTTCTTAAAAAGTAGTTATTGATCAAAATAATTTCTTCCAGCTTCATGTATTTTGATGTGACACAACTTAACGATGTTCCTTTCTGAAAATGTTTGGTACTTCTAGTAATTTTATATTGCAACAATACTTCATGAGGTATTTTCTGTGACTGTGCCCATGTATCCATGCTAGACCTACTGAAAGAATGGCTAGATGATATGCGATGTCTGCATCACACCATTAGATATCGCCATTTATAAATGTGTAAGTTGAGTTTCAGACTCAGAACTAGCTATGACAATGCAGTATAAGGAAAACATCTTTATTTTCTGCTCCTCAGTTTTTTCTTTGGGCTATATCTTCCCAAGGCTGTTTTTATTTTCAGGCCTATGTAAGGACAAAACATCCACCATGGAAAAGCATTCCACTGAAAAGATCATTGAATTTGTAAGATCTGTCTCAGGGTAAAGATACAGGTCTCTTGGAAGTCAACTGGCAGGATGGCCAATGAACATACTCACTAGAGTGTGAGTGAGTAAGAGGAATCTGTGATCATTAACATCTGAAATAGTACTGAGGCCCAAATATATGTAGAACAGGGAATTTTCTTTTAAGTGGTGTCCATCCCAATCAGAAAGTGAACTTAGCAGGAAACCCAGACAAGAAGCTGCCCTAAATATAATCACAGGATCAAAGACTCACTCATTGGTTATTTCTGTAGTGGCTGTGTGTCCTGGTTAGTTTAAAGCCAACTTGATACAAGCTGGAGTCAACAGAGAGGAGAGAACCTTAATTGAGAAAATGTTTCTGTCAGACCTGTTCAAGCGTGTGAGTTATTTTATGAAAAAGTGGTTGATATAAGGAGCCTCAAACCGTTATGGGTGGGGCCAGCCTTGAGCTGGTAGTTCTGGCTTCTATAAGAAAGCAAGCTGAGCAAACTATGTTGAGCAAGCCAGTAAGCAACACACTTCCACAGACTTTGTATTAATTTCTGCCTCCAGGTTCCTGCCCCGTTTAATTTCCTGCTTTGACTTCATTCAATAATAGACTATGGTGTTACAGTTTAGGCCAAATAAACCCTTCCTCCCCAGCTTTCATTGGTCATAGTGTTCAATCACAGAAAGAGAAACCCCAAGACAGTAAGGTTGAAAGTAGAATGTTTGGTAGGTAGCACAATGAGTCTGTACTCTCTTGAGTAGAGGCTGTCATGCTGTTGGATAGGGAGAGATTAACACCATCATTAAAGACGAGAAATGTACAGTGATTATTGCTCTTAACATACTTTTGATTACTTTTATAGGTTTTTTCCAATGGAATCCCCATCCTGGAGAATGGCTAGAGACTATTGCATAGATAACAAAGTATTAGTCTAGGTCCTGGCTGTTCTGATTTAAATTGTATCATTTCCAGAGCATACTGCTGAGGCCTTACATACAGGACATGTAACCAGTGACTTGTCAAAATGTGTTTCTCTCCATCCCACTCTGAAAATCAAATTTAAAATAGCTTACACTAGAGAGTAACCATACACTCCTCTCAAGGCTCAGGAATCACTGGAAACAAAGAAGCAGAAAGACTCTAAGAGCCAGACCCTGAGTACTTCTGTAAATGTGTTTTCTGAATAGGGCAGGGCGGCAACTCAAATGCATGCTCAGTGCTTATGGCTGCATGCATGCAATCTTTCCAAGATTCAGCTAGCCACACTTACAACATGAAAGTGGGAGGGGTCTAGGAATCCCCCTACAAATATGAAGATAGTGGCATTTGAAAGGCAGTGGGGAAGCAAAAGTGAAGCATCCCTGATAAATTACTCATGTTTTTTCCAGTAAATGGGTCTACACTCACAAACATAGCAGAAACACTAAATTAATTCAGTATGTTAATAAATATGTGGATAAGTTGGGATGGAGAAGTCATAGGTTGTTGGCAAGGGCTGGAAAGGAAGGAGTAGTGAATGGATTTTTACATTTCTAAACATATCAAACAAAACAGCTTATATTGTGTAGACAAATGATATTTTTAACTTTTTTTTAAAATCTGAGATAAGCTAAATTAATGCTTCATTCCTAACTTGGTCTAAGGATATATGAACTTCATGTTCCTCTACACAAAACGACACAAAATCGATTCCAACAATGTTATTATTTTGAATGGATGAGATAAGCAAGGGGTGACTACTATGCTAAAGTTCTTAGACCTTTGACCTATTACGGAAGAAAATAAATGCATCAAAATTTCAAGGAACAGCCTCTTCTGTAAAATTTATGAATGGTGTGACAAAATATGTTTGTATATTCCTTGCAAAGTTAAAATAATCATGCATCTTTTATGTTTACAACAAACTAGGAAGAAATGCATATGGTAAACTTGTTTTTTTACTTTCAGGGATGTGGGAATTCCAGATGCAGCATACTCCACATTTAGGACTGCTATCTTGTTTTAACACTGGGCAGCACAGAAAATGTCCAATATGACATTAGGCAAGGAGCAGAAAATAACTCTGCAAAATTTATAGGTTGTTACTTATATTTATTAACTTTCCACTTGGGTTATATAATTTAACAGAGACTGTACTGTTTAGGGCTTGCAAGATAAAAATGTAATAATATAGATATCACCTCAGTCCTTATTAAAGTTTTAGGACCCTAAGTATTTTAACAAAACCATGAGTTCTGTAGAGATCAGACACATGGTACATAGGCAGGTTGATATATGATGGATAGATAAATGATGGACACATAGAAAGATAAATAGATGATGATGGATGGATGGATGATAGAATGATAGAAAGTTGCTTGAAAAGAGATAAAATGAGCTATCTTAGAGAAAACAAAAAATGATAGTGCATCTAGAAACAGGCATTAATAAGCTTGAGTAGGGTAGAGTTTACAAATCAAAGACTTATGAATGCAGTAGATGTCCCTTGCAAAGGAATTTCACATTTTTACTAAGCCCAAGAATGGTCACATGAACAGCAGGTAACATTAGCCAGACATCTTCTATAATTACATAGTTCTCCTTCCTCAGCCCCTTCTTATTGGATATTTTTTATTTACATTTCAAATGTTATCCCCTTTTCCCCACCCAACCACTCACTCCTTCCCACCTCCCACCTGACCTTAGTCTAGTCTTATGTGGGGTCTTCAGAAACAGCTTAGTATGCAAGCAAGACTTGAACTAGGTGCCTTGAAGGAGCTTAGTAAATAGTAAGGGAATCAAAGATTTATTTAAGATTTTGCTCTTATGCATATACCTATTATGTCTCTTTCATTAATAAAATGTGATATAAAGTTAATTAAATAAAATCAGTTTCTCATAAGTAATGAATAAAGGACAGCCTACTGCCTCAGACTATAATGTGCTTTCTGTACTGACATTGTGCTTTTTCATACTTTTCACAGAATATTCTCTTCATTCTGGAAGGGGACTTGAGTTCATTATTAGAAATTAAATTACAACAGTTAATATTTCTTATTTAAAACACTTAAAACGCTCTGTCCCATTTGCTAACCTAAAAACGGGTATCCACATATGTTGAGTCATTTTGTACAATTACTTGCAAAAGTGGATAGAGATAGGGAGGGAATGTGAATTTATGCATGCTAATGAAACCTTAAAATAAAATGTTTCCATGTGCAACTTCCAGTCTTGTTGGATAACTTTACTTGATTGAAAATTACTTGAGAAAGATGAAATCATAAATTACCTTAAATTTACTGAAAGCCTGTGAACCACCTATATTAAGTGTGAAGTTGATGAAGTATCAGCTTGAATGAGAAAACATTTTTTACAGCAGCACAGCTACATATCAGGTTCATTTTCTAAAAGGAGTCTGATGTCTAAAAGTACCACAGGGTCCAATACCAAGTCATATTGTGTGCTTAAGCTGTGCTTGAAACTGTTTCCCTTGCCATTCACAACTTCTGCTTGCTTAAATTCTACTCATGATTATTTATACGCACTACATACCTTTAAAACTACCATTACTGATTTGCTTATTTCACTCAAAAATATTGATCTTAACACATAAGCCATTATATACTCAAATGACTGATAGTATGCCAATAGTATTAATATATCATTAAGTAGTGACAAGGTCACATTTGACAGATGAAGAAAATGAGCAAATGTAAGCTTAATGAGAGGTTAGAATTAATATCAGCCAGTATGATTCTAAAAGGCATGTGATTTTTTTAAAGAAAAAAATACTGTTATGTACATGTATATGTATATATGTATGCTCACATGAGTGCAGTTGCCGATAGAAGCCATAAGAGAGGGTCATATAGCCGGAAGCTGGAGTTATAGGCAGTTGAGTGGTGAGCTGCCCAGTGCAGGTGCTGAGAATAGAACTTAGACCAAGGTAAGAGCAACACCTACTCTTAAGCATGGAGCCATCGCCTTAGCCTCCTGAGTGCATATCTTTAACCACGATATCTTTTCTCATAAAACACATACTCATACTGTAGTATCTTTTTCTATTCCTCTGAACTCAAACACATGTGTAATTACAACAGGAAAGCAAAACATAATTAATTGTAAAGGAAGAGTATCTTTTGAGATATCACATTATCTTCTTTTCCTAACTACTTCCAGATCGACACCTTCATCCATACCCAATTAACTTGGTATCCATGTGTGGTTTTGTTTTTGTTTTTAACCTATGGAGTCCAATTTGTGCTGCTGTACATGCTTGGGTCTGTGGACACACTCGAGTTTGGTTGACCCTTAAAGAAAACTGGATCTCCCCCTCCTACCACCTTCAATTGCCAATAACTTCATGGTGAACTTTTGTCTGTCTTCAGCTTGCACTGGTCTTTTTTTTTTTTTTTCTTTTTTGGATTTTTTAAATTTACATTTCAAATGTTACTTACTCTCTTTCCCAGTTTCCCATACATAAGCCCCCTATCCCATTCCCCTTCCCCTTCTTCTGTAAGTGTGTTCTCCCTCCCCAACCACCCTCCTTTACCCGCCGACATTCCCCTACACTGGGGGTCCAACCTTGGCAGGACCCAGGACTTCCCCTTCCACTGGTGCCCAACAAGGCTATTTTCTGCTACATATGCAGTTGGAGACATGGGTCAGTCCATGTATAGTCTTTGCGTAGTGGTTTAGTCCCTGGGAGCTCTGGTTGGTTGGCATTGCTGTTCTTATGGGGTTGCAAGCCCCTTCAGCTCTTTCAGTCCTTTCTCTGGTCTCAATGAATGCTATCACACACGCTGCGAGTGCTTTGTGCAACTGCCCAGTTGAGTATGGAAATTCTGGTTCCATGTGTTCATCAGCTGCCTTGGGTTCTTAAAATCTCTCCACATCACTTCCACCATGATCCTTGTGCCCTGGGAAAATAAAGTGTGATACAGATGTCCCATTTATTGTTTCGTCTTCTCTGAACCCTTACCAGTTTAGGCTATCTTCATTAAATCACTGTTTTAGCTAGTTTTTGTCCATTTGAAACAAACCTAGTATTATTATGTGGTTAGAGAGTATCTCAGTGAAGTAGTTGATTCTTCAGATTGTCCTATGGGCATGTTTATCATATTCTTGATTACTGATTGATGTAAGAGAACCCAGCCCTGTGGGCAGTGCCGCACCAAGGTTGTGTAAGAAAGCATATGGAGGAAGCTCTAGGTATCAATACTGTAAGAAGCATTCCTCTATGGTCTCTGTTCGTTCCTTCCTAGGTTTCTCTTGGTAATTGACCGAAACCTGTAACCCACATGAACAATATTCTCCAAGAGTTACTTTCGGTTGGCTTTTTATTGTAGCAGCAGCAACAACAAAATTGTGTGACAATCACCGTCTACTAAGACAGAAGCTTCTCCGATGAGGTTGAGATGTGCACTAATAACTGTTATAATGAGAATTTAGTATTCAATTTTGCACTATGTCGTATTAGCAGATTACAAGTAGTGATTGTGCCCTGATCTGTCTGCCCACAGTTCTTAAGCCTCCGTGTAGTAGCAAATATGAGTTTCATCTTGTTAAGTGGGCCTTAAATGTAGTCAGAGTTGGTTACTTTCATAACATTTAGCACCAGTAGCTTTTGCTTCCCAGGCTAGTTATTATTATAGCTCATAAGGCTCGCAGCTGAGTAAAATTGATAGGTATATTTTCCATCTGGTTGTATTCATAGCACCACCTAACTCTGTGGAACTTTCCCAGTGGGCATAAAGGTTCTGGCTCAGTATCAGCTTTATTTCTCCACGTTTTATGGTTCAGGTACATTATGTCTTCAGTATTTCTGACAACCTCTGGGTGGGGTGGGGTAAATAGAAGCATTGGTAATAACCTGTAATGATTGAGGTCTGTGCTCACACTGGACAACAACATCAAAAGAAGTAAGCCCTTCTTTCCGCTTGGCTTTTATTTGTTATTGTGTTGTGTCTAATAGGTTTTAGTACCCTGTATATAATAAATCCACTTAAAATTTTTCTTTTGTTATTGGTAGTAGTTTGTGTGTGTGTATATATATGTGTATGTATGTGTGTGTGTGTGTGTGTGTGTGTGTTTTAGGAAGATAATACACTAGTAGGTATTCACGTGACTTTTTCAAAAGGTCTTGGAGTTAATTGTTCCTCTCTCTACCCGTTCTTTTTTACCATCTCCCATCCCATTTAACCTTTCCTGTTTGTTATTCCCTTTTACCCATTACTTCAGCCACAATTTTGTTTTTATGGAAATTACTTAAGGATTCTAAAACCATTATTTAAAAATATTTATTTTATCGCAGATTATTTCTAAAACATCTGATATGTGTTGAAACTAAGCTAATTACTGTAGAATGTGACATTCTAGATATGATAAAAATTATCAAGGATGTGTGATTCAGCCATGGCAATACAAATTAAGTGAAATTGTGAACAAATAATTATCACACAGCAAGGTTATTTTAAGAAAAGATGTAAACATGATGTCGTTGGTCTATGTTGGTAAAGTTCACTTATTATGCATAAAGGTTCATGTTGTGATAGAATTATCTATACCTCTCATGAGCATACATATAATATATCTAAGTTACATGTTCAACAATCAAATAAATAAATCGCCTACTACCCACCCAAAGAGTATGTTTTCTAACATCATTTCTCATATCACCCACATGCTTCTTTGAAGAGTATACTACATTCTCTTATAAACAATGTAATTTTCTCACAGAACAGTTTTTCACATATATAATTAGCTGTAATGGATACAGAATCTTATGTGCTAGAAACTGAAATATACAAAAGGTTTAGCTGACTACCCAAGTGTGAGCTGTACAAGTAAGGACTATAAGAGTGGACATGCAACAGTAGACAGAGAAAAGCCCATGAGGCCTTAACCCTACCTAAGGACTGCAACTGTGGAAAAGAAGAGCGGGCGTCTTCCCTGGGGAAGGTCATGTGAATTAGGTGCCCGATGCCTAATGGTCAGCTCTGAAAACTTACATGCAAGTAATGTAATACAGATTGATAGTTTATATTTAGAAATATATATGTGTACATATACATATATGCATACAAAAGCAATTACCAGAAAAGGAGGTCATAGATTTAGAGATGAGTGGGTGGGGGCATATAGGATGGTTTTGGAGGGAGAAAAATGGAATGAAGAAAAGTAATTATATTATAATCTCAAATTAGACAGCAACCAAATGATTAGGCTCAAAGATCATAAAAAGCCAAAAATTATAAATGGCTGAAAGCTTTTATTTCACAGGCAGAAGGTAGTTCATTGTCCTAGACCTTACACACTTTTGCTCTTTTCAAACCACTGTGGTGAATGTGCTTTAAATCTACATATCCTTTGACATTGATTTAATATACTTAGTTCACTAAAACAAACACGAGTAGTGTGTATCTGTTTGGACATCGCAGTCTGGGATTCTCCTAACTTTTTCCTAACTTGTCCTGAGGTTTGGTCTCAGTGTGTATGCAGGACCATCTGCTGCTGTGGACGACGGGCAGCTCACACACTTGCATAGCTAAGCAGGGTTAATCTTTCAGCAGAAAACTTTATATTCAGCTTCGACCCACTGGCTGTGCATCTATTCCTTACTTGTGGCCCAGGCATACATCTTCATTTATATTTTTCTAATGATCTGTAATCGTTTATTTGGAAGACATTAAATTATTTATTTCCATGAGTATGTGTTAATGAGAGAAATGGACATAACCTGAGGTTTTTAAAACTGAAAAGATTTGCAGATTGTCTCAATCTCCCCAAATTGAGCTCTAGAATTGATTTATGTTTACAGTAAAGTTGGAAAGATAGTTCAGAGAGTTGATATATGTCCTCCACTCAGCTGTTTCTATTCAGAACATCTTACATTAGTGAACCAATAATGTTAAATGAGCATTAACTAAAATCCTTTAAGTTCCTTAAATGTCATCTTGTGTTTTTCTATGTTCTAGGTTTCTCACATTTAATTATCATAGCTATTTTTCATTCTTTTACAAAAATACATTTTAATTAACATGGAATTACATTACCTCTTGACTCTACTCCTTTCAACCTCCTCTAGGTACTCTTTCTCCAACCACTCCCATAGTCCCTGATATTGAATTGGTAGCCTCTTATGCCTTGATTAGTATTCACACACACACACACACACACACACACACACACACACACACACACACACTCACGACCCTCATGGGCTCAATCTTACAAATGAACATTTTCCTATGGAGCAAGAGTTATTTTAATTCTGCATAATGTTAGAAAGTAAGGGTCTAAATTGTTATAGCCATCATAGGAGCGACATTGATTTTAGGATTCTACAACTGACAAAAGAGAAAAGTCATGTATGTCCTTGTTTGCTTCACCTATGATATTTATACTAAGTTGCAACTAATGGTTCTAGTCCTAAACCATCACCACATGAATTTTTCCTTTGACTTGTTTATAACCTCACAGTTCATCAGTGAGAAACTTGGCTGCTACCACCCATCACCTATTTACTTAATCATCTAGTTCAGTTTCCAATGGATGTTGTTTCAGAAGTGTTAACCCGTATTTACACAGAAAATACAGATTATGATGTAGGGCAAAGGACACATAAATTATTCCTTATACTTTAGTTACAGGCTCTACTCTGCTATGTAGGCCAGCACTTCTTAGCTCGTATTACACTTGTAACGTTTAACTTTTATCACATCACATTCAATTCTGTGAAATTTATTTCTCCATTTATGAAATTTGCATATATTATGTTTCATTTGCTGTTTAGTAAAATTCTAAAGACATTAACAAACGAATTGGGATGGGGAACACATCCCCATCACAGAAGCATACAAATCATTCTTTGTCCTAAACATTTCTTGTCCCTTACCTATTCAATTCCCTCTAGTTCACAAAAGCAAATTGCCGGTTCCACTTTTCTTTATGCTTACTTACAACTTTTCTCTTAAAATGTTTTATAATTAAAACTGGCCATAAAACTCATGGGAGTAAACAACCTACCATATTTTAAAGGCAGGATAACATTATAGATAAAAGGTTTTGTGGCTGTGTTGTCATTTATATTTCTCTTTTAGTGTCCAGCAGAGTACCTTCAAGTACAAAAGATACTAGATGTAGGCAGGAGTGTTCTATGTAGGCATATAGTAGACTTCTCCATATCCAACGAGTTGGGTGAATGTGATCTTCAGCAATGGGATCTTGCTGTCAGATATTGGAGAGCAACCTATTGTTTTGGCACCAGCTTGACTTGTTAGGAGATTATCATGGGATCCCTTTGGCCACAAATCAATGGCATATAACTCAATCCCAGTATTGTAAGCTTCCTTTGGTGACAAGAGATGGCCAGTTGGGACTCTGTCTCCTACATTATTTGGGAACTTCAATATAACCTTCGTATATTTTAAGAAATTTCCACTGTATGTGTCCAGAGTACCCCTCAATGGCACTCAGTTCTTGCTCTCTCTCCCCATATTCTTTTTTTTCTTATTAACTTGAGTATTTCTTATTTACATTTCGAGTGTTATTCCCTTTCCTGGTTTACAAGCCAACATCCCCCTAACCCCTCCCCCTCCCCTTCGTTATAGGTGTTCCCCTCCCCATCCTTCCCCCATTGCCGCCCTCCCCCCAACAATCACGTTCACTGTCTCCCCATATTCTTTGCCTCAGTCCCATCATCTGCATTCTTTCATTTCCATCCCCACCCCTGCCCCCTGTGCATCTAAAACAGTTAATCTATTTCTGCCTCCCATGGAGAACCATGTGTCCCCCAGTCCCTACCTAATCTCTTAGTGTCTATGCATTGTAGCATGGTTATCAATTATTTAATGGCTAATATACATATATAAAGAAAATATATTCCATATTTCTCTTTATGTATCTGGGTTACCTCAGTCAAGATTTTTCCCTAGTTCCATCCTTTGCCTGAAAATTTCACAGTGCCATTTTTTAACAGCTGACAAATACTCCATTGTATAAATGTACCATATTTTCTTTATCCATTTCTCTGTTGAGAAATCTCTATATTGCTTTATGTTTCTGGCTCTTACAAGTAGAAGAGTGTTTCTTATTGACTTGCTCCTCATAGCTTTCTTAGACTTCTTTATTAAGCATCCTAGGATGACCAATCCAGGGCCAGCACCACACTCAATGGGCTGGTCAATGCCCTATCAATCATAAAATAAGAAAATACCCTGCAGACATGTTTACGGCCCAATATAATAGTTATATTTTCTCAATTGAGGTTACTTACTCTCTACCTTGTCAATTTGATATAAAACTAGCCAGCACAACTGGTATGCACATTTAAGTATAACAGTGGCCAACTATTGTTCACAACCTAAAATCCTATAATAAGCAATTGAATATCAAGGTAAAGTAACAAATGAGAATGAAAGACCCAAAATTTCTCAACTGTAGCCTGGCACAAAATCATCATCATCATCATCATCATCATCATCATCATCATCATCATCATCATCATCATCATCATCATAAATATACTTATAAATGGAAAGAATAGTCTACAGTTACAGTCAGATCAAAGCAGAAGTGAAGTACAACAACATAAGTAGTTCAGCATATGTTGTCTTGATCTTTTGAGTACCAAAGGTTTTAGGATATTCTACTTTTTTGGTTTTGGCATCCACAGCAAATGCAGTTTGCCTTGTGGGTTCTGGCTAGCTACAGTCCATACCTGTTGCTGTTCTATGTGACCATTCCACAGTCCCAGCAAATACACTGGAATTTATACTGTAATTAAGGCTTCACCTTTACCAATGGCCTCCTCGACTGACTTCAGGGACTTACATGATGTCAAATCCTAAGTGCTCTCTGTGACCCACTACTGACTTGAGAAACAGTATTATATGGAGATTTTATACATTACTAATCATGCTACCAGCTAGAGATTCATCCTTGGCCACCTCTGGATCACAGTTTATATGTGGTAATTTTGAAATAATTATTTCCAGAAGACTTTTGTATCAATTATACTGGCAAATATTTTATTATATTAAAGAATATATAGATTGATATTGTACTTCTTAATTTTGTTCAACTATCTCATGTCAAATTTGAAATGGACTTCTGATTGCTCTTACTCAATTCTACCTTATATAGTACCTTATATAAACTGACAAGGTTGATTTCTCTTAGTCGCCAGTGTACTTGATTATCTCTTTTTTAAGAAGGAAGGTTTGTTTTGACTCATAGTTCAGTGGTACAGTCTATTCTGGCAGCAGGAGCTTGAGAGAGCTAGTAATGCATCCTTAGTCAGAAATGATTCCATAGTCAACAATGACTATTTATACCCAGGTCTTCTCTCTCCTTCAACACATTAAACAATTCATGAAAATTAACTGTTTTTACATCATGTCCCTTTACTTTCTTGTTTCCAATTCCTTCCACATTCCCCTTGTTCAAACATTAATAGTCTATTTTCCCATTGTTATCTATATGAATTAATATATAAATATAGCCTGCTGAGTGCATTTAGTGTGTATGAGTGTATGGGGTTTAGTGGTGAAACTTTTGTGCTAGACAACCAGTTATGGGGCTCATCCCTGGGAAAGACTGAAATTACCTCTATTGGCAGCTATTAATTATCTGTAGCTCTTTAAGGAGCAACCTTGTTATATTTCTCCTACCATGTTAGCATGCCAAATTATGCTGTCACTGCTTGAGTCTTCTTCAGAGAAACATGTTGCTGCGGTTTTATGGGCGCAGCTTCTCTATTATGTAGAAGACATGTTTTCATAGTGGTTCTCTGTCTCTTACTATCTTCCCGTATCCACTTCTGTGATGTTCCCCAAGCCCAGGGTGTAGAGATAGCATTGTAAATGTACAAATCGGGTCCGGGCATCCTACAATTAAAAACTAAGTATTCGCAATTCAAATATAATCAAAATGGCCTGGATAAACTCTGCATCTTTCCAAAGAGTCATAGCAAAGAGTCCATCGTCTTCCTCTTTTTCAGCATTCCCATTTTCTAAGCCCCCACCAACAGCTCTTTAAGCTCTATGCACTCAATGGCATTTGCAATCCAAAGCTCCAAAATCCTCTCCAGAATATCGTCAGTTCTGTGACAGAACATCATCAGTTCTGTGACAGAACATCAATACCCCACAATTCCAGTATCAAGTTCAATCTTATTTTGCTTGTCATGAGAAAACTCTCACCAAAAGCAAATTGGGAAGGAAAGCGTTTATTTCATCTTATAGTTTAAATTCATCATGAAGGGAATTCAGGGCAGCATAGCAAGCAGGAACAGAGGCAGGAACAATAAAGTAAAGCTGCTTACTGGCTAGCTCTCCATGGCTTGCTCAACCTGCTTTCTTAGACAATCCAGTACCATCTGCTGGATATAGGGGTGACACCCAGATCAGTGCCTCTTCATTATCCACTAATTAAGAAATGCCTCCAGGGACTAAGCCACTACCTAAAGACTATACATGGACTGACCCTGGACTCTGACCTCATAGGTAGCAATGAATATCCTAGTAAGAGCACCAGTGGAAGGGGAAGCCCTGGGTCCTGCTAAGACTGAACCCCCAGTGAACTAGATTGTTGGGGGAGGGCAGCAATGGGGGAGGATGGGAGGAACACCCATAAAGAGGGGAGGAGGGAGGGGGATGTTTGCCCGGAAACAGGGAAAGGGAATAACACTGGAAATGTAAATAAGAAATACTCAAGTTAATAATAAAAAAAAAAAGAAAAGAAATGCCTCCACAGAATTGCAATAATCTAATCTGTTGAACACTTCCTTTTCAATTGAAGATCTATCTTTGCAGATTACTAGCTTGTGTTGGGTTGACAAACCAAAACCAAACCAAACCAAACCAAACCAAACCAAACCAAACCAAACCAAACCAAACCAAACCAAACCAAAAGAAACCAAAATAAAAAAACAGCCAGCACACTAATCATTGAATGTGTTGTACCAATTATATTTCTGTAAGTCCACTCTATGGTGTTCACACAATGAAGAGATCACTAACAGTAAATTGTTTAGAATATACTTAGGTGACACTTGCCTAAGTGTGTACATATGTGTGTATGTATTTTCAAACCTATTAATTTTTACCTGATGCCAAGCTAAAATATTCTTATTATGTAATATGTAAACTACTAGATAGATCCCAAGTTTGGCAGGTCATTGGACATCCTTTTCTTCAGTCTCCTGCTCATTTTTGTCCCTGCAGTACTTTTATAGACAGGAACAATTCTGTATCAGGGATTTCGACTGTGGGTCAGTAATCCTGTTCCTCCACTAACCCTGTCTATGTACTGGACGTGGACTCTTCGAGTTCCCTTTTCCCAATGCTGGGCATTTTGGCTAAGGTCACCCACAATGAGTCCTGAGAGTCTCTCACCTCCTGGGTCTCTGGTACTCTCTAGAGGGTCCCTTCCCCCAACCTCCTACTCCCAAAGGGTACTTATTTCCATTTTGTTCTTTTGGGCCACAGGCTTCTCTCATGTCCCCTCCCCCACATATCATTTTGTTCCCACTTTTTCCTTCCTCCTCCCTTTTCCCACCCTCAGCCTCCTGTGATTATTTCCTTCCCTCTCTAAGTGGTGTTGATGCCTTCTCCCTTGGGCACTTCTATGTGTTACACTTCTTATTGTAGGTAGGTTGAATCCAAGGTATTCTGTACTTTTTAACTAATATACACATGCCATCAAGAGTTTATTATTTGTTTAGGTGGAGAACTTTAATACTATTTTTTCTCCTTTGAAAATACCCTGATGTCCTTCTGATGAGAACCAGTGCTATGAATATATAGTTGAGTATATAATGTCTAACTTGTTTTCTCCCCAAAGAGAGAATAAAATCCAAAATGAATTATTTTCTAAAATCCAAAGCCTTGCAATTAGCATAATATAACCATTGCATATAGATGCATGATTAAAATTATTCCTGCTCTATATACCCTCACTATAAGTTTGACAACTACAATAAATAGTTTTCAGTCTGCATATACTGTGTAATTTTTATACATAGTGCAAGAAACTCTAGTTTCTTAAAGCCACTTGTTTGCTTTGTAAAAAATTCTTCTTACATTTTTTTAAAATTATGAGAGCATAAAAACAGAAGCAATGGGGGTTTTTGCTTATTGATCTAAAACTATATTTCCTTATGGTCAGTGATCAGAAAATTCTGTGGAACTCTACTTAGTCACCTCTGTAAAATACCTTGATAAAAGGCATAACTTTTGTTTTGACAATTCTAAAGTTTAGAGTGGGGTTTGGGGAAAATAAAAGGACATAGATATTTTCTTGTATAATGTCTAGGTAAGATGGGAGAAAATTTGTGTAATTTCAAGTATTTGTCTTCTTACTTATGACATCCACTGATTTATTTAGATGCTTGAGGTAGATATTTACCCTGACATTGGTCTTCATGTATGAAGTTGGCTATGAGAAAAAATTGAGAGAAATCAAGTTAAGAAAAACAAGCCACACACAGAAAGAAAACTATTTATTATATGTTTTCTCTCATACTAGGAAGTTTCTAAAAGTTGACCTAAAAGTAAAGTACTGGGTCCCGGGCCTGGGATGGCTTACAGTGGCAAGGGTAGGATGGGTGCATGTACATTTAAAAATGTCACATTGGACTTCACTTGTAAGTCAATGGAAGATTTGTTCCTATTCTAAGGGGAAAGACAACCCCTTAGCTTTGGGTGTCTTAGCTCACCATCATCTTCATGTTGATACAAAAGGGGGATAACATTTACTATGGTCTTGTTTTCTTTCACACACACACACACACACACACACACATTCAGACTGTCTTGATCTAATTAAAAATGACAAGTAGCAAATTTCTATTGATAAATGTTTCAACTTATACCTCTTCTCATTCTTAGCTAAACCATAATGAAAATGGCATCGTTTGAAAAACTCTTCATTCACTCTAAACATGTCATAATCTTATGTGGTTTCCTAAGGCCGATACAGTCAGTTTTAAAATCAAATGTTCCTCTCGTATTGGTCAGTGGTTATTTTGTAATAAACACAGAGGAATTTTTACAATACATTCATCAACATCAGGGAAAACAAAATAATGTCTGATTCTAGAATTTTGGTATATGATTTAAGGAGGAAATGGCTTATGAAAATCCAAATTGCATGTTATATAATTATTTTATGAACTCGAGAATAAGGATACTCACAGAGTAGGAAGATTCAAGTGAATATCCACATTGACCTGTGTTGTAAAACAGAACAACCAGCACACTGCACAGAAGATGTGAAGTGAAGTGCTCATTTTAAGTGGCACTTAGATTTATTAAGCTAAGCGAACACTTAAACCGAAATCAAATATCTGACAAAGGTAAATTACTTTGTTGTCATGCTCATGAGCTGCCTTATGGTGCCACTCATCTCAATGAAATGATGGACCTAGAAATGCTAATTGGATGTGATAGCCTGAGCGATATTGAGGAGCCTTTTTAATTTGTGCTTTCACCATGTTCTTTGAAATGTCCTCACATATAAGAAACACAGTGATGGAATTTTTTTTATTTTGTTATCCTTACTTTTTGTTTAGTGGTTTTGTTTTACATTTATTCAACGGTTTGAGTTTAATAGAAATATCAATTGTGTGTGGTGATAGGGTTTCTAAACACAGGTTTATCCAAATATCTTATGCAGTTTGGCCACACTCACCTGTCCATTCTTTCTTTTCTCTTTCTTTCCCTCCCACAGTTGCCTTAGCCATGCAGATAGTGTCACTTTTATTGTGTCATATGTCTAAAGAAGTACATGCATCTTTATAAAATCTAGAATCCACGAATAATGAGAATGAAGAATTTAGCATTCAAGGTTTGCTTCCCTAAATATAATGACAACCACTTCATCCAATCCCCTAAAATCATCAAGATTTTATTCCTCCATGTGAATGAATGGGACTCTATTTTATACATATACCATATCTTTGTCCATTCCTATGTAGAGGACTAGTGGTAACTGGTAACATGAGAGGTCTAAGAGGAACTTCCATAATCTAAAATCTAAACAACTAGAACCAAATCATAATCTATAACAAATACACAATCCAATCAGTAGCTGCCTTAATTAAGGCAACTGAGGGTTCTCAGAAGAGGAAAGACAAATAAGAGGCCATATTATTTCTAACACTCAGCCTGCTATAAAAGTGCCTTTGAAATCTTAAACAATAAACATATAAATACATGTCTAAATTACACATCATAGAAATCTACACTTGTGTATTCATGATACTTTAATAGAAGATATTAAATAATATTTTATTTATCTGGCCATAATGATTCCGATTCATACCACTCTTATAGGAATGTAGCTACCTCTAAAAAAATAAAAAATGTTTTCATCGTTCTTCATAACTAATAGTCTTCTTTTTCAAATAGGTTTCCAGAGTCTAGGTCTCAGGCACATAGCCCTCTTAGAATTGGTAGCATGCAGTTTTCATCATTGTTACTATGGGAATAAGATTATCAACTCATTTTTTGTGAACTTTGGAAAAGACTTCCTCAGAAGTAGGTGTATAGCGAATATAATTAAATTCATGTAAGTAGTAAATCAGTCTAAATGGGAGAAATTAAATGCTCTCAACAATAATACAATGATAGAAACTCCTGTCTACAACGATTGCTTTTCTTCATTCATCATCTTTATTAAGAGAGGAACAACAGAGAGTGTTAATTGCACCTTGTTTTACTGTCACTATATAACTTACTTTCTAATTAATGATAACTTTCTTAGTGTGCAAAATTCCAAATTTTTTCAAAATCTTCATAAATTTTTCTGAGAAAAGGAGGAAAAGTCTTACATGCAATTTTTCTTTTTCTATGTGTGTTGACTATATAGGTAGTTTAAAATTAACTTAAATAAATTTTAAGTAATTAAAAGAGCTACCTATTCATAAATAACTAAGCAATAATTCTCCGAGTAGGGTAAAAAGAAAGAGGAAGCAAAACAGGAGTTGTCATCATCACTGATATGATGCCCTTCAATATGGTTTTTATGGCATTTTAGTCAGGCTTTTTTTCTCAATGAAAATTATTCTTAGTTACATAAAATTTCCAGCTTGTAGACATATATGCAAAATTACAGCATTTCCTTGGATTTTCCATGGCTTTATAGAAGGTTGTTTATGCTCATTGCTCATGTTTTTTTTAAACTCTGAGAATACTTTCTGTGCTCTGAGTGTCCCATCTCTGTGGAAACTGCTCTTGGCCATAGCATGATGATCTCTTGCTTGACACATTCAGACGACGCCTTCCAGTACACAGGTACTGTAGTTAGTATTTCCTCTTTCTATCCTATCAGTTCTGTAACCGTCTGCCTCACAGTTTCTCTCAGTTTTCTTTCTTTTGTTGCCACCGATGAGACTCTAGATTACCACTATCGGGAGGTACAACCTTTTAATTTCCTTGTCTTTTTTTCATTCTCTATATGTCCCCAAATGATCGCACCCACTTCTGAGCCTTACCTACCATTTGGGTTAGTTTTCCAAACCAGCCTCAAAAAAATGGATCTTATGATGCACTGCCCCTTTGAGCCATAAGTAAAATAGGCTGAAGGATATATGCATGGACCTGGATGCAAGGTATAATAATATCACCTTCCTTCTGCATGCCATGACTAGCTGGTACGGTGTTTCAATCCATCATTTTTCTCATTGGAAAAATGAGAAAATTTTCCAGGCATAGAAGCATACAATTCCAGGCACTGGAAAGAAAAGAATACATGGAAGGTGATATAAAATAAATAAGAAGGGTCCTGATACTCTGCTTTTTTGCCATACATCACTCCATAGGAATGATTGAATAACCATTTGCTAATTGTTTGGGTCTACTACATAGGTCATCGGAAGTTCATGTGCTTTAGTGACTTCCTAGTATTACCAAAGAATAATAATGAAGGAGACAAGAACAGATGCTGTAACAGGTCAGGCCAAGAGAACGTGAAGGTTTGAAACAATTTTCTTTTGACTATCCCCTTATTTCTCCAAATTTTAAATTTAGTATTTGTCAGTGCTACAAAGGCATCACATTCTACAAGTGAACCTGAAAAATTATCTCAGTTGTAAACTTCTCTTTTGAGTAGAGCTGTAAGAATTAACTTAAGAAGGCTCACTATATAAATGATGTCCTTGTTTAAACAGGCTAGTGGGATGTGGCCACCGAGACTGAATACCTCAATGATCTATATGTTACTCTGAAGCTGAAGATCAGTACAATTAAGTTATTTGATACTTTGTGACTGTTTTCAAAAGTATACAGTTAATTTAAAAGAGAAAGGAGTAGGATATGAAAATATATACTTCTGCTTGGGGCTTGGAAACAAGTAAGACAAATAAAAGCATTTTTACTCTGAAGTGAAAAATGAAATACATACCCTTTTGCACCTCTCCCTGCTTGAACTTTTGTAAATGGGCCTCTAGCCTCCAGCTGCACCACCCATGGGCTCTGGGCAGAGTGACTCTAATTATATCTCTCTGGACCTGTGATCAATTTTGGGTCAGCAATGAAAAGCTGAGCAATCTACATAAACAGAGGAGAACCGA
The DNA here is from genome assembly GCF_011064425.1 of Rattus rattus. Lineage (NCBI taxonomy): Eukaryota > Metazoa > Chordata > Mammalia > Rodentia > Muridae > Rattus > Rattus rattus. The sequence goes on from NC_046160.1 coordinate 63,653,045, forward strand.
CATCAGAAGGTTAAACAGCAGCACTTCGGAAAGTGGAATCCGATGTCCTTCCTTGCCGTTGGTTAGGTCTTCTAAGGTGCCTGGATATTTACTCCAATGTTCTCTCTAAGACAATAGTATAACATTTGAGCAAAAGCCATGTTTCGGTTGAACTGTAGTTCTTTGTCTTGGACACAAATTGTATGTATTGCCTACTACTCATTTTTTTCAGCCCATGCCATCTTGGTTTCTTTTTCAAAAGACTCTTCTTTTCTGTTCCTCAGTGTGATTCTACTCACTTGCTTTCTGTGGAGCTACTGTATTTTCACACATGCCCTGTGCAATGCTGTTAGTACAGATATTGGTGATTGGCCAGTTACTGCTCTCCCTCGGTGTGCTTCATTCTGACAGCAGGGACTCTAGTAGACATTCTTTCTCAAGTTCCTTTTTCTTCAAATGTAAAACTTTGAAATATGCAGCATGTTTTCACATAACTAACATCTGTAATGAACTTTGTAAAGACAGCATACAATTTTCAATAATAAAAGGATGATGTGGTCCATGCTGGTGGTTCAAGCCTAGTCCTTAGTAACTCTACTTCCCACCTTTATGCTATCAGTGGTTTAAACATTGTTAGACTTTCTCAGAGAATTATTTCCACATATTTTCCATCATCTGTCAACTGGATTTTGATAATGTCCACCAGATTCATCAAACAAGAGTGCAGAAGACACATTGTATTGAAGTAGCCAATTTAAAATGGTATTGCAATATTTGAGGTACTTTGACACTGAAAATATAATTCATACTTCATATGATATTGGAATAAAACTGGCTATTCTGCATTATAGCTATAAACCAGATTGAGGAAGTTTAAAGTAGAATAACTTAACTGATTTTTTTGTGACTTGAAATTAAAAAGAATGCTTTGATACAGTCCTTTATACCTTCTTTCTGGTACCTAACAAGGAGTCAGGAAGTGATCTTGTTCTTTCTAGGAGAACAATTGTAGCATAAATATAATTCAGCAACTGAATCTTTCTGTATACCCTTGGTAAACAACTTTTTGTAGAGTGCAAGACTAATTTTGAAGGAGTGCATGTAAATGGCAAAGACCTTTACATGTATATTTGAAATAAAGGGTCTGAAAAAATGATAACAAGTTGTGTCAACATTGAAATTCAGGACCTCTTAAGGGATTAAATCCAACAGAGACCTCCTGGACAAATCACCAAATCTTCTGTGTCCAGCCTCCAAATCTTCAAAGTGTAATACACTACTTAAAATATCATAATATTTCTTCCTAAGGTCCATGAGTGTCAGATGACTCATATTGACAGTTTTCTTGCTTGAACTTGAGTATCTTGCTAAACATTGGTAAGATGGTACTATAAAATTATAGATGTATTAAAATAATTTGAAGAAGAGATGTTTTCATGAGAATTATCTTAACAGAATACTTCGTTTTAGAATCACAGACGTGTTTATTTAAGGATAATAAAAAGTAAAGTTTTTAATATATTTAGTCTGTTAGCAATCTTTTTTCCGTAAAACTCCCACCGTTCTTTGTCATAAACAGTCAAATGTTTTCCTCCCCAACAGTGCCTACCACTAGGATTGCTTTTTAGAGCACGCATTAAGATGCAGGGATGGGAAGTTACTCTAATTTTCAGTTCATGTTACTCCTCGAGCACTGTCACTTCTCCCTACAAAGCTATGGAAAGTGAACATAAGCCCTTTAACGGAGTCATATTTCAAGGATCAGGTGGGAAAGACAGAAGTGTTGGATACACCTCACTGCACTGCTGTTCATCCCCAACACTTTGCACAATGTGAGAATGTTTAATAATTCCAGTCCAACCTACAGATAAGAATCTCTGGTGTCACATCACAACTGACAGTGCTGGTGTGAGATTTGCAGTAAAACAATATTCCAGCTGTAGCTTTCATTTACAGAAATAAAACAACAGAAGTGGAGGGAAAAGGCCAGGGTAAGATAAACACTTTCATCTGGCAACAGCACTGACATTAAATTATAATAGCTACATGAAAGCGAGGAGAGAGAGAGAGAAAAAATAATCCAACCTCAGGGCAGAAACTAATATGGACTGCTTCATTTGCAAGCTATCCTTCGATCCGTATTTTATGCTGGCTAGTCCGTGTTTAGTTATCCAGAGAGACCACCAAATATAAATAGGCTCTTTTTCAAATAAAGTCCATGGCAACTGTTGGACAGGCAGCCTTATTTTTCTCCCATTAATCACTAGAAACTTCACACGGCGTGAAAGTCTCAGGGGATAATTCTGGCTGGGAAAAAAGATCCTCCCTCCTCAGTTCTAATCAGTCCATCCCATCTGTAATGGCTTTAGAAAATTGTTAATGACATAAAGTGACAGTCGAGGGGCTTTTTGGTCCGTCAGTGTAGGGTTACTATGAGCTCTATAACAGACTACTCCATGCAGGCCTCAAAGCTGCTGGAAAATGATCTGGATTATGAAGGAATAAATTTGATATGTTAGCAATCACAAGCAGGAACTGAGAAGAAAGGCTTCCTTAATACAGTTCTTTGAGGCTATAATGGGAAATACGAAGATAAATCTGGCGCGGAGACAAACCCACTTAAGACTGCTGCAAGCACACAGAATATAGATCTCGGTTATGAGATGTGTAAAACACACAATGGCCTGAATAAGGAGCTAAGTATATAAGTGCAAACAAACCCATTTTTATAGTTAGCATGGCATTTTGAATGGAGTTTTAAGTCTAAATGACGCTATCTTACTTGTAGATGAAGATGGGAGATGTAAGCATGCTTTTATATACAGAAGCTAATAAAATACCGAAGCCAATTGTGAACGTAAAGCAAATTAAAGCTGAAATTGGCTTTCCTCATAAAAATTGAATGACTTTGCTTCCACTCACCTAAAATATTGCTTTTTCCCATTTTTATTGCCTCATTTTGGACATAGGGAACACTGAGGAGGATAACTGAGGGAACACTTGTGAGGATAACTGCAATGGACGAATCTGCTAGCTACAGCAGCATGACATCACAAGGCATAATCTCATTCCTTACATTATATAAAGGTCTATACAGGATTGTTGAATAAATTCATATCTGGAATTTGAATCTATTAAAATTAAACCATAATAGAAATGTAAGTGTAGATTTGGAAGATTATTTTAAGAGGACTTTGTTCTAATGCACTAAAATATTTTCTTTCATGTCTTTTTTTTTTCAATTTTGACAATACTCACCTCATTAGGGTGTCATAGAAAGTGACAATGTAAACAGTTTCCCACACATTTCCTGTAGGTTGTGCTAAGGGCTAAAAATACTGGATTCTAACAATTTTGCAGATCTTGAAAGATTAGGTGAAAAAATTTTCCCTAGTTATAAAGTTTTTTACTTAGTGGTAAAGAACAGCTAGATGATATTATTGCTGAATTCTACCACATTTAGGAAGATATGTGAAAGGGAAATTTATCTCCATGTAGAAAAAAATGGAGATATTTTGAAGCAAGGTTTTTCCTCATCAAAAATGGAGGTGTTCAGAAGCACGGTTAGTCCTGACCGGTCAAAGATTGTTTGAGAAGGGCTCTACCTAATACTCTGGTTTTTACCAGATTGTTTTTAAATAAAACTTCTATCTACATGTTTTTATAACTAGACACAATTTCTCTTAGAAAGGCATCATTTGGTAGTTATAGGCAAAGAGCAAATAGGCCTTACCTCTTCTGCAGTTGTGCATTAAAAACAAGAATGGAATAATGAGAGCACAAGGATAACTTCTCAGGAAATAATTTTGAATAATCTCAGTGGTAGAATTCAAATGATTGCATTTCCCTTGTCAAATGTTGTACATTCTTCTTGAGAATTATATTTAAGACCAGGAAATCACAGGGCTGCTGACAAACCCTTTGGGTTTGGAGGGGATCATAGACTTTGGATACCCACACTAATTCTTTCAGCCTACTAGGAAGCCATCTCATAAATATCTATTTCAGAGCTCTAAAATGATTAAATGACATCATGATAACCTGATTTAAAGAAAATGTTACAAGAGGGCCTTAAATGGTACCCTGGTGGCCTGGAAGAGTTAATGCAGTTCTCTTAAGTGCCCAATTCAGTTTTAGTTTGCAGTGTACAGAGCAGGGAATGTGTCTCAATAACTCACTGATAGTTTCATCTAATATCAGTATATTAAGGGGAGATAAGATTTTTGAAGGAATCTATCATAGAGTAGCTAGCTGGCCATTCAGTGTAATTCACTTCAGCTAAAGAAAGGAAGATGAAGGACATTTATTCTATTTTATGACATGAAGTGTTAGTTCTAGAACTGAAAATAAAGTCAATTAATATTGTTAAAGGAAAAAGAAGGAAAGTCAAAACCTTTGAAAATTAAAAGTCTTTATGAAGAAATATTAAAATCAATCTATGTCTAAAGAATATCTCAAGAGGCAAAAGGTAGACATTGAAGTAGGAGAGCACTTGAAAAGTAAGATTGAAATGGGGGAGAGGGAGTTCAAAGAAAAAATCAAATTAGTGTATTAAACTGTCAAACAAAAAGATTTGAAAATAAAAGAAAAAATATCATTATATAGGACCTATTCTTTAATTCTGAAATAGGTGAGATGTATGCATAGTTGGAAGCAGGTATATATCACTAGTAGAATGTCCTACTTTCCCAGTGTTTCATAACAAAGTCATACAATACACCCTAAGAACAAAGGGCAAGAAGAATCTTTTTCTTTTCTATTATGCAAAATATGTATTTCTTATGTTATGTTTAAAAGTTTTCAAAACTAAATCATTTTAAGTGCAATTTAATATTATAACATCAAAAAACACAATCGCTTTAAATATAAGGAATGGCATGAAAACACAAAAATGAAGCAGTGAAAACTAGAAGAGAAACAGTTTTGGATCCAAGGTAGAAAACATCCCTGGCATTTACAAAGTGATTGGATGAATGAATAAATCAATTAATAAAGCACAGTAGAGTAAAGCAACCACAGGAATTAACTTACTAAATTATCTTAAAGTTAATGCCAATTTAAGCACATGTAAAGTTCTTAAGTGCAGAAACAGCTCCGTGGAAACACATTCAATTTATATGATAAAAAAAAATCTCTCGAATAGCCAAGGGAGGGAAGGATTCTGAAAGGCACTATAATTGAACTTTGAAGAGAATGGTTACACCTCTTTATCCTTATGTCTTATGTGCAGTAGCTGGATTACCTCAAGAAAGCTATTGTCTCATTCTTTATTTTTGCATAAATTGGGCATTTAACAGTTCCTCCATTGGTAAATATCTTGGTACAAACACCCTTTGGTGATAGATGTTATGTATAGATTAGGCTGAGATAAATGATTAGCCATACAAGAAACGATAATGAGATACATTGAAGAGTTAAGTTGAAAAGGAGAACGATTGTTGTATGACTTTTACAAAGGAGACATGGGCAAATGTCACTTACTCAGGTGCAAACAAATAATGCAAAATGTAAAAATTTCACAAAAGTTAAACTTGATGAACAGCTGGATTTATTCTATGGCATAAAGTAGACTATATGCATTGAACCTCCACTCCCCCGTGTAGAATAGATGAATGTAAGAAAGTCATTGATTGGCAATAGACTGAAAATTACCCAAGATAAAGCTTCATAGAGAAGGTTAGGAGTTAGGTTTTTAAGATAAAGACAAGTACCCAGAGTCACCAGGGTAGCAAATAAAGAGGTCTCTGATATCCTGAGGAAGATTAAAGTCTCATTGAGATAAATGAAAGAATTAAAAAAACTAGTTAAAAAAGAAGGTATCTTATGATGATACCTATGAGAATGGTCAATTGAAGGATTGACCATGAACTGAGGATATAAAGAACAACATATAAGTTCTAAGCACAATAGTTTCTTATGGAAATATAAAGAAAATGTGGTTCAATTACACAATGGAATACTATTTAACTCTTAAGAATGACATTATGAGTTTTGCAGGCAAATGGATAGAGTTAGAAAATATCATCCTGAGAGAGGCGACTCAGACCCAAAAGGACATGCATGGTATGTACCCACTCTTAAGTGAATATTAGCAAAAAAGTACAAAATACCCAGGATACAATCTACAGAACTCAAGATGGTTAACAAGCAGAAAGGCCCAAGTGAGGATGCTTCAATCCCACTTGGAATGGAGAAAAAAGCAGAAGGCAGAGAAAGGGAGGGATCTGGGTGGGGAAGGGGCGGAAGGGAGAAGGGAAAAGGGGAACAAGATCAGGTATTGGTAGGGGGTCAGCAGAATGAATGGAAATATGAAACCTCAGGAGGTGAGAAGTGGGAGGTGGGGGACGCTCTAGAATGTACCAGAGACCTGGGAACTGACAGAATCTTAGAACTCAAAGGGAGGGAGCTTAGATAAAATGCCCAACAGTGGGGAGAGGGAATTTGTAGAACCCACTTCCAGTAGAAAGACAGGGCATGAAATGGAGGAAAAGCATTGTCATCCCACAGTCAAGAACTCTGACCCTGAATTTTTTTTTTTACACAGGAACACATGGAGGAGGGACTGAGGCAAAGCAGATCCAGTGACCAGCCAACTCGGGATTCATCTCAAGGGGGAGGCTCTAAGGCTTGCTACTATTACTGATGATATGGTTTACTTGCAGACAGAAGTCTAGCATGGCCATTCTCTGAGAGGCCCGACAAGAAGCTGGCTGAGACAGGTGCAGATACTTACACCCAAACAATGACTGAAGTCGGGGACCACTGTGGTTGAATTAGGAAAAGGCTGGAAGAAGTTAAAGAGAATGGCTGTTCCATAGGAAGACCAGCAGTGTCAACAAACGTGGATCCCCAAGATCTCTCAGTCACTGAATCACCAACCAGGCTGCATACGTTAGCTTGTCAGAGGCCCAAGATATGTATACAGCACAGGATTGCCTGGTCTGCCTCAGTGAGAGAAGATGCACCTAACCCTTGAGACCCCAGGGAATGGGAAGGCCTGGCTGGGTGTCTGTATGTGAGGGGTAGGGGAGTGGGACATCCTCTTGTAGACAGCAAAGGAAGAATGGGATGATGAGCTGTCAGAGACCAAAGTGGGAGGGATAATGACTGGACTGTAAAAAGTTTAAAGATATCCAGAAGAAAGGGGATTAAAAGAAAACATTTTCAAAGATAAGGTATTTTTAAAATTAGGAGAATGAAATGGTTAGCATGTTCTGAGTGAACTTTTTTTGGTTAAAGTTCAGGTTGAGGAAGGGCTAAAGACATAAGTCAGTGATGAAGAATTATGATGCTGTTCCAGAAAAAACAAGTGTTGTTTCCAGTTATCAACATCGGGAAGTTCACAACAGTCTGTAACTCCAGATCCGTAGAGCCTGAGACCTTCTTCTGGCCTCTGTGAGCACCACACACATATATTGTCAGACATACATACAGTACATACAGATTTCTCAAGAAAATGTTATTAATTCACAAATATTATAATGAATATAATTAACACTTTTGTATAAGAATCTCAAACATCTTACTGGTATGCAATTTATCAAATTTTATGTAAAATTTCTTTGTAATTTGTGAATGAATATTTTAATAAGATTTTTTCCTTTCAATTTATTATGAATTTTTAAATGCTACCTCTCTCTTTCTTTTTGAAACATTTCTAAGGAGACACAACACTTATTTTTGTGTGCTCCCTATCAAGAGTCACATGTAAATGTTCTGCCTCCTTTCATACTAGAATGTGATGGTGAATTTTCATAGCTTAATCACATGTGAGTTTTAAGAGATTTCTTTAAACTTTATTATGAGAAGATGTTGAAACTAAAAACAATACATACCAAAAATTAACCAGTACTTTTCTGTACTATAACATTAAAAAGTTCATTGGGTTATAGTCTTCAGTTTTGGGTAAGGTTTTTGGTTTTGTGAGAGATGTTTATTAGCTATGCTGTGAATACTACTGAATAAACACAATACTTGGTTGTCTTTGTGTAAATTTGTTGTAGAATTTGTTACATATGGTGTTATTTGAATTCACCAATATTTTTGTTAGTATAAATAATATTAAGAGAATTTTGACCCATAAACCACACATAAAATTGCCTGTTATTTACTCATTTAAAAACTGCCTTAATAATTAGCATGCCTAAAAGATGATTGATGTGGATTATTTATTTAAAATAAATATTATTAGTTAATGTATTAAAATATATTTCATATATTTCAAACTATTGTAATCACCATTATTTGAAATTCTTTTTTTTTTTTAAGATATATTTATTTCATGTATGTGAGTATATTGTCACTGTCTTCAGACACCAGAAGAGGGCATCGGATCCCATTACAGATGGTTGTGAGCCACCATGTGGTTGCTGGGAATTGAACTCAGGACCTCTGGAAGAGCAGTCATTGCTCTTAACCGCTGAGCCATCTCTCCAGCTGTTCCCTTTTCTTATGTTGGTCAATGTATAACACCTTTCATTTGACTTCTGACTATATTAACCTCTGTCTACCTGTACTTCTTACCTTTGTTTTCTTTTTCTTATTATTATTAGTACTATTATTGGTATTATTACAATGACGACAGTGGTGATAATGAAGATGGTGGTGGTGATGATGATGGTGATGATGATAAGAGTATCTCACAGCAGATGCCTTGATTCTCTGGGTCTTACAATCTTTCTGTCTCATGTTCTCCAATGTTCTTCTACAGTATTATCTTAGAGGCATTGAAATCTTATGATGTCCAGAATTTATTGTGATGGCTTTATAGTGACAGCATCTGGAATCAGGTAGGAAGCAAGGAATAATTGAGAGAAATGATCTTTTATATTTAGTTGAGATAGGAAGACCTACTGTAAAGGAGGGCAACACCATGTCCTAGGCTTTGGTCCTGAACTTTCTTAAAGGGGAAAGGATGTTCATTATATCCCTCTTCCTAATGCCAAGGAAAAAATAATCATCTACCTCCAACCTCATGATGACTCTTCACCACAAGGGCCTGTACCCTGAACCTGTGAGCAAAAAACAGCATATTCTCTTGTAAATTGCTTTTGTCATGATATTTTATCCCACCACTGAGAAAAATGACTAATACATTTATGTTTTAAATGTCTTAGAGTCCAGAAAAATTCATTTCGCTCTGGAGACTTTATCCCTTGTCACATGTATTGTGGTATTTATAGTAGAGGAGTTCATAGAAGTAGGCATATGTTTTTATATATCTTTAAAGGAGAAGGTTAAGAAATGCATTTGAAGTACAAAATGTAATGTATTAAAAGAAGATGCAATTCAATTCAAAATTGACCTGGGCCCCTGAGATCTCTCAGATACTGGGCCACCAACCAGGCAGCATGCATCAGCTGATGTGAGGCTCCCAACACACATACAGCAGAGGACTGCAGGGTCTGGGTTCACAGAGGATGCACCCAGCCCTTGAGATCCTGGAGGCCCCAAGAAGTTTAGAGGTCTGGTGGGGTAGGTGGGGTGGGGATGTCCTCATGGAGGCAGGGGAGGCAGGGAGGAGTTATAGGATGTGGTATGATCAGAGGATGGACCAGGAGGGGAATAAAATCTGGAGTGTTAAATAAAATAAAATAAAATAAAATAAAATAAAATAAAGGAGCAATGTTATGAAATAGACATGGAGCAAATCCATCTCAAGCCTCTGTTATAAAAGTGGTATTTATTTATTTATTTATTTATTTATTTATTTATTTTTACATTTTTTTCGATCTTTATTAACTTGAGTATTTCTTATTTATATTTTGATTGTTATTCCCCTTTCCGGTTTCTGGCCAACATCCACCAAGCCCCTCTCCCTCCCCTTCTGTATGGGTGTTCCCCTCTCCACGCTCCCCCCATTACTGCCCTCCCCCAACAATCACGTTCACTGGGGTTCAGTCTTGGCAGGACCAAGGGCTTCCCCTTCCACTGGTGCTCTTACTAGGCTATTCATTGCTACCTATGAGGTTGGAGCCCAGGGTCAGTCCATGTATAGTCTTTGGGTAGTGTCTTAGCCCTGGAAGCTCTGGTTGCTTGGCATTGTTCTTCATATGGGGTCTCAAGCCCCTTCAAACTCTTTCAGTCCTTTCTAAGATTCCTTCAATGGGGGTCCCATTCTCAGTTCAATGGTTTGCTGCTGGCATTCGCCTATGCGTTTGCTGTATTCTGGCTGTGTCTCTCAGGAGAGATCTATATCCGGTTTCTGTCAGCCCGCACTTCTTTGCTTCATCCATCTTATCTAATTAGGTGGCTGTATATCTATGGACCACATGTGGAGCAGGCTCTGAATGGGTGTTCCTTCTGCCTCTGTTCTAAACTTTGCCTCCCTATTCCCTCCCAAGGGTATTCTTGTTCCCCTTTTAAAGAAAGAGTGAAGCGTTCGCATTTTGGTTATCCATCTTGAGTTTCATGTGTTCTATGCATCTAGGGTAATTCAAGCATTTGGGCTAATAGCCACTTATCAATGAGTGCATACCATGTGTGTTTTTCTGTGATTGGGTTACCTCACTCAGGATGATATTTTCCAGTTCCGACCATTTGCCTACGAATTTCATAAAGTCATTGTTGTTGATAGCTGAGTAATATTCCATTGTGTAGATGTACCACATTTTCTGTATCCATTCCTCTGTTGAAGGGCACCTGGGTTCTTTCCAGCTTCTGGCTATTATAAATAAGGCTGCTATGAACATAGTGGAGCATGTGTCTTTGTCATATGTTGGGGCATCTTTTGGGTATATGCCCAAGAGAGGTATAGCTGGGTCCTCAGGTAGTTCAATGTCTAATTTTCTGAGGAACCTCCAAACTGATTTCTAGAATGATTGTACCAGTCTGCAATCCCACCAACAATGGAGGAGTGTTCCTCTTTCTCCACATCCTTGCCAGCATTTGCTGTCACCTGAGTTTTTGATCTTAGCCATCCTCACTGGTGTGAGGTGAAATCCTAGGGTTGTTTTGATTTGCATTTCCCTTATGACTAAAGATGTTGAACATTTCTTTAGGTGTTTCTCAGCCATTCGGTTTTATTTATTTTTATAGAAACCAATGATTTGAAGATGTTTCTATAAGGATAAAAGTAATTTCACATTTTTTCTATCAGACCAAAACTAAGAGTTATTGTGTCTAAAAATATTAATTGCAATTGTATTGAGGTATAAAAAATATTTCTGCATGAACGCGCGCGCACGTGTGTGTGTGTGTGTGTGTGTGTGTGTGTGTGTGTGTGTGTGTCTGTTGTGCTTTAAGAATGAAGGTGAAGAAGTTGTGGTTAGTGAGGTAAGTTTATTTCATGATCACTTCTTTGGTCAATAATTCATGTTGATAAACTACAGTTGAGATTTAAATGAGACACTCCCTATCCCACAGGCTTATGTTGGAATACTTGGTCCCCAGCTAGTGAGGGTGTTTGGGAAGGTTGTGGAACCTTTTAAGAGGTGGATTCTTGCTAGGAGACATGGGTCAGCAAGGATGGCTTTATAGTTAGGCCCTCCTTCATATTCATTCAGTTTTTGGGGTTTGACTAAAGGATGACCAGAAAGCCTCTTGCTTCATTTTCCATACCTCCCATGATGAACTGTGTCCTCTAAGAAATGTTACTCAACATAAAATCCTTCTTTCTTAAGTTGTGTTTGTTGTCAAGGTATTTTATCATAGCAACAGGAGAGTAACTAAGATAGCTAACAATGCTTAATATACTTAAGCTTACATGTCCTCTGATCAAGGTTGTTTTATCCTTTCTGAATAACATTTTGTAGGTATTTTCATCTTATATTTTCAGAGATGTAAATTGTAAAACTCCTATTTTTGGTCCTATCTTCATAGCTCTATGAACACTTTCAAAAAGGAAAAATTCCTTCAGATTACTCCTGACAAAGGAAATACTATTTCTATCTGTATATATTAAACTTGTTACAATCTTTTCTAGAAATAGAATTATCCATATTTCTTTGGCTGTCCTTATGAGCAAGTTTAATTCATTTTCTACTGTTGTCAGTAATTGGCAAACAGATGTATATCTTAGCAGCTAAGAGGTACACGGGGAAACTTGGGAACAAAATAATTCTTCCAACTCTCATTGCAGTTTCCATACCTTTCCTTTCAAGATCAGGTTTCAGGGAGGAGCAGGGTCATATACCTCTATTTCATATTGGAATAATCACCATATTATTTAGATTCTTAATAAAAAATGCAAACCACTGAACTGAGAATAGGACCCCCCTGTTGAAGGAATCAGAGAAAGAACTGAAGAGCTTGAAGGGGCTCGAGACCCCATATGTACAACAATGCCAAGCAACCAGAGCTTCCAGGGACTAAGCCACTACCTAAAGACTATACATGGACTGACCCTGGACTCTGACCTCATAGGTAGCAATGAATATCCTAGTAAGAGCACCAGTGGAAGGGGAAGCCCTGGGTCCTGCTAAGACTGAACCCCCAGTGAACTAGATTGTTGGGGGGAGGGCAGCAATGGGGGGTGGATGGGGAGGGGAACACCCATAAAGAAGGGGACGGGGGGAGGGGGATGTTTGCCCGGAAACCGGGAAAGGGAATAACACTCGAAATGTATATAAGAAATACTCAAGTTAATAAAAAAAAGAGATTAAAAAATGTTAACTTTAGTTCATTAAATACTTTGAATTATCTGTAAATATAGATGGAACAAAGGTAATCAAAGTCCTTCTCTCTACCTTGTCATCAAAGTCTCTTAAGTTATATTCTGCCCAGAATATCTTTTTTATATAATTCTCGTTGTAATATGGCTCTGCAAGTAGAGAAATCCTTTGTTCTCAGCACTGCCAAAGCTTCCATCTTCCAGCAGTGACCACAGTTTAGCAGCTGTTCATAAAATGTGTTTGCACATCGCTGAGACTTTATAGTGACATATATGTTCTCATCAGGAGACTGTCATAGAGTTCAGGAGATGTTAACATTTTTTAATCTCCCTGCAAAAGTGGTGTTTCCTGTTAATTTTGTTCTCTTGTTGGATTTCCTAAGCAAAATCCTTCTGTGGGAGGAAGAATGATGTCACTACAGTCATACCATAAAATGTTCAACTTTAGAGTGAGACATATTGTGGCATATATTTCACTACTTTTAAAAGCAGTGAAACAAGTGCTCGGATGGTGACATCAGTCTTCTATGCTCAAGTGTTGAGATTTCTATGAATTGAGAATGACACTGGAACTAATATTTCTCCTGGTGTGTAGTTCTATATTTTAGCTCTAGAAAAGGCAAGCCCATTCATGGATATATATTTTCACAACTCCAGAGAAAGATCTGTTTAATTTCAGAAGTATAGAGAAATGTATAAGAAAATCTGTTTATGAGGGTCTATGATAAAGATGTCATGATTTAAAAATAAATATTAAGAACAATGTTCAAATGTCTTAGTCATCAGAGAAATGCCAATTAAAGTTGTTTTGACGTTGCATCTTACTCCAGTCATAATGATTACTGTCAAAACCACATATAACAGCTGAATAATACTACACTGTGGGAATGTCCCACACCTCCATTATACATTCTTCAGTAGAAAGATATCAGGTGGTTTCCAGCTTATGGCTATTATGATTAAAGCTGCTATGAACATAGTTGAGCAAGTGCCCTTATGGTAGGATGGAACATCCTTTGGTTGTATGCCCAGAAGTGGTATAGCTGATTCTTGAGGTAGACCAATTTCCAATTTCTGAGACACTGCCATGTTGATTTCCAAAGTGGCTCTACAAGTTTTCACACCCACAACACTAGAGGAGCTTTCTTCTTGGTCCACATCCTTGCCAATATAAGCTGTCACTTGTGTATTGATCTTAGCCATTCTGACAGGTGTACAATGGAATCTTTAAGTAGTTTTTGATTTCCCTGATGCCTAAGGATGTTGAACATTTCTTTTTATGTTTCTCAGTCATTTGAGATTCCTTTGTTAAGAATTCTCATTTACATCTGTACCCCATTTTTCAATCACACTATTTGATTTTTATAACTAATTTATATATATATATGTATGTATATATATATGACCTTTATTGGATGTGGAACTGGTAATATTTTCCCACTCTGTAGGCTGCCATTTTCTCCTATTGATGACAGTATTCATTACAGAACATTTTTAATTTCATGAGGTTCCACTTATTAATAGTTGATCTTTATGCCTGGGCTAATCAGTGTTCTGTTCAGGAAGATGTCTCCTGTATCAATGCATTTAAAAATATTGCCCACTTTCTCTTCTATCAGGTACAGTATGTCTGGTTTCATGTTGATTTCTTTAAATCGTCTGGACTTGAGTCTTGTGCAGAGTGATAAATATAGATCTATTTTCATTCTTCTTCATGCAGTCATCCAATTTGACCAGCACGATTTGTTGAAGATGTTTATCTTTTCATTGTGTATTTCTGCTTCCTTACCAAATGTCAAGTGTCTGTGGATGTGTTTGACTTACATCTGGATCTTTAATTTGATTTCATTGATCAACATATCTGTTGTCAATTCCATGTGGGTTTTATTGTTACAGCTCTGCAACATATCTTTAAATCAGGGATAAAACTGACTTCATTGTTCTCTCATTGCTCAGGATTCTTTTAGTTATCCTTTTGTATATGACACTGAGTATTGTTCTTTCAAGGTGTATAAAGAATTGTGTTAGAATTTTGATGAGGATTGCATTGACTCTGTAGATTGCTTTTGGTAAGATGGCCAATTTTACTATGATGATTCTACTAATCCATGAGCACAAGTGATCAATTCATCTTAAGTCATCTTCTTCAGTTTCTTTAAAATCCTGAAGTTTTTTATCATACAGGTCTTTCACTTGCTTGGTAAGAGTTACCTCAAAATATTTTATATATTTATTATTATATTATATATTTTTATTATATTATATTATATTAATATGACTATTTTATTTTATACTGTTTGAGGTTATTATTGTTTCCCTGATTGGGTTCTCAGTCCATTCGTATATAGAAGGGCTACTGAATATTTAGTTAAACTTATATTTAGCTACTTTGCTGCAAGTGTTTATCAGTTGTAGGAGTTCACTAGTGGAAATTTTAGAGTGACTTAGGTATACTGTCATATCATCTGGGTATCTCTCTGTCTCTTTGCCTGTTCTTGCAACTCTTTTTCTCCTACTGGGTTACTTTGTTGGCTATGATGAGTGCTTTTTACCTTGCCTTATTGTATCTTGTTTTGTCCTGTTTGGCTTTCATTTCTTGGAGGCCTGATCTTTTTTGAAGAAGAAATGTAATTGGAGTGGATCTGGAGGAGAAGGGAGATGTGGGAAAGCTGGGAGGAGTAGAAGAGGGTAAACTGTACTTGGGATATATTGTATGAGAGAAAAATCCATTTTCATAAAAATAAAAACACAAATAACAATTGCTAAAAAAGAATAAGAGAAGCCATTATTCGTTATCTAAGAGAATATACTTTTATATAGCCAAGATGAAAACAAGCGTAGAGATTCCCTCAAAGTAACTTTATAACTTCTATATTTTCCAGATATATTACTTCTTGGTATATACACAAAGTAGTCTATATCCTAGATATTTGTACATTGTAATTCTTGCTCTGTATATAGATTAACTTGAATTGGTCTTGATGTTTAGCTTCAGATGAATAGATAATGAATTCATGGTACATATGCACAGTGGACTATTTCTCAACAATCAAGAAATAAAAACTTTTAAAAAATGTGGAATATGACACAGGTGGGTATTAGAATGAGACTCATCTAAAAATTGCTTATTAAAAAAATCATAGGTCCAAGGTCGAACATCAAAGAACTTCCCCAATTTTGTAAGCATTACATAAACCTGTGGCTGATAAAAGCCCAGCAGCAGAGTAGGAAATGTCCCTCTTCACCACTGGGCATTATAGATGTATAAGTTGAAACCTTAAAAATATCAACAAACATAAAAACAAGAAAAAGAAATAAACATATAGTAGGGGAAAGTAAAAATACCTTTGATTATGAATGACATAATTGTATAATACCCAAAAGAATTGACAATACAAACAAGCAAACAAAACAAAACAAAACAGAAATGCAAAGCAATTGTAGCAAGGTTGTTGGAGGCACATTTATCATAATAAAAGACAATGTGATTTCTCTGCAATTATGTGCTAAGGACCAGCATGATGAAAGGAATGTGGAGCCCCCAAAAAGTTTACATTATCATTAGAACAATTAAATGCTTGTGAATATTTTAATGGTATATATATTCACATATGGTATCAATATATCTGTGAATCTCATTATTTTCTGTACACAATGAAATCTGAATTGAAACTGTAGGAAGATATTTTGGGTTACTTACAAACAGACACCAAAGTTTCTGTGGAAAAGCAATTAATCCTTGATAGTCGACTTACTCTAAGGGATAAAAAGTCACAAACAAACAGATAAAAATGTAAACCCACCACTAAGCTATCATCAAGTACAGATTAATGAACCCAAGTAATAAATGTGTAGTTTAAAAGCCAAGAAAAGGAAATTTCAATATTTCCATCATAAATAACGAATAGATAGCTATGTTTAATTTAAATTGTGCGTAGCATATAGCAAAAATATATGGAATAGCCATAATGTCATAGTTTTAAAATAAATATATTTTAAATTTCAGTTTATGCATTATTATTGAGTGTAATACATGTATGTGCAGTGTGTTTTTGTATGTGTTGGGGGTTGGGGGTATCTAAATAGGTTTTGCTTGACAACTTAAGTTGAAATCTTAGGACCCACATGATAGAAGGAAAGGACAACTCATAAAAGTTTCTGTCTTCCCCATGTGTACTTAGGAATACACACAGGTGTAGACATAGACAAACAGAAAGACAGACACACACAGTCATAGGCACACACACACACACACACACACACACACACACACACACACACACTCCTAAATAAATAACAAACAGAAATTTATCCATGGAAGCCAATGTAAAAAGAATGAAAAGGAAACCTAGAACATTTGAAATAGATATACCTGAAAATCCAGCTATACCTTTCTTGGGCATATACCTAAAAGGTGTCCCACTACACCACACTATACCACAGTGAGATGTCCTTCATTATGCTCATAGCAGCCTTATTTGTTATAGTCTGAAGCTAGAAACAACCCAGGTGCCCCACAAAGGAAGAATGGATACACAAAATGTGATTTCTTTACACAATGGACAACTATTCAGCTATTAAGATTGAGGACATCATGAGTTTTGCAGGCAAATGGATGAAACTAGAAAATACCATCCTGAGTAAAGTAACTCAGACCCTAAAGGGACATGCATGGTATGTACTCACTAATAAATGAATATTCACCAAAAAAGTACAGATACCCAGGATACAATCCATAGAACTTAGGAAGGTTAACAAATAAAATGACCCAAGTGAGGATGCTTCAATCTCACTTGGAGGGAGAAGAAAATAATGGTGGGAGGCTGAGGAGGGAGAGATCTGGGTAGAAGAGGCGAGAGGGATGGTAAGAAAAGAACATGAACATGTATGGAGGGGAAGAGAAGAAAGGAGAGAAACCCTGAGAGTCAGCACAAAAAATGGAAATATGCAACCTCAATGGGTAGCGTGGGCAGTGGGGGAACCTTCTAGAAAGTACCAGAAACCTGGGAGGTAAGAGACTCTCAGCACTCAAAATAGATAAAATGCCCAACGGTGGGGAGAGGACACTTGTAGAGCTCATGTTGAGTAGAAAGACATTCCACAGTCAAGAATTCTGATCCAGAATTTTTTCTGTCTAAAAGAATTGCAGAGACATAAAATGGAGAAGTGACTGCAGGAAAGGTGGTTCAGTGGCAGGACCAAACGGATTCATCTCCAGGGGAGGCTCCAGGGCCTGACACTTACTGATGCTATGTTGTGCCTACAGACAGGAGCCTAGCATGACTGTCCTCTGAGTGGACCAACAAGCAGCTGACTGAGACAAATGCAGATACATACATCCACCCGTTGGGCTGATGTTGGGGACCCTGTAGTTGGATTAGGGAAAGGCTGAAAGAAGCTGTGGAAGAGGGCGACCCCAAAGGAAGACCAGAAGTCGCAACTAACCTAGAACTTTGAGATCTCTCAGAAACTGACCTACCGACCAGGCAGCGTATACCAGCTGATATGAGACTGATGAAACATACATAGCAGATGACTGCCTGGTCTGGTCTCAGTGGAGAAGATGCACCTAACTCTTGAGAGAGTTGGGGCCCCAGGAAGTGGGTAGGTCTCACATGGGGTGAGGGACATCTTCTTAGTAGCAGCAGGGCAGAGGAACGGAATAAGGAATTGTGGGAGGGAAGCCAAGGCTGAACTATAAAAATATAAAAGTGATAAAAAAGAGGATAGAAAAAAGAATAATATGAACACACACACACACACACACACACACACACACACACACACACACACACATCTCCTACAGGAAAAAGTAAACTGGGTAGAAAGTCTTTTGCCCTAGATCAAAAAATGCGCCACTCAGATATTATATGATGAAAAATAAAAGTACTTCGACATTAAAAAAGAAGAAAGAAAAGAAAGCCACATAGAGAAAACTCAAAAGAAAATGAAAATCATGCAGATGGGAAAAGATGTAAAGAAGTAAAATTGTCTTCATCTGCAGTGTGATTAAAATTGAAGTTTTTGAAGAAAGTAAAGGCAGGGAGGAAACAAAGACTCATTTTTTTTAAATTATGTCATTTATTTACATTCTAGCCATTGCCACCCCTTCAAGTCACCCTTCCACAGCACCTCATCTCATTTCCCCTCACTAGGTTTCCCCCTTCCTTGGAGCCTCAAGTCTCTCACAGGTTAGGCACATCTTTTCTCACCGAGTCCAGAAGAGGCAGTGCTCTGCAATGTATGTGCCGGGGTCTTGGACCAGCCTGTGTGTGCCAACAAAGGCTTTTTTCAAAGTAAAAGTAACTACATGCTGTAGTGTGTCATTTACCTAGAAGCATTTACTATATAGGGTCACGTGTTCCATTGTTAAACATTTTGTTCAGATATGGTTGGGAAGTGGCTAGGATAGTGTTATAAAATAACTGACCCAAATCAATAGCTTATAAATAGAAAAACCTTGTTAATGTTGAAAACATTAATGATTCTCTGGGTTCACATTGCAAAATGCAGGAAAAATCGGTGATTCACTTTTTGTTTTTACAATGACATGCTTCTGGCTGTTACTAATGGTAGAGCTCATGTCACTATGTACCCTGAATTGCATAACAACAGTTATGGTCCCTATGCCCCCTACATACAGTAAACTGTGTGTCAATGTGTGGTCATTGATTGCAATAATTCTACCACCATTTTTGGGTAGTTGTTTGTGGGAAACTAAATGTATATTTAATAAATGTAAATGTGTATATGTCATGTCTTTCAATTTTCCAATAATAAAGTTTAAGTCTTTAAAATGAAATCTATTATATACCTAATATTTTGATGGTATAGGTCAACAAAAAAATTATTTAATTTTGTAGGATCTTAAAACTGTGAACTGCAATAAAGCACAGTACTATAGAATACAAAAGTAAAGACACATAAATTATTCCTTATAGATTTATGATTATGATTGCAATGTATAAAAGAAACAATAGGAAAATGTTATTTACTCTAAAATGAAGTTTCCATAGTAAAGAACTTAGGAACTTCAGGTCATAAGCTCAGCAGAGACAAAATGAAAATATAAGGCAGACTTGTCACTGTTGTAAGAAATAGAACAGAGCTTGAAGAAAACATAAACTGAAGTTTGAGACAACCTTTGTGATCTGAGTTTCAAGTGGGGAAGAAATGCATACTTCCTAATATGCAGCTTGTAGACAGGAGGAGGAAACAAATAGAACCTGTGTCACTTCTTAGTTTTACATCAGTTCAGTAGCTCTACCTGAGACCCTCACTACTTGTTCCATTCAACAGAAATGTTCTAGCAGGTCAAAACTATCTGATAATACCTTCTGGGAGCTTTCAGCTCCCTCTCTCTCTCTCTCTCTCTCTCTCTCTCTCCCTCTCTCTCTCTCTCCCTCCCTCCTCTCCCCCCCCTCCCTGTTGTTGTTTATTACTTTTGGTGTGGTTGTTCTAGGACAGTTCCATCCCAAACATTGTAGTTTTCCTTTTTTCTTTTTCCTAGGATAGATCTAGCTAGCAGGTGGGACAGAGAAGAAAGTAATAAAGAGGCTGGATTAGCTGAGCAGATACCATTCTGAAGTCTTCAAACTTACCTTGCCCCTCAACAACCAATGCTGACTGATAAAACCTCTAAAGAGTATTGTGTGGTCCTTTCTGTAATGTTACTTTATTAAGCAATTGTTGTGTGCTAGATGTTATTCTGGGACACATGAGAAAAAAAGTGTCAGCCCTCATAAAGACTTACGGTTGACAGTGAGAGATAACACTAATCAATAATAACTTATAATGCTGTGGATGCCCAAGTGGTGGTGAATGAGGAAGCACTGGGTGATGGCTTGGGAAAGACCTGGAAGCAACAAAGATAAAGCAGACAGTTGACAGATAGAGGAGGCACCAGTTAGCTCTGGACAGAAAGTATTTACTTAAATATTAATCCACAGAGGGATGAATTCATTGTTAACAAATAACTGTGAATAATAGAATAATTGTGTGTAGAAGTGTTATGAGTTACTTTGCCTTAAATATGTATTTCAAATCCCCAAATTATTAAATTGGTTCTATCATGGACATAAAAATTCTGAGTGGCCCATTGTTTGTACCTTTGTAATCGAAGTTAAAATACTCATGGGACTAAGCCACTACCTAAAGACTATACATGGACTGACCCTGGACTCTGACCTCATAGGTAGCAATGAATATCCTAGTAAGAGCACCAGTGGAAGGGGAAGCCCTGGGTCCTGCTAAGACTGAACCCCCAGTGAACTAGACTGTCGGGGAGGGCAGCAATGGGGGAGGGTGGGGAGGGGAACACCCATAAGGAAGGGGGAGGAAGGGATGTTTGCCCGAAACCGAAAGGGAATAACACTCGAAATGTATATAAGAAATATTCAAGTTAATAAAAAAAATAAATAAATAAATAAAAAAGAAAATAGATCTGAACCCCCCCAAAAAAATACTCATATAATAGAGATGTTTTGTAAAAGAAAAAAGAAAGAAAGAAAGAAAGAAAACCTAAACGAAATACTTGAAATGTTTCATCCTATTGCAACAAAAAGATTTTGTCTTTTGTTCCTTTATTCCAAGATAAACACTGAGATTCTTACTTTTCATTAATACAAATTGGTTTTCTGAAAAATATTATAGCCTTTTGTAATTTCTTTTCCACAGTGCTCCGCACAGAGGGCAACCTTCTGAGGGAAAGGGTGCTGTGGCCTCAGAGGGCCCTCTTGACCAGTCTGAATGCTCATTATCAGGCCAATTATCCCCTGATAATTGGCTGCCTTTCGGAGGAAGGGACTGTAATGACTTCACTCAGCACAGACATATTCTCAGCTCCCTAATTCTAAACTTCCTAACATTTCCTTGAATACGGAAATAGTCTGAGGCTAGCTGCCCATGTACTCTGTTTGCTTAACGGTTAAGTTTCTAGGAATATTGGAAGTCCACTCAGCTGGGATTCAGGGAATCTTCCTTGTGCTAAATTTTACTATAGATGCTACACAATGTTTAAGCATTCTCATTTTGTCTTATACAATGCTGTCAAAAGAAAAAAGAAAAAAAAGTCCCTTCTGGACTTAGTGAAATTTACTCACAGGATAACACCCTTCGAATTGAGTGACTTGACTTGTCACGGCTAGCCAGCATTACAACACATCTAGTCAGCTGGCAGATGTCCAAATGAGTCCAAGGAATGGCCAAGGAGAGAAATAGTGATGGAATTTTTCAGAGGATAGGCTATTTGCTTTTGTGTGTTTCTAGAAATAATTAGGCTGAATTAGGTCCATGCTCATAGGGAATGGTGCTTTAGGTTTCCAATTTGAGATTCAAATGTCCTCGTTTTTCTATGTCTAGTGTTCTAGCCAACTTGTTAGTAGGATAAGGATGTTTGTATTCTTTAAGTCTCCTCTTTTAAATGCTGTATAAATTTGTCCATTTAATAAACAGTTCACACACTGGACAGAAACCAAGTGGACAAACTGTACTCACTCACCCTTTAATGCTTGGCTCCTTTGTAGGCTGACCCAGCCCATTATTAGATAATGAAAGAGTGTATGAGAAAGTGGGAGATTATTTATGATGGAAACAAAATGAAACTAATGGGACAAGATTTGAAAGCTGTGATGCATGAAAGGTGCTATGCAGGCAGTTCTGGCGCCATGACAAACAGAGATAAAGACTCAGTGGGAAGCAACAGTGTGAACACGGCTATGAAGAAGAAAGAATGGATTTCCTCAATGAATCCTTGCCATCTGGTGTTTGTTTAATACACAATGAAGGTCAAATGGCTACTGATCCCTTTCTCTATAGTCCAGTGACTACAAGAATGAGAGGAATCAATGAGTTTATCGATAGGTCTGGAAATGGCTCGCCATATGATCTGACAGCATCAATAAAATGCAAGTAACTTGCTGTTACTCTTCCATGAGGTGCAGATCTTTCAGGACACTGGGCCAGGGTTTGGATGGCTTTTTTGTGTGTTTGTTTGTTTTTGCCAATTTGCTGAACAAAATAGGATAGGTGGTACTTTTTTGTAGAAAAGGAAAATGCCATGAAATATTTCACCTTATGTGTATGAATGGTTCCAAAGAAAGCTCAGAAGGAAAAACTACATCTTTTTCTTTTTCTCAAGTAAATTTGCTAATCATTTGTTTCTGTCGAAATGTAATAGATTAAGTAAAATTCTCCATAGTGCATTTTTTTTATGTTTGTGATTGATCATACACTCATTTTATATAATTATTCCTGAGGGACACTTTACCTTTCGGTAAAATATGTGTGCTAAGCATTGTATGTAAATAGCATATGCTTTGGGAACTGGCATGGAGTGGAATGTATCCTCTTAGGTGGCACTCCTTTCTCTAAAGGTTGGTCCAATAGTGTCCTTCCATGCTGTTCTCCTGACGTTTCCCCTATACTGATGAAGTTGCAGGGTTTTATGTTGAGTTATTTTTCAAGGACTAAAATAAAGATACTTTTCTCACATTAATATTTCTCAGCTGCCATGAAAACAGGGATAGGAGAAGCCAAAAATAGAGAAGCCAGCTGTGGGAGGCTGCTTTTTTTTTTTCCAGGACAACTCATAAACTCTTTCAAATTCATTTCAGAAGGAGTGCGTTAATGCAAATACTGTTCCACGTGCCTCTGCTCCACGATGAGGCTTTGAGGCCCTGGCACCATGAGTATCAGCTCAGCCATGATTCAGGGAACATACTCTGAAATACGGGTAGTAGAACTAAAAAGTCTACCATGAGCATAGGTACATCCAATATTCTATATTTCTCCTCATTTTGAAATAATGCTTTACCGATGCTACCTAATTAAAGAGGATTGGGTTGATTGTGGGGGAGGTGTTTATTTCTAGGATACTCACTCTATTTTATTCTAGGTGCCAATTTCTTTGTTGGTCCTTAGACATTTTCCTCTTTGTGTGCCAAAGTGTTACTTATATTTCCCTGACTGCATTTTTGAATGTTAATCATCATTGTACCAGAAGCATTGGTTGCACATATTGCTTCTTCTTTTTCTGTTCACCTTTTCTGTATGTAATTCAGATGATGTTTGTAAAATCATGCTGTAACTTGCTGTTTCTGCCTTAACATTGAATCCAAGTAATTTTTTTTTTTTTTTTTTTTTTTTAGTCTGTGGAGATTTTTCCCCATCTTCTGTGTTAAGCAGATTCTCTGGGTCTTTCTCTCTCATCCCCACTCTCCTCGTGATGTTAAGAACAGTTTGATATTTTCATGTTTTTATTCTTCTGATGAAAGACCTTGAAAAGAGGAACCTACAGTTTATATTTCTTTCATAGTATGAAAATACTTTACAGTAAAATATGCTTCTAATGATTACTCTAAAGACATAGAGGGTAGTTATTCTCAAAATTCAAAATTGGCCATCTACTAGGAGTACTAAAACAAAGGGTTAGAAGAATGTAAATATAAAGAAATTATGGGTCCTTGGTAGAAATGTGAATTAAAGGGCCTAAAGTGAGCTTTAAAATGTCAATATACTAATATTTGATTGATTAGCTAGCTGCTTAATGTCTTAGTATGCCAAGGTATAATCACAGTGAAATTATATGTGGCCCATTCCTTGACATAACGTGATGTTTGCTCTTTGGCTGACTTGTTTTTGCTTAGAGTCACATATACTCACTAATCCTCTGAGGCTTCCATCCATGTTAGTTGACAAGCCATACCGGCTTTGGATATTCTCCATATACTTGGAGCTGATTTAGAAGATAATTGGAATCAACTGGGGCTTGAGTACCATGAATATAGAAATCACTTCAGATTGATTGCTTAGGAATTTCTCAAGAAGAGATGCACAATAGAAATGCCACAGTGTGGCTACTGGTATTATGTTTTCTGCTATCAACCAAAGGCTTTACTTCTTATGATTCATTTATTCATAAATTGGCATAGACTAAGATGTAGCTTTAACTTCAAATAAAAAAAAAGTAAATTTGGAATTGACTCAGCCTAAATAAATTTACCATATATAATTATTTTCAAATTTTAACCATGTGGCAATTTTTCTTCCGTTCTTTATTTTTGAAGCAAAATATGAATATATGTTTTAAGATACAGATGTTGATGTTATGCAAATAACTAGTCATTTTAAATATAGGGAAGTCGTATGTCTCCACTATCTTTTTCAATTTTGAGAATATAATTCATTAGATGAAAATATGATTCTTCATCTATTTTTCGTGCCTCTTTTTCATTTTTAAGATTAGCATTAAAACATTAACTCCAGGGGCTGGAAAGATGGGTCATTGGCTAAGACCATTTGCTACTCTTCGAATGGGCCACAGTTTGATTCCCAGCTCATAATCTGCAACTTCATTTCCAGGGAATCCAATTCTCTTTTCCTGACTCAACAAGCATCAGGTAAGTGTGTGGTACATAGGGAAGCAAAACACTCGGAAATCAGTAAAGTTAAATCAGAAAATTAAAACACTCACTCTATATTTGATATTAAGGTATTTTTGCACAAATGCTTTCCCAAATCATTGTAGTATAGAAATAACCTGTGAGCTATGGATGGGCAAAATCCCAGGCTCATGTTTATTTGTAATATCCCCTTCCCAAAGGCATCTTTCCATTTACCTCCAGTGTTGTATGTCTAGTGCAAGATGAGTCTAAATCCTAGTGTAAAATACACAGAGGTAATCAAAAATTCCCACTGTAACAAGTATAAGAGCAATCTTAATATTTGCTTCTGAGATTGACTTTTGGGAATTCTAACATGTAATTCTGAAAGCCCACATGGAACACATTTATTTATAGAGACTGAGGATCAGTATTTCATAGTGATAAAATTTACTAATCCACTTTAGAGTACAAGGGATTTAAGTTAGTTTAACTCTATTCCCCACTGGTGAAATACTTAAGTTGATGTTTTCTCAAAACAGTTTTTATACAGTGTATCAAAGTTGCAATTTGTAGTGTTTTCTTATAATTTTGACTACCATTATTGTATTTGGATTAAAGTCCAGTGTTGAAAGAGCCACGTTTTAGCTACTTGTAGGAATTTATCTGGATCATTTCACTGTATAAGTGCTTGTGAATAACTATTGTATGCTGGCTAGTTTACGTCAACTTGATACACTGTAGTCATGTTACAGGAGGGAACCTTGATTGAGAAAGTGTCTCTAAAAGATCAGGGTATCAGCAAGACTGTTGAGCATTTTCTTTCTTTTTCTTATCAGATATTTTCTTATTTAGATTTCAGATGTTATCCCCTTTCAGTTTCCCCTCTGCAACCCCTCTATCCCCTCCCCCTGCTTCTATGGGAGTACTCCCTCGACTACCCACCCACTCCCACCTCACTGCCCTAGCATCCTGCTACACTGAGGCATCGAGCCTTCTCAAGACAAAGGGCTTCTTCCTCCCACTGATAACCAACAAGGCCACCCTCTGCAACATATGCAGCTGGAGCCATGAGTCCCTCCATGTTTACTCTTTGGTTGCTGGTTTAGTCCCTGGGAGCTCTGGGGGATCTTAATGATTATGGGGGAGATCCCCAGCCTTTGTGTTTAGTGACACCCCTGAGCTAGTTGCCCTGGGTGAGAAAGCAGACTGAGCAATCATTAAAGGCAAAGTAATAAGCACAATTTCTCCATAGACTTCCATCGGCCCCTGCCTCCAGATTCTTTCTCTGTTTTGATGTCCTGTCTTGACATTCTTCAGTGATGAACAGTGATGATGAAGTGTAAATCAAACAAACCCTTTCCTTCTCAAGTTGCTTTTGTCACAACTCTAAGACAATTTATAAGTATTGGTAAAGCCATCCATGTAAGATTTTGGCACCCAAAAAAATATAAACTTTCCACATCAGCAGGAAATTGTCATGCTTACTCTACCAATTCGCAGCATATTCATCCATTTCTTTTACATGTTTATGGCATTGGTGAGATGGATCTGTGACATACCAGGGCAAGGACCTGCATTTCATCTTTAGCACTTATGTAAGAAGCTTACTGTTGTACAAACACTTGTAATCTTAGGTCTTGGATACACAGGCAGGAGGGTCCTTGTTCTTGTCTGCCATCTCACATATCTATAATCCACAGGATCATGAGACCCTGATTCAAACTATGGGGTGGAAATTAATCAAGGAAGACAGTGACATCAGCCTCTTGCCTTCACATATTCATGCATATGCATAACTCATATGTGAATACACAAAGGTTGATAGCACAATATTGGAATTCTTTGGGCCATTAGTGGAATTCTAGCAAATTATGTACACCTAAGGCAAAATAAAACTTTTATTTATCAAAACAAAGATGTTCATAGTAAATAAAATTTAATTTTAAATTGCTATTAAAAACTGACATTTTAAGATGAGCCATATAATTTTTATGATATGAATTTGTTTGGTTTTTATCTATATTGGTACATTTTACAATATCCTACTAGAAAATAAATTGATAGCTTAAGTGCTCGTTAAAAATAGCTTTGGACAGCTTTTTCTATCTGAAATATATATGCATATAATTATCTATCTATCTATCTATCTATCTATCTATCTATCTATCTATCTATCTATCTATGTTCCTATCTACATATCATCTATAGTCTATCTCTATATATCTACTCATAATCTATTTATCATCTATCATCTCTGTATCTCTCTATGTTTATGTATCTATCATCATCACTGTCTATCTATCCATCTATCATCTAACTACCTACCTATTGTCTATTATTTATCTATTTATATCAAATATTGCACCTTTGTTTAGCTGATGTTTGTTTAACTAAAGTCCTACTAAGGGGCAAGCAGTAAGCAAGGAGATGAAAATTCTAACAGCACAAAGCGTATGTGTACGACGATGGCCAAAGAGGATCAGACAATTAACCCCAAGAAGTTAGGTTCAGTGCTTCTATGGGAGGATTAGGGAGATAGAATAAGGTCATTTCTCTTGTATAGAAGAAGATAGAAAGGTCAACAACTGAGATCCATGGACAGGGAAAGGATGAACAAAGCACGTGGTGCTACTCTTCATTTCCTCTCTGTGACAAAGGTCAAAATGAGTCTACTCTCTGAACTTTGAAGAAAGTCTTTCTTTCCTGGGGCAGATCCTACAGCTTCATTCACTGGACTTCCTTCAAATAGTAGTGGTTATTTAAAAGCAACTCTCTAAAGGTCCAGGGTCCTCGGCTGCATGCTGAGCATGTCCCAGCCAATCTAAAGACCTGGAAAATGATTCTGAGTCATCTGCTAGACCAAAACTATACTGAGCCATGACCATCTAACATACAGTCTTCAGGTTTTAACCTTTTGAAATGGATGTCAAGTGGCAGTCATCAAATGCACAAAAAGATAAAACGGGCACATATCAGTCAAATGTATCAGCATCTAGTGCATATTTTCTGTAAGCTTAAATTTAGGGAAAGACATGATCTTTTTATATCCCCTGAAACCATTTTACCTGTGACGTCATAGTTATGACTTTTTAGTCACAAAGTAACATAGATTAATTCCCATTTTATTCTGCTCTTTATTTACACTCGTCTTTAAAGACTTCTTTGAATATAGATAAAAATATGACCATGTGAAAAACAGCTAACACTCCTAGCTCTCATGGAGTATTTGTTCATTATCTTAAAATAAAGGTAATCTCCCCTCTATAATAATAATAATAATAATAATAATAATAATAATAATAATAATAATATATACATTTAGACACATAAACCAATTTTTTTTGTTTTGTAACACCAAACTTTGTAAGTTTTAAGGTGCATTAAAAGAAAAAAAGAAGCAAAGAGAGAAAATAATAAAATTTGCTATATACTTGCTCCTAATTCAATGGTTCTCAACCTTCTTAATGCTGCAATACTTTAATGCATTTCCTTATATCGTTGTACCACAGCAATAGAATTATTTTTATTGCTTAAAAAGGAAAAGAACAAAGAAAGCAATGGAAGCTATATGGTAGCACAGGAAACGTATAAAGTTCTTGTTATTTATAACATGAGAGTCAACATTATAGGACACTGAGGATATGGCTTCTGTACATACCTACTCACTCTGTCACTTCTATTTCTCTTCTGCATTTTACATATTCTAACAGTATTAAGCAAAAAAAATTAAAAATTCACTAGGACTGTTAAAAACATTCTTTTAAACATTATAGAATTAGAGAGAAACACAATGTTTTTTCTTCCTAAATCAGAATGGAAGTTAAGGTTATTAGTTTAACATATAGTACACATCAGGCATGGTGATATTCACTTATAATCCCAATACTCTGAAGGTAAGATGGAGAGTTCAAGACCAACCCTTCTACACATTTGAGCAACATAATGCAAAACTAAACAAAGAAACTGAGCTTCCACGTGGACCTATATTATCAGGTTTCTTATGGGTCTTGTTTGCGATCAGTGTAAATTAAGTTAAAATAGTTCACCATTTTTACCCAACAAATTTATGATTCATTTTTAGAAATGAGCTGAACTACAGTTCCCTTTTGATTGAGTGACTAAGACATTACTGTGCTATTACTAAGAATTTACCATGGTATTCTGTAGAAAAAAATGGGGATGAGTCACAGAAAGTTTTGATGAGAGCCCTGATCAGATTCCAATCTGTGACTCATCTATGACTTTTTCTCTGATCCCCCGAGGTGTTTCAGCCCTTCTCTTTGACAGCAAGGGATGCAGAAGAAGGATGACTAAATTCTTTCCTTGTGTTGTAAAAAGCAAGCAGCAAAGAATCTAGACAAGGAAACTTGCTTGCTCTGTGGCTTAGCAGGGTTCTATCTTTCCTTTAGAGGATGAATCTACAGTCTGACCTCTTAGATTTTTCAAAGACATCTCTGGGGTTGATGGAATACTACCAAAGCACCAATTTCTGCTGCTTCTGATATTCTGAGGCAATTTAATTACTGAGCATGTCTTTGTGTATAGACCAATCTCTATCTTCTCTCCTCACTCATTAGCATCCCGGTTGGCTAGTGCTGATGAGAAGGTGACCTACTGGTGTATTTGGTGATGTTGGTAAGCAATATACATGAACTATATTAAAATCAATCAGCATTTTCTACTATTTCCACTGTTTAATGCTATTTGGAAACATGCAGTTGTCAGTTCCAAAGTTAATGGTCTAATTTTCTTTTTTTTTTTCAGTAGCATCTGTCCCATTAAAATTAAAAAATAATATGTTGTTTTTTTAATCTGAGAATGACAAATATAAGCAACTAGCGTATTATTCTTGATTTATATTATATAGGATGATTATATGAAAATATTACATTTAAAAGTGTCAAGAGGTGAATACATATTTGGCAAGCACTAACATTCTTTTACAAATTCTGAGGCAGTGTTTTGCATTACAAAATAATATAAATTAGAAAGATGATAAATTTACTAGATTAGTTGTCAGGATATACTAACAATTTATAAAACATTTAAACTTAGAAAAGACAAATATTTGTATTTAAAACTTAGAATTTTCCATTCTATCATGTAATATACTGAACACTTTTTCTATTTTGTAGTGATATCATTGTAGCATATACTAAGAAACAGATAGGAATAGCAACTGACGTTTTTAAGGTCAGAAACATTCTTAAGACTTACAAACTAAAAGGAAAATGTGAGAGAACATTATTTATATTTACTGTGTTGTGGTGCTTCTCAGTTATAACCATTGCAACAACAAAGTCTGACCCCTCCCCAAAATGAAGCTTGAGTGGTACTGAAAGTGTCTTTTGATAGCAGATACAGAAATATGCAAATCAGCTAAATTCAAGTGTATGCTAATTGGCCGACACACCTCTCATTTAACCAACAATAAGCTATTCCACAGTATCTGAAAGCAAATGGGTGACTGTGTAGGTGTAAATGCATCTCTAAATTAATTTTCCAATAATAGACTATCTCTGACAAACAGAAACTTGGAAAAAATAAACAAGCATAAGGGCAGAGGATTATTTTGTGTGTGATTTTAATAAGTATTATGTCTTTTGTATTTAGATGCTGTGGATTTTCATCAACCACACAGAGCAAAACAAAAGTAAACTTTGACTAAGGTTTCCTATGCCTAATGAGCTTTTGCATCCGTACAGATAATCCATTTTCAACTATTAATCACACCACTAGAATATCTACTGTGGATATTTTGGTAAAATTAAAATTCTTTTGTTTTCCTCTGGGGTCATTGTCCAGTATAAAAGCATGGCGGATACTAACATAGTATTTGTACACAAAGTCACATATATAAATGTATGTTATTTTCCCAAAGTTTTGTTGGACAAAGGCAAAATTTTCCATCAGTAAATTATAAATAAGTATCAGGACACACGCAGATAAAAAAGAATAAGAAATAGTGTGGCAGACCAATCTTAATACTTTAATAACTGATATTCTGGCCTATCCATAGATTGTAAGAGTTTATTTCCCATGGTTCATTGGGATGCTCTAATAAAAGCCTCTCTAAATTATGCATAAGGTAGCTGTAACTGTGCAAGGTGCCGACTTTCATCCCACTGTCTATGTCTACTTTTTTTTAATAATCCTATTTTTAACTTTTATGTGGCAGATAGAGCATTCAAATGGAAATAGAAACAAATGCCTAACATTTCAAATTCGTGTCATATCCAAGATACTTCAAAAGCCATAAGTGTAATTGGTAACACCATGCATAGATGGCTCTCAATTTTATCAATTTATTTAAATTTTATCTAAAAGAATATTATAGATGTCTAAGAATAGAAGAATTTATAAATCGTCTAGACTTTATTACATACTATATTAAGTTTTAAAATTTGACTTCAAATTAAATGATGCTATTTTTAGAATTTTAAAAAAAAAGAAGCCACAGAAGATAGACGCGAAGTTACCGTTTGTCTCTGTGCTGAGCCCTTGAGTGTTCTTACATAATTTCATGTTTTAATCCACAGAAATTATGGCAGTAGCATCATGAATGTGAATTACTGAAAAGGTGTAGCAGGGGCATATCCTTCTAGAGTTAAAAATGTTGAAGAATTTAATTTTCTTGTCTCTTACATGTAATTTTGATTACATCTTTACTAGTTTACTGTAAACAATTTCTATGTACTAGTTTACTTTAAATATGAATATCATATTCCTAACTTGTCAA
Organism: Rattus rattus; assembly: GCF_011064425.1. Taxonomy (NCBI): domain Eukaryota; kingdom Metazoa; phylum Chordata; class Mammalia; order Rodentia; family Muridae; genus Rattus; species Rattus rattus. The sequence goes on from NC_046160.1 coordinate 63,684,756, forward strand.
TGCCTTTGTCTACAGTATATCTACTGACTTCAAACTGATTAAAATCTAATGATAGTAACTTTGTTAACATCAAAGTTCATTTACATCTTTATTAATCTGAATAGCTACTCAGTCCCAGGAAAGCTCACTAAAACACCAAGATTATAAACAGCATAGTAAGAAATGTGGACCCCAGTTATATATCATTGCATGATTTCCCTTTTTTTTCATGTAGATATATATCTAATACTCAAAAATGAAAGTTTGCCAGTGGTGATTAATGACTTCAGATGCTAACTATTGTCATATGGACATTTTAATGTATCAGGCTACTTCTAAATTACACTGGGATTTTGACTCGTAGACTGAAGAATACATTTGCTTTCATTTTGCGTCAATATCAAGGGCACACTGGTTGGCAGATGACACAGCACATGTCAATGCCTTTCCTCTTTCCTTCCTTCCATCCCAGAAATTTCCCAGCAACTGGAGATTTAAAGAAGGTGAAGTAGTTCCGTGTATAGGTAAACCCATCTCTAGCTGTGGCTGTGCGTTGTTGCTTGTGATAGAAATACGTCTTCTTTAGGAGGTGTGAGAAAACAACCGTTTTGCCAAACATACTAGAAATTCAATTTTGGTTTTCTTGTGGGAACTGGTGAGGATCTCATAGATTTTTAATGTGCTTTAATGTACTGGCTTAAGGACAAAATATTGTCATGCCATGTGGTATTCTTATGTTAAGCCTGAATAAACGTCTTTTTTATTACACAAATAGTTTTTTTTTTTTTTTTTTGTTTTTTTTTTTTTTTTCAGAGCTGGGGACCGAACCCAGGGGCCTTGCGCTTCCTAGGCAAGCGCTCTACCACTGAGCTAAATCCCCAACCCCACAAATAGTTTTAAAGGAGGGTAATTAGTGACTAGTGGCAAAGAAGCCCTGTCTTGAGAGGTTATGCCTAAGCCTCTTGAAGATTCCCCATATAAACAAGTGGGGCTGCTTCACTCACTAGCCCTTCTTTGTTTACTCTGAGAAAGGTTCAAACTATTTAACGAGGGGATTACACATACTTCAACTCTATTGACAAAGATTAATTGATATTTTCCTGTTGGAGGTTTCACCTTTTGCATTTGGCTTCCCCTTTCCTATTGTTGTGGATGCTGTGATCAACAGAGCAAAGTTGCTTAAAGGTTATCCAAATTTCACAGCTTATCAGTACTCGCGCTAATTATATTTTTCCTTAGTAATACACATTTAGATCCAAGAACTGTTAACATGTTTGAAGAGGCTGTTTTAAATCTCAGTTGTTGGGATAGAAAAAAAAATCATGACTAAAATCTGGATATTTTGGACAATATTGCTAACTGTATTATAGATGAAGTAGAGCATCGACTCAAAATGAATTATTAGTGCTTAGAGCCAAATTTCTCTGAAAACCTAAAAACACTGTATTTCCCACCATAATATATGTAGAAGATTGTGAATAATTTCAACATCATACCATGTTCTTGGTAACATAATATAAAAAAAACAAGACTCCTACCATTTTGAGACACAATTTTGTGATAGAAATCTTTATAAATTTTTCCCCAAAATGTGTGTATTATGGACATATGGCTGCATATTTGGATAACACCATTTGCATTTTTCAAACTTGCATTTTTTTTTAAGCACTAGCTTGGCTTTAGCTGTCAGGATGGCAAACTGCTGGTATATTCATCTGAAATTCTTAGCTTAACTCTTTGTCACTTTCAAATTTTATATAATGCTGAAATGTTCACCTTTTCCTTTTAATCTAATACGTTAGAGGCAGTAAAATACGAATGTACTCTCAAAGCAGAGTTTAATAATAGGAATCATGTCATAAGGTGAAAGAAGAAAAGGATCGTGTCAAAATCCCACCTTAGGAAAGAGCTGTGAAAATACCGGGGGTTTGGAAGTATAGAAAATGGTTTTATTTCAGATTAATACCCTGGAAGAATGTATTATTTTTACGTGTTCTAGGTTGGTTTTGCAATAAGCAGTTTTAATTTCTGAACATTTGAAAGTAACAGCCTGGAATCTAGAACACCAAAGGGAAGGGGTGGTGGGGCACAAGGGAAAGAAAAACAAATGAAAACAGAGCTGATGTTGGCCACTGACTGGGACCTTATTTCAAAGGAAATGGAGCTAGATTTACTGCATGCCTTACAACATGCATCGTGAATCTCTTTATGACATATTTTTGATGCTAAAGATGTGACATATTTTGCACATGGCTTTGCCACATCATTGTAAGACATGCTTATTCCAATACTCTCTTTCTCACAAAAGCAATCTTATTTACAGGAATCAGGTGCCACTTATGGTTGCATAATACCTGTCTTATATAATTTACACATTTTAAAAATGATATCGTAAAAGAACATATTTTGACTTGATTAAATTTCATATTAATTACACCTTCAAATTGCCATTACTAATAATTTTTAAATTTTCTGATAGCCCTCATAAAGGTCCACAATCCATCTTCTATATATGTTAAAATATGCACCATTTTAGATTTTGCAATATTGTGCATATATTTGGACATATTGCAGACATATTTGGACATATTGTGGACATATTTGAATATTTCAGCTTTTCTCTTAATTGACATACTATATGGCTACTTATATTCCCAAGCCACTTCAATCTGCTTCCTTCAAATTATGTTTTTGCAATGTGTTTATCTAATTATTACTTATTTATTAGTTTTAGCAGAAGTATTTAATTAATTAACATCTGATGCAAAGATAAAAGTAAATACCATCCCATATATCATGCCACTGAATTGGTATAAATTTCATTTGGTCTGAATGCTGGCAAATGCAGTTAAACTTATTGATTTGGCTGAGTACATTAAAACAACACAATAAAAATATTTTACCACAAGGCAATGTAATATGACCACTGTATGAGGTATTTTATCCTTCAGAACCCAAATGCTAGCCTACCATCAAGCCATTGATCCTTTTCAATAGTCTTACTACCATAAATATGATATTATCATTTCCCATTTGGGTAGTGATGTTAGGTGATTAGAGGAGAAATATAATCAGAGGAAGCACTTTGAGAGATAACCTTTCTTTACTTTCCTATGAAACACACAATGGGAGGATCTTGGAACAGCAGAAGTTGCTAAACAGCTATGACATAATCTACTCTGAGTGACAGAATACTGATACCTACTGACCATCTAACATCTTAAACATGAGGGAGGTCATACAGGTTCAGTGTCTGGAGCTGAGAAGGTTCTCAGAGATGATAAATACTTTTTAGATTTGTCAGTATAGCCCGTTAAGAACTATTTAGTAAGCCACTTAATATATTAATTATATTTTCATTACTAAATGTTTGGCAGACAAAAATGCCTGGTTATGGAATAGTGAGGCTGCTGGAAGATTTATCTAGCAGTTTAATATTTTACTATGATTTCCACAAATGTGAACTCTTCACAATAAATTTGAAAGAAAATAAGGGCAAAACAGAATATTTAAACTAACATACACTTCCAGTTGTTTGAGGAAATGTTTGAATCCTAGGAACTCTTTCTTCTGGTGTAACATTACTATAAAGTAATATAAAACCACAAGCCACTATTGGAAGGTGATAAGTATGATCAGACTCTAATAATGCAGATTTTAAATGTACTTAATCCAGCTATTAAAAGGCATAACTTAAATAGAAGGAACATAAGACTTAAACAAAGCAGAAGACAGCTGTCCAGAAATTAGCAATTGCTAAAGCACACAGATTGTGATTAAATTTTAATGTGGCTTTTAAGCAAAGACTCTTGCTTATCAGAGAGGAAGAATCACGGAGAAAATATTGTTATTGATTTCATCATTTTCAATGTAACTGATCCTTTAAGTAATTTTTCTTGCATTTAGTATCATGTTTTAAAGTCTCTGCCTATAATGGGTAAATAAGTCTTGAGTAAGTTCATTTAAAATTCTTAGTCAAACTATGAATTGTTACCCAGAACACTCTCTGTCTCATCTGTTTAAGACAACGCACAGTGATCAAACCATTGAGCAAACAAAAATAGAACTACAGGAAAGTGGCCTAGTCAAATCATGGAAATTAAATGGTATTCAAAACAATATTTGTATTGATTTTTTAAGGACTCTGGTCTTTGAAATTAATATACATTGATTATCTCTTATGTAGTCTAAATCAACACTAAGGCAAAAGGCATCTTTGCAGTTATCTGAGAACTTAGGAGTCCGAGAACAAGTGGTAACTTTTAAAACAGGTAGAATGCTACTCATGTTGGTTCTCTGGATAAAACAATAACAATAATTGTAAACAAAAACACCACTAAATTTTTTTCAGTAATGTTACCTACTTATAAGTAAGAACCATGAGGTTCATTCATTGCACACCAGTAGACTATAATTATATAATAGTGTGAGAGACTATAAGTTCGAAATATTGCTCCAGTTCACTTCCCAGGGAATTCATCAATGTTGGCTATGAAAAAGTAGACTTTAAACTTGGTCACATAATAATGCGCATTTATTTATTGATTCATTAGTTGACATTAAGTGTTAAACAAGTTGCATGTTCTCTTAGTTAAGTTTGAGCATGTGGACTTGCATATTAGGCATAAATACTGACTTAGAAATTTTCTTTAATGTGTATTAGTGAGCAGATTATTAGTCACAGTGGAGTTACCCAAACAAAATTACATAATGCAATTAACTCAATGTAATAACAAATTTTCCTGTTTTGGAAGTTATACCATTTAAGCAAGAGGGTTGTAGTGCGACCAAAACATATGACCTCAGCTTTAATGAGTCTTGGTGTCCTGGAGTATTATAACCAAAACAAAACAGAAATCTCGATGTTTTACCCTATTTGACCTTATCCTTATTGCCCAATTATTCTCAACTGAGAGGATGGGGAGAATTTTCTGTAAAGCTCCTATTGCACAATCTATCTATACATACAGATGCTGATATGAATATAATGTAATTGAGATTTTTACTTATACTAGTTATCACCAGAGCAACCCCTAGTAAATGCAACTCATATACTCTAAGGATTCTTATGCATGACATTAATTAAGAGATGTCTACAAAAATAACTTAACCTTAAAGGGAACCCATAAAGTGTAAAATATAACAACAAATTAAAAATAATATCTGTGCTGATTTATCCTCACGGTTAGTCTTCAAAGCATTTAAAGTTTATTAAGGTAAAGGTGCATCAGTGATCAGCAAGATTTATATAGTAAATGTATTGTTTTTATTCCTAGTTAGCTATCTCAAAGGAAATAACATATTCAGATGCAGTCCATAGTTTTAAAAAAATGTTTGTTTTTAACCTTTGGGGATATTGTTTTATTTTTTTGTTGAAAATAAAAGGACGGATAGAATAAAACTAATTGGTTTTATTATGATTTACCTTAAATCATGAACAGTATATAAAGGACAATGGAGTTTTTAGTTTTACAAACGGTATATATATATATATATATATATATATATATATATATATATATATATATATATATAGTGTTGTGGTCATGACCTTTACAACAATCCAACTCCTGTTGTGCTGTTGTGTCCCCAATATGTTTCCTATTTTTCTGCCTTTTCTGTATAGCCCATTAAATCTAATTAGTACCTGGTAGATTTGCATGATTTTGTGATCAATCAAGACATAGCTAGCCTGGGGTTGGAGATTTAGCTCAGCGGTAGAGCACTTGCCTAGCAAGCGCAAGGCCCTGGGTTTGGTCCTCAGCCCTGAAAGAAAAAAAAAAAGAAAAAAAAAAGACATAGCTAGCCTAACAATGGCCAATTCTACCAAAGAAAAGTGATTCATTTCTCACCAGCCATGAATTGCCCTTAGATCATTAGCCAGGAATGTGGCATCAAGAGCCATTTCTTCAAAAGTAAATTTAGAAGAAGTTATCATTATTGTCGTATATGAATGTGTGTGTGTGTGTGTGTGTGTGTGTGTGTGTGTGTGTGTGTGTGTGTGTGCTTGTGGTATGCCATTGCATACACAATGAGGTTAGAGGACAATTTTCAGGAGTTTATTCTACACCCCCATCTCTCTCTCTCTCTTTCTCTCTCTCTCTCTCTCTAATACACATGCACATACACACACACACACACACACACACACACACACACACGCACATATATATATATATATATGTTTCTTTGATAAAACTCAGATGATCAGGCTTATAGAGCAAACTCTATTACTCACAAAACCATTGCATTGCCCCTAAAAGTAAATTCTTAATCAATATTGTAGCAAAAGCACACATTACTAGTATGATAATAAATATTTTGAATTTTCTAGTATGCATAGTTATATGGGCTTTCATTTGGTCATATGTAGAATCTACCTGTTCTGCTTGGATATGGCAATCTCCTTCCCAATATTTCTAGCTCATTGTCATTCAGTTGCAATTATTTGCTTATTAGATTAAAAATTTCCAAGTATTTTTAATTTTTTAAAAATATTTAGGTTATTTTTAATTATAGATGTGCATGAGTGCGTTTAAACGCTTTTGTGCAGTTGCCTCGTCAAGCATCTGATGCCTTGGGAAGGCGGAGCTCCAGGTGGACATTAGCTGTAGATGTAGGTCCTGGGAGCCAAACTTGGGTCCTCTATAAGAGCAGTATGTGCTCTTGACTGTTGAGCCATCCTCCAGCCTCTTTCTAAGCATCTTAAACTTGACAACATTGTGCCTTTTGGAAAATATAAATTCTCTATATAAAAATTCTCCCACAAATGAATTAATCTTTTAAAACACTTTACTTAAGATGGTAGTATGTTCATAATTAAGGTCAAGGTCTATTAAGCATTTATTAGAGATCTGCAGTGACCTTGGAAATGGTATGACTCACAGTATTCTCGAATGACTTGGTGAGTATCTATGATTTCTAGAGGACATGGGCCACCCTAAAACAGCAGAGAACCAGCATTCTGAGCCTAGAAACAACCTTTCACTGCAATATCTCTGCTCAGGACTCTCCTCGCCTACACCTGTAGCAGCTATAATATTTATATTTACCACTTTATCAACTTCCTTTGCCATATCTCTTTCCCACCTGGTTTATTATAAAGCTTTGAGCTTTTTCTCTATCACTTATTAAATTCAGGATCTAAAAGTTTCTTGTACTAAGATATAGAAACTTCTACTCTGCTTCTATTTTACTTGAGCAAGGCAACTATTTTTATAACCATTTAATCAAAGTTTGATTTGCTGCAGACTTATTTTAAAACAAACATATACACATTTAATGTTGCTAGTAAAACACACAGTAAAGAAAAATAAATAATTTGTTGATAATTTAAATATAGTGCAAAATTCCAGACAATGTATCTTCTTCTAAAGCAAAGCTCAGTTTATAAGTCCTTGTCAATAGTCTTTTAACTTAATGTTTCATTGCAAAGACGGCTGTTCCTTTCCTAGGTTTGGTATTGGTAGGAGCAAGTAGGACCTATTGACCTAACTACACAAATTATCTCTTTATGAATCACAAGACACGGTTCCTTTGAGCAGGACAAAAAAGAAGGGAATTATTAATTGTTTTTCCTTCTTAGACATTGTTGTTTCTCTTTGATAGTTTTTGGTGCACTTATTAAACCTATCATTTTGAGATTTTGCCACTAATAATAGCACCTAGTATCTTTGAACAGCTTCTGTATAGAACACAATACCTTGCTACTAATTCATTTTATACTCAAAACGTAATAGTTACACCAGTACCAAAATTCCGCAAAGGATGAGGCAGGAACTCATTAGCCCCACCCCTAGCTAAGTTGTTATTAGCAGCCTGTGGCTCCTGGAAGAGGAAGAGTCAGGTTTCCTCAGGACCGTGTGGCCCCTGGAAGATTGTCAACGTTCCAGTGTATGGTCCTCTTCACAAACACATAAAGGCAACACTAGTTGGTCTCAATAGGTTATCCAAAAGATAAAAGAAGATCTACAGCTGGAGAGGAGCAGAGTGGAGGCTGATCTGTGAAGAGTTGAGTGTGAATGGATAGAGGCTCAAAATATATTTTATGTGTGTATGCGCTCAAGTCTAAAGAATAAATAAAAATTGTCCAGCATCAACAGTAGGAAAAGCCCTTGGTCCTGTGAAGGCTCGTTTCCCCACTGTAGTGTAATGCCAGGGCACTGAGGTTGGAGTGGGTGAGTGGGTGGGAGTAGGAGCACCCTCATAGAAGCATCCTCATAGGGGGAGGGGGAAGGGTATGGGATAGGAGGGAAAGGGGATATTTGAAATGTAAATAGATAAAATATCCAAGACAAATAATTTTTTTTAAAAAAAACCAAATCTGCATTTAAAAAAAATGTCCATTAAAAAAATCCAACTGTGGCTTCATTCTCATCAGTAGGAAGTAAATCGCATACTTAGAGTCGGACTGCAACCCTTCAAATTTCAAAATAAATGGTTGAATGTTAAGGACTACAACTCACAATGCAGGCAGAGTATACATTGACGTACAAACTTGGGGATTCGAGCTATTTGTTCCTGAATCTCCATGTCACTGCCAGCTTCATTACAACAACTTAGCATCCACTCTTTGGAAAATGGGCGTAAAGGCTGGAGAAATGATGTATACCTTCTCAGTTGTACCTTCTCAGGGTGTGGAGAGGAGAGAGAATCTTAAGTTTGCAACCAAGCTTGTAAATATAGGAATTCCAAGAATGCATAAAGAGGCTTGGAGTGTAGTTCAGTTACTGCATACAATCTTTCATGCTTTAGTGCTTGAGTTTAACTTCTGGTACTGGAAAAAGAAATGTGATCACAAAATAAAGATAAAATAAAATCTAGGGCTGGAGAGATGGCTCAACCATTAAGGTCACTAGGTGTTCCTGCACAGGACTCACAATCAGCTCCTAGCATGCACATGGTGACTCATACTGCCTGTAACTTCAGCTCCAGGGGATCTGACTTAATTTTCTGGTTTTCCTAGTTAACAGGCACACATGTAATGCACATACATACATGAAGCCAAATCATTCGTACACATAAGCAAGTCTTTTGGAAAACTCCTTACAAAGTTGGGGGATTTGATGAGGTAATGTTAAAACTCTCATAGATGCTTTGTCATGTAAGTTCTAAATACATGCAACTTATCAAAATACATCGCATACATTTCAGAATTACACAACAATGTCAGTGTTTTTATAAAACTCTTTCATTCTTACAAGCATCCATGTTCATATGGGAACATTTTCCCCACAGCAATGAATGTAAGAGCTTGAAAGGAAGTTGAACCCTTTGGGATGGCCCAGAGAAAGACTACAAAAATAGGATGTTTTGGGAAATTAACATGTGGGATCGAGAGAGATGTCTCAGTGGTTAAATGCATGTATTGTTCATCCAGAAGACCAGAGTCCTATGCCCAGCACCCACACAGAAGGCTCATAGCTGTCTTCAGCTCAAGAAAAATGTTCTCTCTCTCTCTCTCTCTCTCTCTCTCTCTCTCTCTCCTCTCTCTCTCTCTTCTCTCACTTTTCACCTTCCCTTCCTCCTTCCCTCTCATAATGAAAGAAAAGAAGTAAGGAAAGAAAGAAAAAGAAAGAGAATAAAGAAAGAGAAAGAAAGGATTAAAGCAATGAAGCAAACGTGAAGACATGTGGCTACTCCTAGAATGAGATAATGCAGTCATTCAGATGAGAATTTTTCTCTAGACCTTGTTTCATTGGTTTTTGCTTTGCCCTCACTATTCCTACAAAGACCCCATTTGGAAAGTAAATCTTCTGCCATCTTCTTAAGCACTTTGGATTCATAGAAATTCTTTTACTCCTTTCTTCCAAGACCCACGTTTACAGATATTCAAACAATTTCAAGTGTTACTGATATCATTTCTACTCACCTTCCTGCACGGATTTGAGTGGGCATATGTTTTGGGTTGCTAGGACCTTAATCTTTTTCTTTTTCCTCATTATAAAGATTATGGGAGCAGCAGGTCTAAGCTTTAAATAGGATTTGCATACATCTTTGAAAGCTAATACTTTACATTGTGCTAAATGATAGTGCTCTTTAAAATTGGATGTGTTATGTTGTAAATAAGGTTAAAATGACAAAGAATCAGGAATTTTAGAAAATCCAGGCTCTTGTTACATTAATCGCAGGTTAGATACTGTTTTATGAGAGAGCACAGTAGTTTAATGGATATTTGTCAATTTAAATTAAATTATAACTTTGGAGACAGTAACTTAAAAACTTAAAACAGTCATCTGATATTATGAAGTACATCTTATACACATTAAGAGATCTTAAAGCAAGGAAACTAAAGATAGAAAATATTGGTTCACATTTCAAACCACAATAAGTGTGAATCTAGCCTCAATTTAATAAAAAAACATATAATGTAACTTTCTTCCTTGGGTTAAATGTCTTACAATTGCTCGTGGATGGGCATTTGTTTCCCATTATTGGCCATTTTAATTGACTTATCCAGTAGTTATCTCATTTAAAGATCACTTATAGTATTTGGTGCTCTTCACTGAGTGATATACTCTGTTCCTGCCGGGCCTGAGAACAAAACAGTTTACATATTTTTGAACTTGATCTGAAAAGTGATTTAAAAATCCATATGGAAAATCTAATTTCTCAGAAAATATATACACACAAGCCTACTCAGAGGTGGCCAAAATAAATTTCATTTGCTGAGACAGGAAGGAAGCCGAGACAAGAGAGTGAAAAAAATCGGAAGTAGGTACATTCCCTGATGGGGGGGTCGAAGCTCTCTTCTCCCTACTGAAGATTGGGAGTGGACACGGAAGATTGGCATTGGAAAAGTAGAATGCTTGTGCTTTTCTTTACAGAAGCTTGCACTACACATTCAGCAAACGAGGGCGTTGCTTTACATGATTCCTCCCTTGTTTTTCATGTATCAATTGGCATATGCTATAAACATATATAGACAACACATCCCTGCAGTTATTGTATTCCTGGGTCCCCAGGAAGATGAGCTGTGATAGACAAAGTGACCATGTTGAGAGCTCAGCAGATATTGCACTCTCTGGCTAGCTAGAGGTTACCCTGGACTTTGATTCTAGGCGAAATCTTGCAATATCTAGCTTATGTGGAACTACCTTGGAACTTGACTAGTGCTTTTGAAGTACTAGTAGCAGAAAGAATCCAGTCTTCCAAATGTCCTGCTTTGCTGGAAGGAAACCTTCCTTCCACAGCTCCTGGATTTCAGTGAGGGAGGAGTCACAGCAAACATGGGGAGGACTCTGACCTTAGCTTGACACCAGAACCTGTATTTGTAACATCCACAAGTCCATGTTTAAGGATATCATGGTAGATAAATGATTGTTTACAGTGAAGCCTGTGCCTCTTTTTTCTACACTATAGGCAGTAATTTGGCTGAGACAGTATCGTTCTGAGTGGTACTATCGCACACTACCTTTTTCTCACTTGAATTGTACTTTTGGCTGTCATTTGCGCTTTTGAATAAAGGTTTACATTAGTAGAGAATAACATAATAGCATGTCTCCTTTTCCTGAGTTGATATACAAATTAAAAAAAAAAAAGGATAAGGCCAAAACTCCTTTTGTCCTTGGAAAAATATGCCATCTGCATTTAGCTTATGATATTCAGCTGGGAACAAACTCCTAGCATAAGGATGTCGTTAATACAACCCTCAAGTTAAACTGTAAATTCAGAGTACTTAAAATGCCTTATAATAGTCAAAGCCAGTAAAATCGACCCTGTATATTTTTATTTCATCTCTGTTGGATCATATGATATTTAATAATTGGTTCTGGCACCTCGTTGCAAATTATTATAACTTTGAGATACAACAGTCCTATTGAGCATATGGGTAGCACAGGCTCCGTACATATATATGATACCGTCTCTCTAGAGGACCTTCTGTCTTGTTTTCCTTAGCTTGGAAGGGTCAGGTAAATTCTGTTGTGTCGTCATGTGTTAAGATTCTTCAGTCTCTGTTTTGCAGGGTAAATGCTTAATGCAACTGATTTCTCCCCCCACTAACTGTGAAAACTTTCCTCGCAAAGCCAAAAGAGACATCCATGCATCTGGGGTGCAGTTCTATTGAGCTGTTACTAAAGTAGTCACAAAATGCTTCCAGTATCAGTGCCTACGGATTCATTAGTGTAAGAAAGGTTTTATTCCTTGATGCCATATTGTGTTCCAGTTTAACTACAAACTTCAAGACTTTTAGGAGTCAAGAGACCTTCCTTTGCTATTAGTAGCATATAATACGTCTTCCTTCATCCCGGAGAAGACGGGAAGCTGATGATAAAATACGACTGACTCCAAGAAACATTTCCTGGAGTGAAGCATTCCCTTTTCAGCATTATTTTTTTTTCAGCTCTACTCGATATAACACCCCGAGACAGAATTGGGAAGATCATCTCCAGCTCATATTCTGTCAGGGCTCTCTTCAATATCCCTGATGCTTTGCCTTTGCATCTAGCCTACGAGCCAAGGTTTACTCGTGTATTATTTCACATTAATTGCTATAATGCTACATTCAAACATCAGCACAATAGGTGCACAGAGGCAGTAATTACACAGTGAATTGTCCTTCCAAAAAGATGTCAAGATGGACATTGGTGGGTGGGGTGGGCTGACGGTAATGACTTATAACTTATGTTGACATTTTGGGACAGAGCTGGTTCAATTTCTCTTGATTTCATTATAATACCTAATACTAATTTCTCTTTGTCTGTCATATAATTAGTCGTTATGAAGATGGCTCAGCTAAAAAGTTCATGAGGCAGGGGGTCAATAGTTATAGAAAATTTCCAGCATTACTCTTTTCCCATTGCTACAGCAATACTATATCATTCAAAACGGCATGTTGGTGCAAAAGAAACACCGCTATGCAAGTCTATAATTCTCCTCCATTGTGAAACTAAATATCTCATTCAAAAACAGTTTTGTACAAAGGCACTTTGTGTCTATACTTGGTTGCATGTGTGTTTTATCTAGATAACTGTAAAGAAAGTATTGGGAAGCTGGACATGTTGATACATGCTTGTGATTTTTGTACTAGAGATGCTGAGGCAGGAGGATCTTAAATTCTAAGCCAGCCTTGGCCACAGACTCTGAATCAAGAAAAGAAACCAGTGTGACACTCTATAGGATGCTTTTCCCCTGTTGTTATGATTACAAAATCCATCTCCCAGTGAGCCACCCTACCCTTGAAGCTGCCCTAGAGGATCTCCTTCAGAGTTCACTGACCAAATATTAAGAACTTTGCTAACCCTGACAAGCAGAAAGGCAAGCCGCCACTGACCCTGGCTGAGAATCAGGAAGCTACAGTTCTATTCCTACCACAGAGCTGAAAGTATCTTTTGCTACTGGGGGCTTGCCTTGCATCAGGGATTGCTTGCTTGGCAGCATAAGAGCCAGTAGGTGGAGTGCTTGCTAACAATAATTGAATACGCAACTTCAACTTCAGATAAGTAGAAGCCACTTTTCCTGTTATGAATTGCTAAAACCGTATGTATGCTGATTTCTTTCTTCAGTTATAATTATTTGGAGGGGGAAAAATCACCAAAGCAGGGTTGAGATGAATGCAGGACTGTAGTTATACAGTAGAATACAGGGGCAAACTGTCCCCAATCTCATTTCATCCTATGGTATAAACCTTAGGTAAAAAGACAGTGTCTCAAATGCTCAAGTGTGCTTGATTCAGTATATAGATCTAAACACCTCTTTAAAATTTATTTTTTAGTATTTATGTAGTTCAAAGGATACAGTACTATCGATGTACTGTACAGGGAAAAGCTTAGATAGAATTAATTACACGTGTTGATAATCATAGTAAATTCAACACCTTGGGGAAGAAAAGTTGCAAGAGATGATTCCAAAATAAAGTGTAACTTTCCTCTGAGAGTGCTTGTTTTCCTCCAAAAGAAGGCTTTCAAATGTATTTTAAAGCTACAGCTAGAGACTTGCTAACTGCATCACTCTAAATCTATCTATATCACACCTAAAGATGTTAAAGCAACATTTAGAGCTCCAAGGAGAAAACAAGCAACAGAATTTAGAAAGCAGGAACCACATGGAAACAAGAAAAGTCTTCAGTCATTTTTTAAGAATGTGAGCTACATGATGTGCGAGAGGAATATTTGAGGGTTTTTAAAAAGAACCTCATTCCTTATCGGGAACACTTGCATGTCTCATTCCGTGGCTTGGGAAACCTGTAGTCTGCACGGCTAGGGAAAAAAAATCATTTCATTTAAAAAGGAAATTGTATAATCTGCAAGGCAGACGCTGCTGAACACTGAGCATTTCCACGTTAACTTTTTAATCTAAAAATGATAAATTCTGTAAGAAATAAGATTTTAAGGCAAGATATCATCTTATGTAGTCCACGGTGGCTTTGACCTGTTATCCTCCTGCCTCAGCACTCCCCACCCCAGGCTGTGATTGTCAACATTTGCAATTGCAGCCATCTTTCAAAATAATTTCTGCCAGGACTCAGTTGTCCCTTCAATTGTGCCAGGATGTTCTCAACTCCTACTAAAATCGGGATAGATTTACGTTTCAAATATGTAACTTTTCCCCTCTGGTTAGGCAGTAGAGGAATAGAAGTGTTTATCTTGTTAAACCAAATGAAGCAGCCACAATTAATAATAGTCTTCACTATTTTCAACAGCTTTATTCCAAACAATGCCTCCCCAGTCCGTGTTTCAAGGGTAATCAAGGGCAAATGGAACCGTCCTGAGGTCACAGAAAAAGAGAAGGAATAGCTACTGATAATTTCAAATTGAAAATTCTATCCCTTCCAATCTTGTGAAGACTAAATATTATTCATTTTCATAAAACAAATCATGGAATCTGGCCAGTAAATAAAAATGACAAATTATGAACAGAACTCATTTAAATAACTTGGCGAAGAAAAGGAACTTTGGGGAATTTATTTATTACAAACTTATTTTGAAATTGGAAAAATTGTGAGTCCTGGTATATTCCAACTCCATAAATAAATAAATAAATAAATAAATAAATAAATAAATAAATAAATAAAAATTGTATGAGTATAGGTAGCTTGTGGAGCAGCTGCCAAGGCATTGAAACACAAAGAATATGTTTATCTAATCTTTATCTTCATTTGTGTCTTCAGATTCTGCAAATAGCATTGTGCACAAAGTTGGTATATTTATTTCTTTTATTTGAAAAATCAATTGCTTCCTTGCCAGTGCCCGTTTGGTCTTTCTCGTTCCATGGCTTTAATATGATACTTTTCCTTAGATACTGACTCATGTCATTCGCAGCCTGTGTTCATCCCTTGGTGGTTGGGCAGCAATAGACTGTACTGAGAAATAGAAACCTCTTAGTGACTGATCTCCTCAAGACTATATTCTCCCTTAATAGAAGCTGTGAGGAGGCCCTGTCCAATGCTGCACTCTGAGTGTTGACTTGTAGAATGAAATGTTCTGCACACAAGCACAGCAAAATATTTTGGTAAAAAGTAATTATCAGAAATTGTGATACTAGATCATTCGTTCTCTGTATATCAGAGTGACACTTGACTTGTATGACTTGCCCATTTTTGTTCCAGACCCATCTGAAATAGGCAATTCAACTTAATGATGTCACAATATTTGCCAGGCTATGGGTACTGAAGAGAAGACACTGGGATGCTCTTCTTGCTTGAGATTCCCTTCCTCTCTACACACAACCAGCCCATCTGTCTCACTCATACGGGAAACTTATCTTTGAAACATCACTCTATTATTATCACAGTTGTTCTTTAAAATTTGCTCCTTAACTTTAGATTGTGTTTTAGAAACTAGGTTTTCAAAACTCCCAGATCTTGTTGGCCAATTTAAAATGTTGATAGTAATATACCCTGGAAGCAGCTCATCTCTCTAAAGAATGCAAAAGCACTACATTCCCATTCAGTTACTGGAGGATAACCTCTCTGTGAAATACAGATTGCCTACTTTTAAAAGAAATCACAACAAAGAATTCCACCCCTCCCAACCTCTAATATTTTTCCAAGTGTGAATTGAAGAGGACTTAGAGACAGATGGGTCTGGATGATCAAGTTACCTGTTATAGCAGCACATCTGCCGGGGCAGTCAATCACTGTGATGGCTCTGACAGGTCGATGGAGCCAGAGCAAGAGTGGCTAATGCAGACAGAACGGCTGGGGAAGCACAGGCCTCCTGCTTGTCTCCTGGGCTTGGCTGGTCTGAAACCCGTACTTGAATTTGCTCTGGTTAAAAGTCTGTCTATTGTGCAATGATATTAGATGAGAAATTTGGGATCCCACTTTTTTGAAAAGCCAACATATTGAACACATATGATTGGGATGATTCGGTTAGCAATTCCAAGCTGTCAGTCAATATTTGGTCTTACTTGGGGCATGTGGTAGAACGTATGGGTGAAAAATATTAGAAAGGAAAGAGGTAGAAATTAATTTCCAAACTTCATTTTTCCCAAAAAATGTCAAGTGAAGAAAGGCATAGAACACTCGGTCTGAAATGCCGAATTTTGAGAGCTCAGTACAATAAAAATTAGCATTGAATAGAACAAAGGCATTTCTTAGAATGTAGAGAAGAAAAACTAATAAAATTTATGTAGGCCTGATTCCTTACTTTCTCTATATACATGATATTTTCCTCTGTCTTTCAATCATAAAGAGAGTGTTTATCAACTCTAACAGATCCAAATATTTGGTAATAGTGCAAACAGAATATAGGAAACAAGCAACTGAGATTTCTCAAACAATTGCAAGTACATGTTTCTATTAAGTAAAGTACTAATTGCATTCGTGCATAATACATTTGCAGAAATGCAGATGTTGGAAGACAATGGAGGTTTTGAAATAGTCTTATTTCTTCCAATGACTATTTAATCAGCTCTTGAAATCACCTGGATCTAAAGTATTGAATTTCAAGTCCTAAATATCAAATACATAACTCAAAGCTAGGTATTCACAAGAACTACAGCAAGTTAAACCGTGCCGTTAGTGCATTTGATGTACTTAAGGATGTGTGCATATATATTTATATTCATATATGTCTTGTATTGTGACTAGAAATATGTATTTGTATGTTTATACTTAGACAATATATATATTTCTTTGAGAAATAACAAAATATTCTCTAAGAGAAACATTATTATTATCCCACTGCAGAACTACAGTGAGCAAACATTTTTGAAAAGAGGGCAAGATGTTAATACATGCAGAACTGCTGTTAGTAGCGATTTTCTCCACAATGCTAAACTGATGGGGACTCGTGGAAGAGCCATTAAACAGATGCGTTGCTTTTCAATACGTCCTTTAAGTATTTTTTGCTCCGTCATCCACATTTTTAGTAAATGACACTAAATGTTTTCAAAATATTACTTTTTAGCTTTTTTACTTGAATTTTGTAAGTGGACTCATATTTAGCTGCAGATGGTTTAGATACCAGAACTGAAATAAAGTTATTTAGGTTTCAACTATAATTCCATACCTCTAGTTTGGGGATGGTATATATTAAATAAGAAGTTTTCATTTTCTATACATTTTTTTTCTTTCTGAAGAAGCTTAGAAGTAAGATTTTTTTGCCCTAAATTATTATCATTTCAGATATTGATTCATAGTTCCTTCATTCCATTTAGTGATAAAATATAATCGTAATCTTTTAAATATTTTAAAATAGGTGAAATTTACAGTTACGTTTTTAGTTTTAAAATATTTGATTCGAAATTCATTTTCACAATATTTATATTAATTCATTTTAAAATAAATGAGGATAAATGTATGTTATTGGGTGACCCATGAATAATCTGTAAAGTACGATTAGCAGCTAAAGAGGACCTAGTCTTTATTGCAATCGAACATTCATATATTGTTTTAATGGATGCAAAAAATAAAATTTTAGATTTTTTTACCCCTTATTAGAGATTTATGAATTAATTGCGAAGTTTGTGAATCTAATTTTATTTAAAAATAATTTACATTTTATTGAGTTTTTGTTCATAAATGCATTCAAAACAATTTATTCATCAATAGTAAAGATAAAAAAATTAGGCAGTGAGTTTGGAAATAGTGTTATTTTTTTAGTGTAGGCCAGAATATTCTGGCAACTGGAACTAGTGTTGTTCAGAATCTCTATGCTCTGCAGGGAAGTAAACAGAGTGTCTTACAGGAATAGCATTCTTTGGCTTGAGCATATGGGGGCAGGGTGAAGAGGCAGGAGCTACAAGAATAAAAAACAATTCTTTTTTAGACAGCCTCAAAACAAAACTTCAGCTTTTAAAATCATTTGTACAACGACAACTATGGTGTTAAGGGTGTGCTCATAATATGGAAAATGGAATTAGTGGTTTCCAGGGTGAGGCCTGAGCCCTGTGGAGTCACTGTCATCTGTCTCAGGCAAAGGCAGCCTTCTTAAAAGGAGATAATGCCCCGTAAGGTCAAGGTTAGTGGAGAAAAAAAACGTGGAGATCCTCAGCTCACCAAGCTCTAATAGACATGCATCTATTACTGGTCGACTTTTCCTGAAACACAGAATGACACCAGTCCAATCTATACTGACACAATGATACAGTAAAAAAAAAAAAATCACTCAGAATGAAATTTTTGTTTTTTATGCTAAGAGAAAACATATTTTCAAGAGTTAAAACTCCACAACCCCCCAGGTCTTTAATGCATAAACGGGAGACAATTTTGTCATAAGTCAAATGAGACAGAGCTCTTGCTGATGGCATATAGCTTGTCTAGTCTGTATGGCATATTTTGGATTTTGATCATAGTAAACAAGGAATAATTCATCTTAACAGGGAAAAATTAAATACAGTTATGGAATCAGAAGCAATCTGTAACTATTTATGGGGTTATTAAATTTTCTTATTATGTATTTTCATTTCTTCTGCCTGTTTTGTGGAACATTCCCATATTGACATTAATATAGAACTTAATTAAATCGATATGAGCTTTCTATTCTTTTTCTGGGTCCATAATAACTCAAGGATAAATTACCTTCTGCAAACAAATCGTATTTACTTATTTTCCTGGAAGATGTTTAAATATTACCATTTGCTTGATTAACTGTCTACCTTAAATTTAGAGATTCATAGTATTAAAAACAGTGCATTGTTTCAAAGCCAATACAAATCACGTCACTTTCTATCTAATCACTGCCTTTACTGCCATTAGCACAATGGTTAAATGGGAAGAGCTCCTCATGTTCTCAGAGATGCTCATTGTAGACAGGGAAAAAAAAAAGCCCCAACTTGATACTGTGCTGGTATGCTGTAGCCGAGCTATTTTTAATATTTCCTTGTAACTGATTTGTAAGTGGATTGTGCTTAGGCGGTGTCAGAACTTTCCTGTCAGCTACTTTAACAGCAAAGAGATAGCTTGATGAATTATTCATTGAAGGCAATTTTCTCCTAGTCACTGAGTCATCAATCATAGTTGCCTAAAGAGCCTTGAATTGGCCAGCGGAGCTCTATTCACAGGTAGTGTGATTTAGGGAATAGGAGCCACATTCATACTGACAAGTCAGGTAGCAGTAAGTAACGGAAGGTGTCTCCTTTACAGACTGCTAATGAGTCACCAAAATCGCATACTATTTCCAATTCCCTTTTTTTGTTTTTTTCCCCCTTTTTCAAAATATCACTCAGAATTGTAGCCATAGGGTGGTTTTGCCAAACAAAGGTGCAGTTGGATGAAAAACCAGTGTAAATATTTGCACATTTTTTCTGGCAGAAATCCTACTCTGAAAAGAACCTCTTGAAAAGGGAAAAGTGATTTGATACATGATTGCACGCATTTACCCATGTAATTGAAATAATGAGAGATGATTGCTTTGAGCTAATAGTCATAAGTTACTGGTCTTTTTGTTTAATCCAACCATCAGCTGTCAAGAGCCTCGCAGGAGCACGGGGAAGATGCACCAACGATATCATTTACATCACCTCAGACTGTAATTTTGTTGTTTTTTTCAGAGCTGATCCAAGCGTCAGATTCTATACAAATCTCCCTGGAGCATAAGCGCTCTGGTGTTGTTTTGATAGGAGCAGAGAGGAGAGGAGCACGTATACGCCTGCTCCTAGTAGCTTAAATGCTCTCAAGATCACAAATAAAATAAAAGCACATTTTGGGCAGACTTCTTACAATTGTTAAAAACTAATTTTGCAGCAGCATCGTCAAGGTATGTCTTTATCCTGAAAAAACTCACATTGGGGCACAATTTTCAAATACATATATCTTCTATCATCACACCTATTGTTCTGCCTGACAGATACCTTTGTGGTGCATTCTACATCATGCATTAATTCCCTAAGCGCTATCTATTGTATTAATACCAGCTGCCTATGACTGTTCAACCAGCACAGAAAACAGGAAAAAAACAATGGTGCAGTGATGAGTCATAATTTTCATAGTCTTGCTTAATAAGGAGGTGTGAAAAATGTTTTCTAAATATTGTAGCTCTGCTGTTGTCTATATGTGATTATAATGTTTATGCAAGCAACACAAAACAATGTGTACACAGTCAACATCTGGCTACAGAGACTTCACCATGGAAAGACTTGGGGAAGATTTGTTGAATGTTGTTCACAAAGTAATTAAGTTTAAATTAGGTTTTAATACATTAGATGCAGATTCCTACTGAAGAATTACTCAAGGCAGAGGAGTTAATTTCTGACATATTGGAATCCAGTGGATCACTCAACAGTCCTGAGCACTGTTGTTCTCCTGCTCCGTAGAATTTTTCACTGGCTATGTGGACAAAAATGTTAAAGTCTCTAACAGGAATTCTCTGGCAGTGGATGAGAGAAAAGATGCTCTCTGTCACTTTCTTGCACCAGGCAAAGCTTCTGGTAGTGTCCTGAGCCCATGCACTCACTCAGCCATTTTGGAGTATTTGAGTTGGGACATGAAGGACCGCATCAGCTTTTCATACAAGGGAGGCTCTGTACTTGCGCAAAGACTTGAGGGAGGTTATTGAGAATGGAAAGATCCAGCTGGTACGAACAGTCAGAGTTTCCTA
The DNA here is from genome assembly GCF_011064425.1 of Rattus rattus. NCBI lineage: Eukaryota > Metazoa > Chordata > Mammalia > Rodentia > Muridae > Rattus > Rattus rattus. The sequence goes on from NC_046160.1 coordinate 63,705,716, forward strand.
GTAAAGGCTAGACTAGAAGATCAATGGGATTCCTGTCAACCTTAAGATGGGGTACTAGAATAATGTCTGGAGTGATGGCTGCTGCTGCTTCAGATGCGTAGCAGGTAGGATTCTAGCTGAACGCAGTAGTCTCGAGTTGCGAAGAGTTTAGAAGAATTAAACCTGAAATCTGCTTCTAAAACAAAACTAAGCCTCAATTGTAGACCCTATTCTGATTGGTTGCTGCAATATTACATTTCAATTTATTTGGAGCAATAAAGTTTCACTTTTAGTGGTGAAGAAAGGAGGAAATCAATGAAGAACAGCATTACCTCACTAAAAAGGAGACTTTAATGATAAAACAATGTCTCTAAAATTAAAAAAAAAAAGATAGTACGTATTTTGAGGTGCTACAGTGCCGTGGACCACACATTCTTGAGTTTTATTCTACAAAATTTACAGTTTACCATGACAAATATTTCCACAGGAGAACTAGGTTTGGTTATTCCTCACTTGCTAGGGTTAAGTTGTTGACTGACCTGCTCAGGTGAGTTCAACAAAAGCATGAAAATGCTCGTATTGGAAAATTAACCTTAAGCCATTGTATTTAAGATAAATTAGTCCTAGACAAAAAGACCAAGCTTAATCTCGGAACTCTTGGCTCCTCTACTACAACTTTTATCAAGGTATCTAAATCTCTGACCTTTAATTTATCCATTCATTCTGATACGTCAATGAGACCAATCTCTTTAACGAGTTGAACAAGGTAAAATATATAAGCATGTATTTGGCACCTGACCGAATGCCGGTACCGTGTTAGTAGCAGCCATACCACTGATCTCATGCTCGCTGAGACTATCATGTGCCGATGAAGATGGAGACCTAGATCCACTTTGCCAGAAACATGAATTTCCCAATGTCACAGGAATTGCGTATGGTAGATAGGAACATTATTACATAAGTTGTCTCCGCCGGAGTTAAGATTCTTTGGTATAAAACTATTTCAAGAAAACATTTTTACACTTTCTTTCATTATTCACCGCTATCAAAGCTGGGCTCACAACCCACAAGCTAGTCTTATGCAGGATCATTGCAGTGTCTTGAGATGACTTGGGAAGCAGAATGGCAATTTTGCTGATCTGGGAAAGAAGGTATCACTACTGGGTCAACTGTTCAATGATTCACATCCATTAACAGGAATTCGGTCAGGGAGGTTTTGCTCTTGAGAATTTTACTCTTTATAATACAAATGAATCAACTTCCTTCATTTGTCTTTTTTTATTCCTCCCCCCTTCCCTTTGTCCTTCCTTCCTTCCTTCCTTCCTTCCTTCCTTCCTTCCTTCCTTCCTTCCTTCCTTCCTATCTATCACGATTCCTCTAACCTTTCAGGCTAAATTATTGATTTCTGCTTTTCAAGTGTCTATCATTTGTTAATTTGGCTTGTGTTTTCACTGAAACAAAGCAACATCCTCAGTGAAATATTTCCATGAAGATATTCCCAATTCCCAGGTCTCTTGTTCTAAAGACAGCATTTTCTTCTCTGCTCTACACCAGCATGCAGATCTGTATGTGGCTCAAAATAGCTTTGACCTTTATAGCTGTGCTATCACACTGAACTCATATCATAATATTGAACTTGTATCTAGCACTCCATGTTTTCAAAGCATTTTGCAATTATTGATTGGTTATTTCACACAATATCCAAGCAAACAGTGTGGTTAGGTCTGAAAAATACTAATTTTATTGATGAAGAGAACTGACAAAGACATTTCTTTTCCAAGTATTAACAACTTAGCAACAGGCAGCCCCTCCAAAGCAGCAGTGATCCTGGATCCTACTCATTGGGTTTATTCATGAGAAAAGTCAGACTCATCAGACTTTGGTGAATAAAAAAGCTTAATTCAATTAAGTATTTATCCTAGAGCCAGGGGAAGCTTCCCTAGATCCCAAGAGAAAGTCAAGTATTTTGTATTTTTCTAATCTGTAAAATAAAGACCATCACTTGAAATAAACATGGCTGTGAGGATTAAAGTGGTCATCCCAGTTCAAAAGCTAGGGAAATTGTCCTTTCATTTTCATTCGGTTTAGAAAGTCAGTAGAAATTTGAATAATAAGACTTATTATCTTCATTAATAACACGAGTGCATAAGGTGATGCCTTTATTTTTTCCTATAGGTATCAAATTATATTATCATTATTTACTACTATATATTAACTACCATTATGAACAGTCTTTGCTTTAAGAAAGAATGAGAGAGAGAAAGAGGAAGAGAGAGAGAGAGAGAGAGAGAGAGAGAGAGAGAGAGAGAGAGAGAGAAGACAGAGACAGAGGCAGAGACAGAGACAGGGTCTCAAAAAGACTTAGGTAGACTTAAACTCCTTCTTCATCCTTCTTGACTCAACCTCACAAATTCTTGGAATACTGGTGACTTTTACTACACTCAGTTTATCATAAATATTTAAATGACTGATCTGTTTTAATCTCAGCAGCTTGGAGGTAAGTACTCCTATAAAACTCACTCTATGAAGAATGAAGCACATCAGGCATTCCTAAGTAGGGAGGGTCACCTTACTCAACATGTGGTCAGCATATAACGTCTACTTTTAACTATAATTCCAGATGGCCTCTCAATTTATAACTAAGTACAAAATATTTTTTGTCTCTAGCAATGTTTCACAATATTTTTCAGACTTCTAAACCATTCATCAAGGTACTCTAGGTAGCTTTTCTACCTTCTGAGAAGTTCTCAACTTATTAGTCTGATAGGCAGCCCCTATCCTTTCTTTCCCTGTTTCTGTAACATTCCCAGTAAGGCACAACTGCTTTCTCTTCCTTGCCACTCCACATAATAATATGTTCCCTCAGATTCCCTTGGTTTGTAAATTCGAAGCATAATCTTCTATTCACGTCCCTCTTATCTCATTGTATCTCCCTTTGGAAGAGCCTAACTTACCTGTTTCTCTTCAGTATGAAGAAAGGGTTTTTCTTTAGCTATGCATGAATCTAGCTTTATTGTTGTTGTTGTTGTGTTTGTGTGTGTGTTTGGGGGGGGTTCAGTATTATGTCTATTTTTCTTATTTGAAACTTCTTTTCCCTGGGTAATTTCCCTGGTTGAGATGGCTTCACTGAGCATTTGTAATCTAAAGTGTATGAAAGGTCTTTCTTTCGGCCAATAGGTGTTTGTAACATTTCAGACTCATTTCAAACTAAACCAGCACTACACATCACTCATTCTTTCTCTACCCCTACCCTCTGATCTTTATCACCACAGAACAGTGCAGCTATCCCTTTCTTTTTATCCTACATCCCAATGGGTACTCACAACCACTTCCTTTCCCTTTACAGAGAGTCTCTCATCTTTGTGCTGATTTATTGAGTCTACACCCTTCCTTTTTCTCACTCTCCAAGACTTTGGTTGCTCTACTCATCTTCGACTTCCTTTTGAAACCACTGTACATGTAGTTTCACTTATCTGCCCTTACATCTTATCACTTCTCCCACACTACCTTGAAGAACAAATGTGAAACTAATTGCTAAAGAAAACATCTGGTGGGCCTATGATTTTTAGATTTATTGGGTGTGGGGAAATGCTGTGGACTGGTTATTGGTAGACCTTACATGAAGACCACAGCAGAAATTAAAGGAAAGTGATGATAGAGTTAGAAGGGGCTCAGACTTAAGACCAGACTCAGAGAAGACCAAGGAACAAGAATTCAGGACCAGCCTTCCTACACCTAATGGGAAAAGAAAGCCTTCCTCCTAGTAGTTCCTAGTCACACACAAAAGAAAGTAATTTCAAAAGAAATTGCAGCCTTCTTTGTTAAACTGGATTGTTTTCTTATAAGTTTCATTGCCTGGAGAGAACAATCAAAGATCCCCTGTGACTTTTTAGAATAGATATTCTAGAAATTGAGTGTGAAATTGACCCTTAGCAATGTGAACAGTAAAGCTCATGGTCTTGGAAAAGATGCATGAGTGTTCTGCACTAGCCATCAGAAGTCATTTATTTGACAAGCTATCCAGTTTATAACATAAATGCAAAGAAATAATGAGATAATAAATAAGGCCATGAATAGCCATGGTGCATGTTTCGAGATGATACAGGGAGGTCACGGTGTATAACTAATCAGAGGCTCTCAATGACTTTTTAACTTGCTATATTCATAATAGTTCTGTCTTGATTATCTATTTTCACAGCTCATAGCATAATAACATAGATCACTAGAGAGGGAAACTCTGTGAGGCAGGTTGCAGCAAGAAGTGACATTAGAGAACAAAGGCTAGGATGGAAAACTAATTAGACATAGCAACTCGGGCATTGTAAACTGTGGATGTTGCTCTGTAGGCAAACTGCCTCTGTAATATCCCTATGGACCTACAATCTTTGCAACCGGAATTTCCAATGTGGTATAACAGAAAAAGCAAAGGAGTACAGATAGAAAGGTCTCTGTTTTAAGCCCAACTCCATGAATTTCTAGCAGTAAGTTATTGAGTCTAGAACCTATTCTGTCAGTACTTAATTTTCTCATCTATACATTTACTGGACTAGACATTTTAAAATGCTTAACTCACCTGGTATTAATATAATAGAAAGAAGGAGGCTAGGGTAATAACTCAGTTAACAAAATACTTACCTGTTATTAATTAGTCAGTACAAAGCATGCAAACATTTTGAATATGGTGGCATAAGCTTATAATCATTACTCTAGAGAAGCATAGACAGTGGGATTACTTAAGTGTTGTCCATCCAATCCAGCCTAATTGGTTAGTTCCTATCCAATGAAACCATCTGTCTTGAAGGAGGTAGACAATATTCCTGAATTGATGGCTAAAGTTGACTTCTGTCCAGCACATGCATGAGCTTACATCTGAGCATGCTCTATATCTACATATATTTGTAAACATTCATTAAAATATTATGGATCTAATGGAACAAAAAAAAAAAACAAGCTAGAATTTCAGTACAGTTGACATTTGCCGTAAAGTTTACAGACAAAGATTTGATATTATTTCCATATTGACTTATCTTATGTTAAAGTCACAGTGAACCAGGCTTATAACTTTGCTTAGGGCCTCATTTTTCCTTGGTCACTGCCTGAGACTATTAAACAAGACTTTTAGCTGTGTTTACAATAAAATGAGGATACCATCTTTAATCCTATGTGTTAGCTATTTGCAAATGGGATTCTGTCAGATGTCCCTCAGTAGCCACCTGTTGATCACATTTAGCTTTCACAGAAACCATTTGGGGATAATGACTGTGAATCCTACCAAAATGGTGTTACATATACATATACACACATGATCTATATGGTATGTATGACATATATGATATATATGTATATTATGTATATCACATATATTATATGTGTTGTCATTATATGTGAAGACTTCATACACGTGCTTCAGTAAGTAGAAAACAAACTCAAGACAAATATGTGTAAGATAAATGTTCTGAGACTTGGTCACAGAAAAGTCCATGTTTGTGTCTTGAGTTTGGCTTACTTCTTGCTGAGTGCCTCTCTTTCTCTTAACATTCATGCTTAAGTTTATATTAAAACATTTTAGATGTATTATTAGGCTGGTAATCTATGCGTGCCTAGTTTTTAATTTGCATTGATAGCTATCAAGTTTCCTTTTCTGTCTGCCTTTGTTCATAACCCAGAAGTTTTGGTGGATTATGCTTATATTTCCTTTTTGTTCCAGGACTTTTAGTTTTTATTTCTGCAGTAATTCACCATTGACTCACAAAGTATTATTCACTCTTTTAAGTAGTTTTGTTTCTCTCTTGCTATTGATTTCTGTGTTACGTGAAATTCACATGCCTATTAAGTTCAGATGACCTATGGGGTATATTAGATCTGAAGCTTTTCTACTTACCTTAGCCTGGAAGACCTAGCTAAATAAGAGACTGACACAATAAAGTTTCCCATTATTACTGTGTCAGGACCTATGTGGACTTCTGTCACTTAGCATTTCTTTTATGAAATTAGACACTTCAATATTTGCTACATATAGGTTTAAAACCTATACCTTCTTGACGGATTGACTCTTTCATTGATATGCAGTTGCCCTCTTTATCTCTTCTGAGATTTAGTTTGCAGTCTAATTTATCAGATATAAGAACAGTTATGCCTGCTTGTTTAAGCCTTCCATTTACTTTTTAGAGATTTTCACCCTCTGATATTCATGTTTTGGAAGCCTATTGCTTGGTAAGTACTATGTGAAGAATTCAGTATTTCTTTCCTGTTGAGAATATGTAAGCTTCCAGGGTCAGAAGGTGGCTCAGCAGGGAAGTGGATTAAGCATACATGTATCACAGACTACTATTTAATTCACGGAACCCACATCAAAAAGTGGATATGGTGGTATGTGTCTGTCCTTGCAGCACTCCCATGGGGCATAGCCAGGTACAGACAAGAGAACTTTCTGAAATCTCATAGGCCAGCTATTTTAAGAGTACTCCATGTGTCCAGAACAAAACACCATGCCTCAAAAAACCACATGGAAGGAGAATTGACTGCAAAACATTATTCCCTGACCTCCACATGCCTCATGTACAAACGCGCATTTGTACAACATGCTATGCAAACACACACACACACACACACACACACCCCAACAAGTGTGTGCACACAAACACAAATAATACAGTAAGTTTAAAATATCTTTATTAAGCCCCAAACTTCTTTTATAAAGCTAGTTGTAAACTTCTTTTTCTGTCAGAGTCATGAGTTTGATTTCCCTAAAAATCCAAGGAAACTTCTTAGACCACTGTGAGTGAGAGTAGGAAGTTCTGCTTCTTGTCTTGTTCACCCCACAAATGAGGATAGGAAAGGCATGGACAACATGAAGTTCTGATTAGGTGCTAAAGGCCACCGCCCCATAGTGCTTAGTTATGTGGGATGTTCATCCAGCCTTTATTACCAGAAAGGCAAGTCTGTTTTGTTCTAGACTAATCTTTGTGGAAAGTCACCAGGATTATAGCCTGTAGTTTAGAAACACAAAGGAAGTGTCAGTGTTGTTTACAGCATCTACACTTATAAAATCTTCTTAATGGTGTTTCAGGGACTCAGCTACTTGTTCCTTGACTTTTATTATTTGATTACTAATATTTTTATAATTCACAGCGTTTGCTTCAAGGATTGGATATTTCTAAATTCCACCAAGATTATTTTCTTTAAATGAAAATTGCCATAAACCTTTATTTTCATCCAAAGTTACATTCATGTCATGAATTCCAAACATTTTAAATCCAAATAAATAATAGAGAGAAAAACCTACTAATGAAAAGTATTATTATTAAATGATAAATTCAAAGATCAAAATAAAATGATTATTCATTGTACTATACAAATAGCCCATCTTTAAAAAAAAATCCCTCCTCTTTATCTTCACAACTCAACTGACTAAAAGACATGGTTTCCTAGCAACATTCATTGTGTTTATGACCTTTCTTCCAATCTGAGCACACAGATGTGATTCTGAGCTAATAAATATACATCATCCAACCCGGATTATTCCAGTTTCCTTACAGCAAATTGAGAGAAATAGCCAAGCAAAGATGAGAGCCAGAAAAATAAACATATATTCCAAACGGTTCTGAACATTTTCATATGGATAAGTATATTTAGTTAGAGTCGTGTACCTGATATAATCAGGTAGGTTTTTGTTGTGGCATGCTGACATACAATTAAAACAGAAGTAGGGTGTAATGGAGAGAGGTTTTCTTGCTATTAAAGTGTGTGTGTGTGTATGTGTGTGTGTGTGTGTGTGTGTTTATAAATATGTCTGTAACATAATTATAAACTATGAAGTTTCTTTCAGAATGCACATGTTTATGTATCATTAAGCTTTAGAAAACATTAGATAAAATAACTCCTTAAATATATTTAAATCAGCTTCCCAGGTTAATTTTACCATGATAAGACAAAGTAAAGTTGTATCAGCAAAAAACAAGTCTTTTATTTATATTAAGTCTAATCACTATTATGTCTTATCACCTAAATCTTATGTAGAAAATGAAGAACAAAAAAATATACAGGAAAATCCTTGATTGCCTTTGTAACTTTGCTATACATTGCTTCCTATGTGATGAAAAATAATGAAAAATAAGTCAAGTAGCCTTGAATAGCAGCCTTTTAAAGAAAAACAGGCCTTCAATGCTACTGAATTCACGAGAGAGCAGAAATGAAATGACACTAAACCAGCGGTATGTTTTCTTTAGCATTATCTAATGAGTCCCTCCAAATGTATCTGCTCTGTATAGCATCACCACAGATGTGGGGTTTAGTGAGCTTTGCTTATGCAAAATGAAAATAATTACAGGGATGCTTTTAAGCCAGATGTTGAAAATTGCTGGAGACATGTTTGGGTCAGCATGTTTAGCAGAGTTTACACCAGTGGCTACTCTAACTGGCAATTGACTGCCTATGAACAATTAGTAATATGTCTTTCTTGTTTCTAAGTAGACATTTGTTTCATTTTAAATAATTGTGAATGTGGTGAAGATGGAAATAAGAGTGGTAAATATTCTAACTTTAGGATTTTTAATAGGTATAATGAGAACAAGTTTGCCAAAGGTTTTATATATCTGTATAGTTGGTTTAGTTTACAAGTCAAAAGGATTTTTTCTAACGTTGATCTCAATTAAGAGTTAAGCTTAACTGTATTCCTTGTGACTCATTTTCCTTGTTAATAGTAATTAAAAAGCTAAAGTTAGAAAAACTGAGTCTGGCTTGATTTTCCTTCCTTCCTTCTTTCCTTCTTTCCTTCCTTCCTTCCTTCCTTCCTTCCTTCCTTCCTTCCTTCCTCACCCCCATCATTCTGTGATAATTAGTTTTTCTTCAACTTGACATAAGCCAGGTTCATCTGGGAAGAGAGTACCTCAATTGAGAAAATGCCTTCATTAGACTGGTCCATACACAAGTCTGTGAATCATTTTCTTGTCTAATGATTGAGATGAGGGAGTCCAACCTATTCGATGTAATGCTACCACTGACCAGGCAGAGTAAATCCTGGTAAGCAAGCCAGTACACAGAACAGCATTATTCCATGGTCTCCGCCTCAGTTCTGGACTCCAGTTTTCTGCCTGACTTCCTCAATGATCCATGACAGAAACTTAAACCAACTCAACCCTTTTGTCTCCAAGTTGTTTTTGACCATTGTATTTATTCTCTTATATTCCAGTAACAGAGGCTCTGTCTGTCTCTCTCTGTCTCTGTCTCTCTCTGTCTCTCTGTCTCTGTCTCTCTCTCTCTGTCTGTCTCTCTCTCTGTCTCTGTCTCTGTCTCTCTCTCTCTCTACACACACACACACACACACACACACACACACACACACACACACACACACACCATCTCTCTTTTCCTGTCTCTCTGTGTTTCTCTCTCTCCCTCCCTCCCTTTGTTTCTTCTTTTCTCTCTCTCTCTTTTATTTCTCCTGTAATTTTAGTTATGATCAACTTGGAATCAGCTCAGTTTTTCTTTGAGGAAAAAGACATTGATTATTAGGTAAAGAAATTACTTTGGGATTATTAATACTTGCCAAAGTCATCCTGTACTTAAAGTCCATAATTTTAGGAGCCTACACAGGAAATGCACTTCTCAGCAATATCTTTACAGTCATTTGCAAATCAATTAAAGTAAATTGGTTATTATAATGATTTGAGGCTCTGCAGCGCCTGTTCCTGGGCCAGAGCTGGCTCCAGATCTGTCCTTCCAGCCTACAACTTCTTACCTCACAAGAAACATGACCTCATCCAGGTTCCCACATGCAACCTGATATACAACTTCAGACCAGATTATGTTCTGGACATGGTAATTTATCTCATTAGTTGTAAATCTGAAGAAATGAAAGATAAATACAATCCTTCAAATTTCTTCAACCAAAATAATAAAAGCTACAACTCTTACCCTGAATTACAGTCATACTCTGTTAACAATGAATAATTTACCCTCCCCATATACTTTCAGGATTCTCGACGTAAGCTGAAATCCCTACCTGCTACCTCCTCAGACAGGCCTTTCATGGTTGCACATCCTCTATTGTCTCACCAACTCCCATGAAACTATCCCCCACGTGATCTCTGCAACTAACATTCTTCATTTCTCCTCCTTTTTGGGAATGGTCATATCTGGAAGGAGCCACTGTCCTTTGAAAAAGCAAAACCAATAAAAAAAAATCCTGATATTTCCTTTGTAGCATTTGAACTTGATTTAAGTTTTTCAATCCCCAGAAAAGGAATATGAAAAGCAAGCTGTAAAACATCTCACGGCCATGAATATTCAAGGATAAGCTGATTATTATGCTAAATATTGATATATATGATAGGTATAATAAATATATACTATATGTAATAGAAAATAAATAATAGTGGTATATATCTATAAATGTGTATATGTATATACATACATATGTATTGCTATTAATTATATATACTATACATATATGCCTATAGAAAATGAAGGAAATATATATGTACATGTACACATATATAGTTTTAGAAATGGGAGGAATAATGATAATATGGAGCAATTAATAGCAACATATATATGATTATATATTCATATACTGTTATTAATATGAATATATACTGCTAGTAATATGTATGTTAATATATACTGCTATTACTTACTCTATATTAGTTTTATTTCCTCCAGTTTCTACAGCCAGTAAGAGAAATTGGTTTAAATTCTTCTCAAAGGTCACCTGCTCAGGAACTTTTATTTTATTTGTTTATTTTTTGAAAGGGAAATGTTTATTTGGCTCATACTTCCTCATTCCACAGTGTAGTTCATTGGAAGTCCGGTTAGGAACTCAAGCAGCGCTGGCATCTGAAGACAGAGGATGGTGCAGCTGCAGACCCCATGAAGGAGCCCTGCTTGCTGGCTTGCTCCTCAGGGCTTGCTTAGCCTGCTTTTTTATTTTTCTTAATTTAGCAGTTTCTTGTTTCTTTGTGAATTTCATATCATACACCCCAATCTCACTCATATTCACTTTCATATCTTTCCTCCACCCTTATAACCTTCCACCATCCTATGCAAACACAAACAATCTGATTGTGGAGGCTGTAGTGTCATAGTGTGCCCCATGGTATCAGTATACCCTTCTGTTCACACATCTTTACTTGCAAGCATTCATTCCGATGAGTCATTTGGCCTGTTGCAACTACACTAGATTCTTCTGGGGACTCCTCGCATAGCTTGTTCTTGCCTGCTCTGGAAACATTTTTTTTTCAGTTCTTCTGAATTACTTAGTAGAAATTCTACAGTCCCACAGTTTTAAATAATCTGCAGTAGTATTTTCTATGGTTTCATATTTATCCATTTACCTGTTTCACAAATAGACCTTAGACTTTCTGATACTGGGTTATATCTTGCATGGCAGAGACTTGCTTAATGTAGGTATTTGACTAACTAAATTATTAAATGTATAAAGTAAACATATTCTCTATATCTTGCTTCTAACATGCTCATTCTGAAGAAACATAGCATCCATATTTAACTCATAAATCAACCCTTAACTATGAACTAATCAAAATCTACTAGAAAACAAAACAAAACAAAAAAAGGCCTGATCATTTCTGGAAGCCTGATCAAGTCCAACTGAATATCGGCTCCTCAGTGATGCCATCAATCCTATGTTATTATGGTTAGTGAGCATTTATCTAAAGTGGCCATCCTATGTGGACTTCCTAAAGTGTGCCAGCTAAAATGTGCCAGTGTCTGTACTGGTGACCATGTTGTAATCCAACAATCTGATATTGTCGATCTATCTCTTGTGTGGTTAAAGGCAGAGCAGAGCCACCTTCAATGGAGTTTCAATTAGGTGGGAACTGGCAGTTGCTGATTTTGAGTCTTGTTGGTGGCAGAGCTCTGCCTTTGAACTTTCTTTGTCTGGTAGTTCTCCACTGTATAAATCTGACTGCCTAACAAGACTGTTAGGAGATATATATATATATATATATATATATATATATATATATATATATATATATATATATATCTAACTTCTTAAAAACTCCAAGAATTCAGTTTGTTTCAAACTACCTGCTATAGACAGATGAACATACCTGGTTTCTAATGAGGAGTTCTGACTGTTTAACAGTAGTGTCCAAGAGTCTACCGAGTATCACTGGGGAATTAGACCTTGGATGCAATATTCCTTTGTGTTTTGGAAATATCATTGTGCTTTGGAAATATCTTTCTCAAGCATACTTATACAAACCATCGTCCCTTTTTCCTTTCCATCTCAAGGCACATGGATGAAGAAAAGATGTCTTGTTTATTTGTTTGTTTTCTCTAGACTCTAAATTTTAGAGTAAAAAAAATATTGTAACATTGGTTCTAAATATCTATTGCAAAGTTCGAAATTAAATTACTCATAGAGAGTGGTCTTTTACTAATGACTATTTAGAGACATTTGGGAGTGAAAACATGTCCCCTTGGAATTTCCAGAGATAGTTATCTTTCCATTTAAGCTCACATTCTATCAACAGCTGAAGGAGTTCCACACAGATTCTGACTGTGTTACTACTCACGTCAAAGATCAGAGCTAGCAGTGAACAGTCGCACTATCTTATCTGGACGTCTAGACCCTCCAATCTCTTGATAGAAGACTGAGATCACTTTATTTGTATATACTGGAGGGTTGCACGATCAGCTTTTGACCTCTACACTAGGGTAAGTTGAATCACTGGACATTATCTTTCTCCTGCTTAAGTCATAGCCTCCAACCCCCGATAAAATCTAAGTTGTAGCAAAATGGATATTACCAGGGAGCATGTAATTAGGTGAATGTTCCCATGTGCTAAAATCTGAGGCAGCAAATGAAGAGCATGATGAGGTCAGCTTTTTTGGGTAAGGAAAATAAGGAGAGTCTGGTAACATGTGAAAACAATACTACTGTTTGACTGTAGCTTCCGTTCAATTGTCTATCTGAAAAGGGTAAGCATAGCATCCCTTACATGTGTTTGGAATAGTTAACCACATTTTCAAGAGTTTCTGTCTAATAAATGCCCCAGCGTTTTAGGAGCTCTTTAATTTCATCGTGTACTTAGGCAATGTTTATTTTGCTTGGTGCAGATTTAACACAATACCATAAGGGGATTATCTGGATTATTTAAAGTTGTTAGGGACTTTTATTTGCTTTTGCAACAAATTATCAGATTACTGATAATTATCAGAATAAATGAGATATTTATTCTCATTAAATAGTTTAATTAATGTTATAACAAGGTATTTTTATCCTAGCTTCAAAATTGCTACTTAATTTAGTTGTGTATTAGGGGGCAAGAAAGAATAGAATTCGTGTGTTCTGCACCTTCCTTGCTATGGTAAAACAAGAAGACACCCAAAGGGGAAATTAATTCAACATTTATGTTTTGAAATTAAATGTAGATAAAAATCAGAAAATTTTGTTTTTCGATGTTATATGTAGTCATTAATGTGTTAAAGTGTACATTATTAACTTGTAAATAAAAGGAATTTAATCTATTAAATTTTATCTTGTATTTAATAAAGTGCAATTTAAAAATTACATTGATAACTTGAGAAAATTATACCAATTTCTTCAAACTTCCTCTGGTGACAGTTAGAAATGAGATATCAACATTCACAGCAGCACTGCAATTTCAACATCAGCACTGAGTTTACTCTGAATAAGCTTTAAACATGAGATACTTAACCACAGGAGAAGTCATGGGCAGATATATAGTGAGAAAATCTAATACTTTGTTTCCAAACATGTTTAGAAAAGCTAACACAGTTGTAACTATACATTGAACATTTTTCTACACTGCGTAATTTTTTTGAATTAACTTTTGCTAAGTAGATGCATTATCCTCTAGACAAAGACTGAGATCTGCTCCTGTTCAAAATCCAGTCACCATCTAGGAGCAACATCTTCAAGATGGCTTCTGGAACTCATTGAGGAGGACATAAGTAAATGCACAGATGGTGGTTGAAATTTGCATCTGTTTCTTCTACTTTTTCCAGAGATATGCCTGCTAACTTTTACCCTAATTGAATATTTACTTCTTTAATCATTAAATGGTCATATGCTTAGAATCAGATAGCTTTAGTGAATTTTTGATAAATTCCCAGGATAAAGAAGTTACTTGAAAAAATATCTGCTTAGTTTTATACCTCTTCAGCTGCTCTGACTATTAACACTTCAGCAGTTCTCAAAGTAGCCAGTCAGGGGAATCATTGCGGTAACAAGCATGGTGCTCTGTTTATTTAAAGTCTCCTTTGACACTCTCGCCCAAGCCATGACTATAATGAAATGTAAGATCAGAGTCCAGATAATTTTTATACAGATAAGTTCTGGATCCTCATTCACAAACTTTCTTTGGGACAGCTCTACTCCAATTTCCCCCAAACATCTTAGGAGCATAAATAAATTTATTATATGCCAAAAAGCATTTTTCTTCTGTACATAGTTTAATTTGTACAGTTGCATAGTTTAATTTCCTTTGACACAGTCACTGTCTATTTTTTATCGTGTATATGCTCATGTCCACATGATTACCTTTCCTAGTCATCTATCCCTCTCAAGGCTTTCTATTATGCAATGAAAGTAAGCTTTATAAAGCACAGCTCTGACTGTAGTGTCCAAGAGTCTACTGAGTATCACTGGGGAATTAGACCTCAGATGTAATATTCCTTTACAAAAAGTAAGGGCTTCTGAGCACAAAGATATAAATATGAACAGAGCTATAAAAGAAAATACCATTTCTGGAGAACAGTATGCAATATTTAGTTTAATGCTTATGCTTTGAATTGCAGGAGTTGCAGGTTGGAGAGGGAGAAGCATAAGAAGAAATAGTAAAAAAAAAGTCTTTCTTTTTTGATATGTGTGTGTGTGTGTGTGTGTGTGTGTGTGTGTGTGTGTGTGTTGCACATATATCTGGGTGTGCATGGCTGCATATGTGCATGTGGAGGCCAGAGGAAGGCTCTAGGTGTACTCCCCTACCACTTTAAAACTTTGACGCAAGGTCTTCTTTTGGATTGAACTCACATTTCTTCAGCTAGGCCGGCGTAGAACAATCCCCAGTGATCCCCCTGGCTGTGCCCCCAACACTCTGGAGTTTCAGGCATATGAAAGACTATGCCCAGCTTGTTTCATGGGTGTGAGCATGAACTCAGCCCCTCATGCTTGTACAGCAAGTATTATTCTTAATGAATAAAACCTTTTTCCAGTCCTTGATATTTTCTTAACCTCAAAAATTTTCATCCTCAATAACATATATCTAACCCAGTTCAAATGTCTCCTGTAATAAATTCTCTGGTGCCAAATACCAGAATTGTTTTTTCCCCCCAAATACAAGCTGCTTCCTTGTATACTCTGCATAGCATCATAAATATTTGTGTATAAGCTTGATGTTCATCACAGTGACAATAAGCTATGTTTAAAAAGAATTTGCATGAGGTTCATAATATTCATCCTCCAAATTACCTTTTTATTATAAGAAAAACTCAAGATGTAATAATTATAAGCCAAAGAATGAATGACAGCTGTTCTGTTCTCGCGGGGAGAAAATTAATAAACATGAGTGTGCCCTAAGATAGAACTTTTTTAAATTCCAAAATATTTTAAATAAAATCACAAAGAAAATTTTGCATAAAAATTAAAGAAAGAAAAACTTCAAAACAGCATAGTCAAAAAGCCATCACATGTCTTCTTGAGGTTCTTACTGGTCATTATTTATTGCAAGATATTGAGTGAAGCTTTAAAGAATTAAAATTCTATTAGAAAAGAAATGTTTCAGAGTTTTGAATTGAATCTAATGCAATAATGATTATTATCATGCACAAGGTATGAAATTTAATACTTTTCCATTAGTTTTCATTTATTTTTGCATTTGCATTTGCTCTGTGTAATAAGTTGGTTTCAATTTTTGAATTGCTTTGTAATAGAATGTTCTTGCTGGGTTGAAATAGTCCTCTCATTACACTACAGAGTAATTCAGTGTCTGGGTTCTTGCCTGGCTCTGTGAAGCTATCACTTATTTTTACATATGTAATCTATTCTTGATTATCTACAACTGACCTGGCTGTAGTGCAGAGAACTGTAGTTCAATAATTATCAATAACTCTACCTTATATGCTCTACTTTATAATTTTTGCTAATATAAAATCTCTGTCTTTCTTCATTCTCCATTCAGACTGCATTACCGGGGGAATAGTGTATAATGACTTTAACCACACGTTCTTTTGCTGCATGAAATTTGAAGGTAGCACTGAGTGCTAAGCATCACGTAGTCAATTTAAGAGAATGAAGGCTTCCAGAACCAGCTAAGTGAGTGAGGATGGGAGCCATAGATTCTCGCCTACCTTCTCAAATAAGTAAAGCCATTTAAGTATAAAAATACCATTCCAATCCTAGATTTCTTCATGAATCGGGTGAAACTGTTGTAGGAGATGAAGCACTTGGTCTGTGCCTGAACTTGTGATGGTTGGTTGTGACTTTGAAAAAAAAAATCTCCTGGGAAATAACCCAGCCTCTGGACATGTCTGTGTGATTATGTGGTGCAAATTCATGTGGGAAGACCCACCCCTGTCTGGGGTTTCATTTCCTGGTCATGATCCTAGACTGTATGTGAGGAAAAGAGACAAGCAGCAATAAACATTCATTTCTCTTTCTAATCCTTGACTATGATGTGATGTGACCAGTTACTTTGAGCTCCTGTTGTCCTTACTTCCTTACCTTCAATTGTGAGTACAAATAAAACCCTAAATTTCTTAAATTGTGTTTTTCAGGGTATTTTCCCCCAGCAACAGGAAAATTAACTAAGCCAGTGGCCATTTCCCAACCACAAAGTTAGGCTGCCTTGGAAGTGTATTCAACCTGTGAGAGCAGTTTGTGCTAAACATGTCATGTTTTTCATGATCAGCTTCCTCTCCAATTTCTTTTGGTACATTTTGACTTTTGTTGGATGACTCGTCTGAGGACACATATTCATAGTGGAGCTGACTAACTGTTGTCTGTACTTGGTGAGCTTAGGAACTAGGCTGATCAATGCTGTCAGTGATTTCTCAGCCCAGAAACACAGCTGAACTTACAGGTCAAACACATAGTCTACTTGGAAATGCTGAGCCATACGACTTAACTGTTCTGTTTCACAGCAAATCTATTGTACAGAGGCAGTGGGTGAGAGGGTGTTTTCTCCTTGCTTCCTCTGAGTAGACAAGTAGCATATTCAAGAGGGAAGGGAGCAAGGGATTGTATGTAACCTCCAGAAATGGAGATTTTCAAGAGTACATCTAAACAAGCATATCTTTTTAGTTAAAAATGCAGGATAGGTGAAGTCACAAATCAACAGGGGAATGTATATTTCTTGTGCATTATATTCAATATATCAAGAAAGACAAAGCCAGATAACTTGCCAAAGTCACACATAGAAACCAGGCTGTGTACATTAAATTATAATGGTGTAAAATATTAGAGACAAAATAGGGAAGAGGAGAGATGGAGGTAGGGTCGGAGATGGAAGGGATACTATTGCTAACATGTACACTCTTCCCATCTCAAGAGTCTCCAGTGCAAACTCAGCAAGTTATCTTACAGAATTTAATGAACGATTCTACAGTATGTAAGGAGCGCAAAGGACATAAAATAAACAACAAAATTGTGAAGTAAAAGTTAGGAGAGGCATACCACTTAATTAAAAAGATTGAGTAAAATGCTACAAAAAACAAGGCGTTTGGTACTAGAGAACAAACAGTTACAACTCTGGAAATAGACCTTCAAATATATAGTCACTCGGTCATTCTCAATGCAATTTAGTAGATAAAAGAGAAAAATTTCACTTTTGGAAAAGAAAAGTCTCTTTAAGGTAAAAAAACAAAAACAGAAACAAAAAACAAACAAACAAAACCAAAAGCGTTAGATTGATCTACAATTTTCACACAGACACAGAAAAATATCCTCCATGCTCAAAACTATGTACAAAACTATGTAACTTTGCCCATGTACAAAGGCTAAATTATAGTACATTGTTATAAAAGAAAAGTCTCTCTCTCTCTCTCTCTCTCTCTCTCTCTCTCTCTCTCTCTCTCTCTCTCCACGCATGAACACAGGCTTCTGTAAAAAAACATGATACGGAGGTGGTTAAAAAAAAAATCCCACGCCTGCCATAAAAATGAAAGACAACAGTGAAGAGATAAAGAAAAGGAGGATTGGATTTTAAGAAATTAAAATTATTCTATATAATTTTATTATATTACACTGTTTATCTAATACAACGTATTTGTCGAAATTCATAGAATTTTACAGTGCAACAAATCTTACTTTATATAAATTAAAACAAAAACCCTTGGGGCCAGAGAAAATTTCCAGCTCTTAAGAGTGCTTGCTATTATTCCAGATGACGGATTTGAGTTCTCAGCGAGCATGCAGGGTGGCTCACAACTACCTGTAACTCTAGTTCCAGGGTCTCCGCCACTCTCTTCCCATTTCTTCAAGTACCTGCAACCACAACTATACAACCATACTCTCTCACATTCATGAATAAAAAAATAATAATAAAGTGGAAAAGAAAACTAAAGCAGGTCACTACAGATGGTAAAGTATGATCAGTAACATGAGAAGCATGAAATTAAAAGGCAACTTCAATGACATATGAGAGTAAAAGAGGCTAACTTAAGTAACGTAGATCATGGATAGTGTATGTCCATTTACACAAAGGTAGTTGTAACCATGCAGGTACAAATTACAAATTGAAAATGACATATATTTGCCCCTCAGTATCTGGGAGATGTTATCAAATTCAAAATCCAAATCAATGGTCAAACATCTTATCTAAAATGATTCATGATTTTAAACTAATATATGTTGTAGTAAACATCTATAGATTGCTCACAATTCTGTAGAAGATATAAATGCTGTGGAAGAGTTATGTCTTTTAGGAATAATTACATGAAGTTAAGAAGTACATGTTCAATACAGATAATTTTCTTTATATACTTATAGTTGGTTGAATCTACAATGTGAAAATCATAAATAGATTTTTGTGCACATCTATTAGAAGTAATCAATGAGTCAGTGAACAGTTAAAAGGGATCCTAGTTCCTTACAGTCAAAGTGAGAATTTATGACATAGCATGACAAGTTTAAAATGAGGCATGTTATTATAGTAGGTCAGTTGAATTCAGGTTAGGACTAACATGGATTTAAATATATATATTTATATATATTTTCTATAAATATTATAGAAAAATTTATATAAACACTAAGAGAGAGTTATGTGTAGATATATTAATTACAGTTAGACTTATATACATATTCATCTACCTATTGCTGAAGGAAATGAATGTCAAAGGTAAATACTATCAATATGACATAGGACAATAGATTTTGATTATTTCTTCAAAGAATGAACTAATTGTAGATTTGGAAAAAGAAATATATACAATGACTCTGAGACTTCATGGAGGTTTAGAAAATAATGACATGATTAAGAAATTCAGTGACTGTCATATGTGCAAAGAACACATGAAACCAATTGAAAAAGCAACCAAACATTATAACTTGACAAGTTGAGTATCAAAATGAGTTAGGTAATATTTTATAATAATGCCAATTATAAAAATATTTGTATAATGTAAGTTCTATGCTGATATAAATAATTATATAATAAATGAAAAGGGAGGAATGAAATGTAAGAATCTACAGACTTAGTCCAGCCATTAAGGATCATAACTGATCTTTTTTTGTTGATTATGATATGTATTTACATTTCAAATATTATCCCTTTTCCCCCTTTCCCATCTCCCCTCCCCTGCTTCTATGAGGGTGCTCCCCCACCAATCCACTCCTGCCTTCCCACCCTGGCATTCCCCTACACTGGGAAACCCAGCCTTCACAGGACCAAGGGCTTCTCCTCCTATTGATGCCAGACAATGCCATCCTCTGCTACACATGCAACTAGAGCCATGGGCCCCTCCACATGTACTCTTTGGTTGGTGATTTAGTCCCCCAAAGCTCTGAGAGATCTGGTTGGTTGATATTGTTGTTTTTCCTATGGGGTTGCAAACCCCTTCAGCTCCTTCAGTCCTTCTCTAACTCCTTCATTGAAGTCCCCATGCTTACTCCAATGGTTAGCTGCAAGTATCCTCATCTGTATTGGTAAGGCTCCGACAGAGCCTCTCAGGAGGCATCCGAATTAGGATAGTGACTGAGTTTTGTAGCTGCATATGGGATCCCCGGGTAGGTCAGTCTCTGGATGGCCTTTCCTTCAGTCTCTACTCCATGCTTTGTCCCTGTATTTCCTTTAGATAGGAGCAGTTCTGGGTTAAAATTTTGAGAAGGGTGGGTGACCCCCTTCCCCTAACTGGGGGGCATTGCCTAACTTCTGGATATGGTCTCTACAGGTTCTCCCTCCCCTTTGTTGGGCATTTCAGCTAATCTCATCCCTTTTGGGTCCTGGGAGTCTCTTGCTTTCCTGGCATCTGGGACTTACTGGTGGCTACCCCCAGTTCCCTACCCACCTCCCATTGCTACACATCTCTGTTCAAATTTCTGACACTATATATATCATTCCCCAGTCTCCTCTCATATCTCATTCTGCCACCCTTTTCCCCTTCCTCTCCTATCTTCCTACCATTTCCCTACCACCCTCTACCTCCTGTGAGCATTTTGTTCCTTGTTCTAAGAAGGACTGAATCAGGTTTTCTTGAGCTTTATATGGTCTATGAATTATATCTTGGGTATTGTGAGCTTTTGAGCTAATATCTACTTATCAGGTAGTGCATACCATATATGTTCTTTAGTGATTAAGTTACCTCACTCAGAGTGATATTTTCTAGTTCCATCTATTTGCCTAAGAATTTCATGAAGTCATTGTTTTTAATAGCTGAGTGGTGCTACATTGTGTAGATGTACCACATTTTCTGTATCCATTCCTCTGTTGAAGGACATCTGGGTTCTTTCCAGCTTCTGGCTATTATAAATAAGGCTTCCATGAACATAGTGGGGCAAGTGTCCTTGTTATATGTTGCAAAATTTTTTGGGTATATGCCCAGGAGTGGTATAGCTGGGTCTTCAGGTAGCACTGTTCAATTTTCTTCAGACTGACTTCCACAGTGGTTGTACCAGTGTGCAATCCGATCAACCGTGGAGGAGTGCTCCTCTTTCTCCACATCTGCACCAGCATCTGCTGCGACCTGAGTTTTTGATCTTAACCATTCTGATTGGTGTGAGGTAGAATCTCAGGGTTGTTTTGGTTTGCATTTTCCTGATGAATATTGGACATTTCTTTAGGTGCTTCTCAGCCTTTCAATATTCCTCAGTTGAGAATTCTTTGTTTAGCTCTGTCCCCTATTTTTAATAGGATTATTTGGTTCTCTGGAATATAATAAGTTCTTTGTATATATTAGATATTAACCCTCTATCAGGATGTAGGATTGGTAAAGATCTTTTCCCAATCTGTTGGCTGTGGATTTTAATGTTTATTCCTGTTTGGCAACTTTACTATATCTGGAATCCAGAATTAGAAGTCTCACCTGTGATCCAGATCTTGAGATACAAGTTTTGGACCTGGATCTCTGCATGAAGATCTTGAGGCATAGTGCCTCAATCTCGGGAAATTAAGACAAGGAGATCTCTGAGTTCAAGGTCAGCCTGGAATAAAAGGAGCCCCAGAGCTAGGTGTGGTGGTACATACCTTTAATCTGGGACACACGTTCTGCTGGAGATCTACATAAGGACATTGGAAGAAGGAAGATTCTCTCTTCTTTGCCTTCTTGCATTTACTTACCTGCAAATATGTGGGAGTCTACTAGCCTTGTGGAACCAATCAACTACTAGATACTTGGACTTCCCATTCAAAGCTGGTCATTGTTGGAGAGTTGGTCTACAAACTATAATTCATCATAACTAATTGGTTACTATATAGGGACTATCCATAAGTTCTGTGATTCTAGAGAACCCTTACTAATACGATGACGCAAGCTCCATTCTTTTTTTTTGTTTTTTAGATTTATTTATTTATTACATGTAAGTACACTGTAGCTGTCTTTAGACACACCAGAAGAGGGCGCCAGATCTTATTCCAGATGGTTGTGAGCCACCATGTGGTTGCTGGGAATTGAACCTCAGGGCCTCTGGAAGAGCAGTCAGTGCTCTTAACCGCTGAGCCATCTCTCCAGCCCGCAAGCTCCATTCTTAGAAACCTGATTGGGAAGCTTACAACTGCTCTCTTACAATTTAGGAGTCCATGCCCTCTTCTAGGTTCTTCCACTCCCATTTGCACAGATAACACACCAATACATAACTAGAAATGAAAAATAAATTCTTTAAAAATTCTCTGTCATTTGTGTAAATTAAAACTAGGCAAAATACTCATTTAGCTTTAGCATAAACCACACAAAGACCCATTTACCCATATGATGTCACTAATTGAGAAAGGTAATACTTCACAGTGGTGTAACATGATAAGTTACAAGGGCAAGTCCACACTAGCCATTGTTTTAAAGAAGACAAAAACAATTATGGCAGGTTAGGTCAGATATACAGTGAATACAGGAGGGTGAAATTTTCTACTATGCACTTTTTAATTATCCATTGCATAACAGTTTCAATAGGAAGTTTACAAATCAGCTTGTGAATTTTTGACTAATGAGGTAAGAGGGAGTTTAGATATTATCCTGTTTTCATAAATAAGGGGTAGAAACAAGAAAGTCCTGGGCTTTGGCAATGAAGCCAAATTTCAGATTACTAAATAAGAAATTAGAAGATTGAAGAAGCTAAGGCATGTACACATTCAGTGACCTTGTACAATCATATAAGCAACTAGAGGATTGGCTGCATATAGAAAAATTAGTAATGTAATGACACAGCCTTATAATGGCACAGGAAATTAATTGGGTGAATGCTTCCTTCTGGTATTTTGTTAATATTATTTTTTAAAATTATCCTTAGCTTCCAATTTTTAGTATGATTCATCATTGTAAGTCATTTTTGGCAATTATTAGTTTTTAAAGTTAATCACTACCATAGATTAATTATTTATGTTATACCAAGAACTAAGATGTTTGATGTGATTAGATTTAATAGATATTTTTATCAGATGTTCATTAAATAACAAAACAACTTCTAATGAAAATCTCATACCTACAGGTGATTCTTTTTTTAAAAAAATATATTGTTATTTTTTTACACTCCAGTCATTACTCCCTACCTGGTCCACCATCCTTCCCTCAGTTCCTCATCCCGTTCCTCCTCTTCCCTGTCTCTAAGAGGATGTCCTTCCCCCTTCCCCCACTCTTCCACTCCCTCACTCTTCTCCATTCCCCAGATTGCCTGCCAGATTGCCTGCCAGATCTCCATTCCCCTTGGAGACTCAAGTCTCTCAAGGGTTGGTGCATCTTCTCTCACTGACCAGGCAGTACTCTGCTATATATGTGTTGCACCTCAGACCAGCTAGTATATGCTGCCTGGTTGGTGACTCATTCAGTGTCTGAGAGATCTGTGGGGCCTGGGTTAGTTGAAACTGCTGTCTCCTGTGGGGCAGCCCTCCTCCTCAGCTTCTTCCAGACTTTCCCTAATTCAACCACAGGGGTCCCTGGCTTCTGTCTATCAGTTGGATGTGAAGATGCAATCTGTTTCAGTCACTTGCTTGTTGGGCCTCTCAGAGGACAGACATGCTAGGCTCCTGTCTACAAACACACCAGAGCATCAGTTACAGTATCAGGCCTTGGAACCTCCCCTTGAGATGGATCCCAATTTGGGCTGACCACTGAACTTTCTTTACCTCAGTCTCTTCTCCGTGTTTGTCCCTGCAGTTGTTTTAGACAGGAACAATTTTGGGTCAGAGTTTTTGACTGTGGGATGGCAACCCCATCCCTTCACTTGATGTCCTGTCTTTCTAGTAGAGGTAGATTCTATAAATTCCCATTCCCCACTATTGGGCACTTCATCTATGGTCCCTCCCTTTGAGTCTTGAGAGAGTCTTACTGCCCTGGTCTCTGGTATATTGTAGAGTGTTGCCCCACCTCCTGCCTCCAGAGGTTGCATATTTCCATTCATTCTTCTGACCCTTTGGGCTTCACTCCTGTACCTCCCCTCCAAATACCTGATAATGTTTCCCTTTTCTCCTCCCCTCCCCTAATCCACCTGGATTCTCTCCCCACCCCCAGGGACTGCTTTCTTCTCCTTACCAAGTGAGATTGAAGCATCAATCCTGACTTAGGCCTTTTAGCTTGTTATCCTTCTTGAGTTCTGTGGATTGTAACTGGGATATTCTGCACGTTTTTGGTTAATATCTACTTATTAGTGAGTACGATTCATGTTCTTTTAAGTCTGAGTTGCCTCACTCAGGATTATATTTTCTAGTTCTATCAATTTGTCTGCCAAGTTCATGATGTCCTTGTTCTTACTAGCTGAAGAGTTTTCCATTGTGTGATTTAACCACATTGTGTGTATCCATACTTCAGGTGAGGAACAACTGGGTTGTTTCTGCTTCTGACTATTACAAATAAGGCTGCTATGAACATGGTAGAGTATGTATCCTGGTGGTATGTCAAGGCATCTTTTAGGTATATGCCCAAGAGTGGTATAGCTGGGTCTTCAGGTAGAACTATTTACAATTTTCTGAGGAACCAACAGATTGATTTCCAGAGTGGTTGTATCAGTTTGTAATCCCACCAGCAATAGAAAAGTGTTCTTTTTCCACCAATGTATTCTTTGCCAACATGTGCTGTCAACTGAGTTTTTTTTTTATCTTAGCCACTCTGACTGGTGTAAGGTGTAACCTCAGAAATATTTTTATTTGATTACTAACAACATTGTATATCTTTGGCTTCTTTGTCAATGATCAAGTGTCCATAACTGTGTGATTTTATTTCTGGGTCTTCAATTCTATTTCATGGATCAACCTATTTGTCTCTGTACTAATACCATGCAGTTTCTTTTTTCAACAAAGGAAAACATTCTCAATCAGCTTGAGGGAGAAAAGAACATTAAACTATGTGTCCATAACCTTGAAAATAGCATGTGACTTCCTCTGGATAAAAATTACTATGGTTTTGACCATCTAGCCAGTATTTACTACCAGTGTTCTCAACCCTGACACAGTTGACTTTTGAACAATGTAAGAGTTTGTTGTTTGGGACTTGTATGTATGTGGTAAACACTCTATTCTCCGTTGTAATAAAAAATGTCTGGATTCATTGTCAATGTCCTTTATAGGAAGGCATTGCATCACACCCAGATGAAAATATGTTTAAACATCAATTTCCATAACTACATCTGTTTTACTTTCTAAGACTGGTGCTGTAACATATGACTACAATATAGAGGCTTAACACAGCATCTGTGTATGACTGCAAAGTCAATTGTCAGATGACTAAGCTTTTTCCTCTGCTCCTGGTATCATGGATAAAAATAAGATCTTGGCCAGTTGGACTGTTATCAGGAAGCTCAAAAAAATCAGCTCCAACCTCATTCAAATATCATTTCCTTAGTGGCCGTCTGCTGAGAGTTATTTGCAGTTTGTTGAGGCCAAGTATATGGCTCTTGCAATATCTCTTCTCCCCCACCTCTCAACACAGCTAGAAAATATGAGTCACTTTATGCTCTTCAAACTGAGCACACACTCTTGTTTCTTGGGCATATTGCTCATCTTCTAGTAGGAGACATTTCCTAGCCTTTAATGCTAGGAATGCAATGAGATTGGTCTCATCTAGATAAGCAAAAATAATTTACCCATTTTCAAAAGTGCAATCTTAATTATAGCTTGAAGTATGTCAGATTGGTAGTTGGTGAGACAACCAAGATGAACACGTGTTGGAAGAACATCATTTGAATACTTTGACCAAAAATCTCTGTCTTAAATACAAAGAGCTAACGACTAAAAAGTCAGAAGTCTGCAGCTGTGCTTTCCTAAGCTTTGGAGTTGTTATTTGCTGTGGCCAGGACCTGTAACATTCTTTTCCATTTAAGGTTTTTCTCAGGTGTATTCCCCAAATTTTTAGTTTATCCTTGGAGGACAAAATCTCCAGCAGAGATTCATGTCTCATACCCTTCAACTCTCAAAGTCCTAAAATAAAAACAAAATAAGTGTCAGAAATTGAAGTGTATTGCTAATACACACACATACACACACACACACACACACACACACATTCCTAAACTTTCAGGAGAGTATTTTAGTATTTCTATCAATTACAAAGCATCTAAAAGAGTTTTATAATCATCTAAAACTGTTGCTGTAAAATTATAAAATTATAAAAATAAAAGGCTGCCTTTTACCCTCACTAGGTCCTGCACAGTGGTGGCCCAGTGTCTCTAGCTGAGGCACACTCTCTTAAACTTAAATCGCCACATGAAAGAACACACAACACAATAACCTCTGATCCAATTGATAAGATATAATTGCCCACCTAAGCATACAAAGCCCTGTACACATCAATCCATTAAGAACATTCATAACATCCTGGAAACGTACAGAGTGGAATATTAACATCCTCCTCTAGTGTTTTCCTCTAGTCACCTTCCATTCCAGTCCTCCTCTTCTCTCAAACTCTTCTCCTGCCCATCCTTCTTTCTCGTCCAATGACAGGCCTCATTCTCTCTTGTACTGGTCTTCACCTGTATGACAGCCTACATAAAACTATTGTTATACATGAACTATAGAAATGGATATGATATGAAAAATTAACATTCACTGAAAATCTTTGAGAATGTGAAGCTTTCAGTAATTAGAGCTAATCACTGTAGCTTTGGAGCACTTATTGAACACTAAAAATTTTGTTTTTACTTTTCTATGTGTTCTCTAGCCATATTCAGTTACAATGAGCTTAATCCCCTGTTCAGCTTCACTTGGGTGCAAATTGAGAATAAGACTAATGGTGATATCTTGACAGGGTACCCAAACTCTATTCCTTGTTTTGTTTTTATTTAAGAACATTGAGAGGTGAAGGGTATGGGACATAAATCTCTGCTATAGAGTTTTGTCTTCAAAGAATAAACTAAAAATTTGAGGGGATACTTTACAGTAATTTTTAACAGAAATTGAGCACTTAAAAATTAACTAAGAGGGTTTTTAAGATGTGTGTTTTCTTATTCTTCTGATTCTTTTAATTTCTAAAATACTTTGTTGAAAAGCAATTGTACATGTAGGATGTATAAATCCCTACTGATAGCATTCATAATCCTAGAAGTTACTGTGGAGATTGCTAATGGAAGAACATTAGAAATCTTACTCAAATGTGAATGCTACATACTGCAATATTAACTCACAAGGCAAGATGTTCGCCTCTGCTATAATAGTGAAAAGTGACTGTTATAGGAGCAACCAACCACTATTTGTATTTGAGGACTACTCCTCAGGAAGGAATCTATTTCTGATACTGTAATTCCAGTCAAATACCCATTGCTGGTATTCATGACAAAGGGGAATCTTCCTATTATTATTTAGCTAAATATGTACAGTATAAAACTGTCTTCTAGATATTTATGTCTAGGCACTTAGACAAATGTTACTGTCATTCTTAATCAGGGAGATCTTCTTTCCAAAAAAGAAATCTGTGGTGAATACAGGGTCTACAATTGTTCGAGATGCTGAGACTAAGGGATGGGTGGATGAATGCACAGCTAGAAGTAGGACATTTTTTCCACTCTTTAACAATTGAGCATATTGCAGAAGATACAGTAGAAATAACGTAAGAGTGAGGAGATAGGGTGAAATAATTTGAAATAGAGTATTCTGTGCATGACATGTTCATTGCAATCATAAACTCACAGCAAGTGTTTTGATTGCACTGATCCTATACAAAACTAGGAATGTTAGCAGTCATGGATTGAGAAGGAAGAAATGGGGTCTCACACCATCAGCCTGAACTATTTGTTACTGATAAATTTTGGAGACGGAAACGTCATTGTTTTCAGTTGTAGACCCACTGGTAATCTACTAGGCTTCATTGGAAAATTCCAAACTCATGGTCACATCAATATCTTTGTTTAATTCAGTGAGTTGGAAAATTAAATGAGCATAGAAATGGAGCATGTAGGGAGAAAGAGGGATGGATAGACAAATACGGTAGAGAAACAAAAAGGATGAGAATAAGAATTGAGATTATTTCACATAAATGTAAGAAAATGTCAAAGAACAAATATAATTAAGCCTATTATTAAGGTCATGGAAATAAGACATGAACCATGATTATAGCATGTTGAACAACATTTTCTCAACTCTTAATGTGCTCCTTATTTTTCATGCCATAAAATATAAAATAGTGTCTAAACTGGAGAATTTAACATAACATGACTACATATTGTGACATGGATTTAACACTGTAATAAAGGACATGATCAAAAGCAATTTGGGGAGAAATGCATTACTTCCACAGTCATAAAGTGAAATCAGGAGAGGAACTTGAGTTAGATACCTGGAGGGAGGAACTGAAGCAGAGGTCATGGAAGGACTGCTTACTGTTTTGCTCCTGTTAAATCCCTCAGTTTGCTTTTAAATACAACCTAGGGCCACCTGCCCATAAGAGGCACACAGCACTGACTGCAGTGTACTGATCCCCTCCACACCAGTCATTCATTAAGAGAATGTCCCAGTATTTCCACAGGTTATTATGATAGAGGTATTTCCTGAATTGATTTTCCTCTATTCAAACAACTGTAACTAGTATCAAGTTGGCAAAACATTAACCAGGAGAAGATATTTCCCATAAAGTTCAGATAGTATTTATGAAATAGTAGATGAAAGTAGTTGTTGGTTATTGAGAATAATTCTTTATCTTGAAAAGGTTGTTATTGTAGAGTACATATAAGACAAAAAAGTGACATCAAGTCATAGATTATATATAGATGGTATTTATTCTAAAATGTAATTTTGGAAAAACACAATTAGCCATGAGCCCTTATTCTTATAATGTTTAGTGTCATATTATGTAATGTTCTGCCAGTGACAAGTGGAATTTTTCTTATTTGTTATTAGACTAACATTGACGTGAAAAATATCTTTAGAAAATTTGGAGTCTAAACTATAGTTTGGGCCTTATTTGAAAGCCAGATTAGCTCAGTAAAATGACAAGATGCACATGAGACATGGTTTATGCATCGGAAGGAAATAAAATCTTAGATATTTCAATATCTCAATGGAATTGTTAAATGTGGCAATTTCTTCTGAATATCATCAGTCAACAGGAACAACCGCAGATTCTGAAGGTTCATTCGTCGAAGTGCTGTGACAATTACTGTTATATATCTCAGCAATCTTCTAATAAACAATATGAGCCTTGTTTGCATTGATCAGAGTGAACCTTAAGCAAATACTCAAGTGAAGAAGAAAGCTTACATATTTATAAGATGAAATTTACATATAACTGCACATAAAATATTCTGTTCCTTTATAGTCTTTTAATTCCCATTAAAATCATCAGGTAATTATAGCAGAGATACAAATGTATCAAACATTATGCCAGACATTATTAGAGTCAGTGCTTCTCTGTCGCAAGGGCATCTGTTCTCAGAGAGCTTCTGATTTTAGCTTCAGTTTGTATCCCAAGCACGAGATAAAACAAAGACTTTTTTCTCATTTACTTTATCAACTGTTAATGTTCAAACTGTACCAAAAATATTCCTAAATTATATTGAAAGTAATTATGATAAACAACCCTCATATGTACTCATAAACAATAAACAAGAGGCTCCTACAGGAGAAAGGGGTTCTATTCCAGCCCAGGTTATAAAAAGTCAGTATCTGAAACATGGGACATCATTTATATTCATAGTCTTTTTTTCTGAAGCTCATGTTAGTAATTTTTTCAGTATTTTGGCATCTCTGCAAGGTGAGTTAGATAGAGAGATGAATGTCTGAATGTCATAAGACAGTTACGTGGACCCAACCCAAAAATTAATAATTTAGTCATATTATAGAATATTGAGGTCTGAGAGTGCCTGGAGAAGATATGCTTCAAGGGATGGATGCATCAGGAAAATAACAGAGAAGAATATTTGGAGTTGAAGGGAAGTGAGTTAGAACAAGGCTAAAGAGAACAGAGTATTCTTGGGCAACTGTACATGGTGAATATGACTAAAGTCCACAGAAATGTAACTAGAGAGAAAATGTTGAAGAAAATAATGGAAATGTTATTCCAAGGTGTTTGGTGTGCATATTAGGATCTTGAAAGAAGATTAATGAATTTTTAAATGATTTTTAGGTATTTTTCCTCAGTTGGCACCCAGTGATTACTACATGCTAATGTTCTATAGGGTGATTGTTTTGATATTTTATGAGACACCTTAAGGTACTTCAGTCTGAGACTTATTGATGAGAATCAATTCAAGCACTACCCTTGCCCCAAAGTTTAAGAAATGAAAAATGAAAACTGACTCTTTATTAATAAGCTTGACTACAAAAGCTCTCATTAAATTTCATCAGCTAAGTATAGAAGTACACACATTTTGAGTGTAAGAAGAGCAAAATTCGAACAGTGAAACTTCCGTCTCCTTGTCTAATCTCTAGTAGTTATCTTTATGTGTTAGAACCCTGCTAACGCCTAAGGGATTCTATTTTCTGGCCTATGATAGGACTCTAACAAGCTCCTTAGAGAACTATGAAACTTTTCAGTAAAGCATCCAGACATTTCAGTCCTGAAACCCAGAATGATTTTCACCACCCCAGAAAATTCCTCAGAGTAATTTATAAGAAATCATCTAACATGGAAACTCTTCACTTTCTTCATATCTGAGTTCATTGAAATCTGGCAGTGTCCTTTGATGAATGAATGAAGGCTGGATGCCCAATGTTTGTCCCATTGGAGAAAATGCATATTTTATCGTGACTTCTTTACCTGGTTCTTCAGGACCTGTTTCATAATCGTTGATATTGGGATTAAGTATGAATCAAACATATCTGTCTTCTTTTATTAACTAGAGAGCAGCTGAAGTTTTCTTCAGCCTCCTTTGTCAACTGTTCTGCAATGCACATGTAGACAAAAGTCTAAAAGTCTAAACTTTTTTCTTTCTATATTTTTTCTAATGCCTGCTACCGACATTAATGACTTAAAGGCTAGAACTTGTGGGATGCTCCCAGGAAAACCCAAAGTCCTATGAGTTCATGCTGAACACAGTGACTGATGTTGTGATAAGTGGTCCTGGCTTAGAAATTAGGAACAAAGACTGTGAGAACTATGAACAAACACTATATAATCAAGGAAACAAACAGCATCTATTAAACAAATGCGATTATGAATTCTAAAGCTTCATATCACTGAGCAAAAGGCAAGAATACTGATTTCAATTTCAAAATCATTATCAATAGTGTATAACACATTGTCAAACAAATGTACTGCTCTTGCTGTGCAGTCTGCTCCTGTTGGCATTTGGCAGCCTGAACACACTGTCATGGTATCTAATGCTCATATTTTTCCAAACATAACAAAAGGAGAACAAAACTCTGCAAATTATTAGAAAATATTAGCAAGCACTAATATCCGTGGATTTTTTTCATAGATTTGGACGAGGGACAAGTTCCCAGTTACTTTCTTCCCTGATATCCAATGAGTTGTGCTTTGATCAAATATTACATTTAACAGTAACAAAAGAGCATTTTGAAAGAAAAAAACTTTTATATGCCATTTATTTTTAAAGAAATTTAAAATAGAGGGAAATACTTTAAAATTCATTTGATTAAACTTAAACTTCTATTAGGCATTAAATCCGTAGAAGTTTTACTAATATTTTATCATTTGAGAACTTCAGTTAGTGTGTTTGCGTGTAGCTACCATGACAAAATTGACACATACTGACTCACATGTGCTTTTAGTGTTTGTTTTGAGACATACTGGTTGGTTCTTTAGGGTAATTTTTCCTCACTTGTTATCCTTAAATTTATACAAATATATTATTATTAAATGACCCTCAAAGCAAGTAAAATGATGGGAAAAGGAAGGATGGAAAGAAGCAAGGAAGGAGGGAGGGGGAGAGAGAGAGAGAGAGAGAGAGAGAGAGAGAGAGAGAGAGAGAGAGAGAGAGAGAGAAGGAAGTAGATAGAATTGAAGGAGAAGCTGCACTATAGGAAGACAATGACCACCATTAGGAAAACAATTTAAAAAACTACACCGGGTCAAAGTCACAGAATTTACCCTAGAGTTTCACTATTTAAACTTTGAGCTATCTCATTTAAAATATCTTTGATCTCCCCTTCCTCTTCTCTTTGATACTACCAAGATTCTTTCAAAGGATTTAAACGATCAAAGCATCTACAAGCAATTCTTAGATGATATTTATCTGCCCTTTCCACTGATCATATTCTGAACTTAATTTCCAAGAAGATAATACGTCTCCTCTGCATCTCCAGACCTCAGATTTTATAGAACAGTCTCTCTCACCATTGACAAACAGTAATGGACTTCCTTGCAGCATCTCAAGTGAGCTCAAAGATAAAGGGCACATATGTGCAAATTCTTATTCCAGAAATGAAAGAAACTCTTTTAAAAGGAAAGTAAAAGGTTGTGAAAATGTATACAATCTTTTGTGAATATTATTCAATATTTTAAATATTTCTTTTGTTTTGGTCTTGAGATAGCATTTGTGCAGCTTCCAATGTAAGAGCCTTGGTCTTTACTTCCCAAGTGTTGATTACATGTGCACACCACTACATATGTACTATTGTAAATATCAAATTATCATTTTATTATAATTGGAATATGTAAATATGAAATTATTGAATATGAAATTGAAATAGAAAATTATCATTTGCCTAGGATTTTTTTGTCTATTTATGGATATCAATAGACAAGAGTTACAGATATCTGTATAGTACCAATGTGGAAATTAAGATGATGTGTCTTTCAAGGATCAGGCTATGGTTTATGGTTATTAGCAAAGCCCTTCAATTTAAAGAAGTTTGAGATGTCTCAATCTTGATATTAAACTATCTAACAAAAAAGTTTCACATGGCATGAACACTACGTTGTTGGTGTTTAGCCCTTGAATGTCTTTGAATGGCTTGCAATTCTTGGGCAGTTTGCACACAGTGCTCCTATTTGCTCCATCTGCAGATTGATATTAGATATATTCCTTGAAAGAAAAGAAGTTAAAACACTAACCATGACTCAGTGAGTAAATGCTTGCTCTGCAGATATGAAGACCTAAATTGGAATCCTCAGGATCTAAATAAAAGCCAGGACTGATAGTTTGAATCTGTGACCACTATACTAGGGTGCCGGAGACAGAAAGGGCATGAGGGCTTGCTGACCAGCCAATCCAGTTGAAACATCTAACTCTGAGTTTAATGAGAGACTCTACCCATTTTTATTTTATTTTATTTTATTTCTAGAGTTTTTATTGGATATATTTTATTTACATTTCAAATGTTATCCCCTTTCCCAGTCTCCAGTCCATAAACCCCTATCTCATCTCCCCTCCCCCTTCTTCTATGAGCGTGTTTCCCCACCCAATCACCCACCCCTTCCTGCCTCCTGCCCTGACATTCCCCTACATTGGAGGGTGCAGCCTTGGCAGGACCAAAGTCTTCTCCTCCTATTGGTGCTCAACAAGGCCATCCTCTGCTATACATGTAGCTGGAACCATGGGTCTGTCCATGTGTACCCTTCGGATGGTGGTTTAGTTCCTGTGAGCTCTGGTTGGTTGGTATTGGTCTGATGGGGTTACAACAAACTCCTTCAGCACCTTCAATTGGTCTTTTTAAAAAATTAAATATAGAAAGCAAGAGAAAGGCATTGAATGTTGACATCAAGCCTTTACATATCCATGCATGGGCATATGTACCTGTAACATAAATACACATACATACATACATACATACATACATACATACATACATACATACACAACACACACACACACACACACACACACACACAAACACACACGCATGCACGAGAAGGAAGGACAGCATTTCAGATTGACATTTACATGCTTGCTTTTGTCTGCTTCCTCATTTGCATGACCAAAACAGACTGTATGTTTCTAGGTCATGAAATTCAAATATTTTCAAAACTTTCCTTTTAGAAAGATAAAATTTATCTTATAATTTCTGCAACTATTCCAATATACACAATGCATATCAATGTTTATAAGCTATTAAAAATAATCATATTCTTTCTCACACATTGAGAAAGAAATTAGGGAAACAAACCCTTTACAATAGCCACAAATAATATGAAATATCTTGGTGTAATGCTAACCAAGCAAGTGAAAGATCTGTATGACAAAATCTTCACATATCTGAAGAAAGAAGAGGAAATTGAAGAAGACCTCAGAAGATGGTAAGATCTCAAATGCTCAAGGATAGGCAGGGTTAACATCGTGAAAAAGGCCATCTTACCTAAAGCAATCTACAGATTCAATCAAAATTGCAACTCAAATATTCACAGAGATAGAGCAATTCTCAAATGTATCTGGAATAACAAAAAACCCAGGATATCAAACACCATTCCCAACAATAAAAGAACTTCTAGGGGAAATCACCATCCCTGACCTCAAGCTATGCTACAGAGCAATAGTGAAAAAATCTACATGGTATTGGCACTGACACAAACAGATAGATCAATGGAATATAATTGAAGACCCAGAAATGACCCACATACCTATGTTCTCTTGATCTTTGAAAAAGGAGCCAAAACCATCCAGTGGAAAAAAGATAGCATTTTCAACAAATGGTTCTGGTTCAACTAGCAGTCAGCATATAGAAGAACTCAAATTGACCCTTATCTCCTTGTATAAAGCTCAAGTTCAAGTGGAACAATGACCTCCACATAAAACCAGATATTTTGAATCTAATAGAAGAGAAAGTGGGAAAAAAACCTCGAACACATTGGTACAGGGGAAATTATTCTGAACAGAACACCAATGGCTTATGTTCTAAGATCAAGAATCAACAAATGTGACCTCATAAAATTGCAAAGCTTCTGGTAGGTGAAGGACACTGCCAATAGGACAAAATGTCAATCCACAGATTAGGAAAAGATCTTTACCAACCCTATGTCCAATAGAGATCTAATATCCAAAATATGCAAAGAGGTGAAGAAGTTACACTCCAGAGAACAAAATAACCCTATTAAAAATGGAGTACAGAGCTAATCAGAGAATTCTCAACTGAGTAATCTCAACTGTCTGAAAAGCTCTTAAAGAAATGTTCAACATCCTTAGTGATCGGGAAAATGCGAATCAAACAACCCTGAAATTCCACCTCATACCAATCTAAATGACTAAGATAAAAAGTTCAGGTGACAGCAGATGCTGGTGCAGATGTGGAGAAAGGGGAACACTTCTCCGTTTTTCTTGGGATTTCAAGCTGGTTAAACCACTGTGGAAATCAGTCTGGTGGTTCCTCAGAAAATTGGACATAGTGTTACCTGAGGATCCAACTATACCACTCCTGGGCATACACCCAAAAGACGGTCCAAAATATATAAAGGACACATGCTCCACTATGTTCATAGCAGCCTTATTTATAATAGCCAGAAGCTGGAAAGAACTCAGATGTCCTTCAACAGAGGAATGGATACAGAAAATGTGGTACATTTACACAATGGAGTACTACTCAGCTATTAAAAACAATAATTTTATGAAATTTGCAAGCAAATGGATGGAACTTGAAAATATCATCCTGAGTGAGGTAACCCAGTCATAGAAAAACACACATGGTATGTACTCACTGATAAGTGGATATTAGGCAAAAAGTAGCTTGGAATACCAATGATACAACTCAGAGACCATGTGAAACTCAAGAAGAAAGACGATCACACCAAAGTGTAGATACTACAGTACCACTCAGTAGGGGAAAGAGAATAATATCCTGGAAGTAGAGGGAGAGAGGGATTTGGGAAGGAGAGAGGTGGGGAAGAAGTTAACGCAGGCCAATTCAGATATGGAGGAGAAGTATAGAAGGTCTTGTATTTGAAATTAGGTGTGTAACAGTGGGGGAGGGGGAACTGAGTGTAGCCACTAGAAAGTCCCAGATGCCAGGGACCCAAGATGTTCCCATGACCCAATAGGGAGGACTTTAGCCAAAATACCCAATGAGGGGGAAAGAACGTGTACAGCCATATCCAGTGGATAGGCACACTCTCAGTTGAGGGACAAGGTCCCCAAACCACCTCAAAAATATTAATCCAGAATTCCTCATGTCTAAAGGAAATGCAGGGACAAAGAGTGGAGCAGAAACTGAAGGAAAGGCAAACCAGAGACTGTTCCACCTATGGATCTATCCCATCTGCTGACATCAAAACCAGACATTATTGCTGATACCAAGAAGTACTTACTGACAGGAGCCTGAGAGGTTCTGTCCCCTGAGAGGTTCTGCCAGAGATGGACCAATACAGATGTGGATATACACAGCTGAACATTGGACTGAGTACAGAGACCCCATTGGGGAAGTTAGGGCAAGGACTGTAGGAGCTGAAGTGGGTTTACAACTTTATAGGAAGGCCAAAAATATCAACCAACCAGACCCCTAATGTTCCCAGGGGTTAAACCACCAACCAAACAGTACACAGGGGGTACCTATGGCTCCAGCTGTCTATATAGCAGATGATGCATTATCTGACATCACTGGGAGGGGAGCCCCTTGGTTCTGTGGAGGCTTGATGACTCAGGAAGGGGAATGCTAGGTCACTAAGACAGGTATGTGTGTGTGTGTGTGTGTGTGTGTGTGTGTGTGTGTGTGTGTGCAAGATCATAGAGGCAGGGGAAGGGAGGAGGAGAGGGGCGCTTGAGGAGAGGAAAACTGGGAAGGGGGTTAACATTTGAAATGCAAATAAGTAAATAGCCAATAAAAAAGAACTAAAAGAAAAGCATCATATTCTTTGTCCTTCTGGCTTTAATTTCAGAATTTAGTTAGACTATAATTAACTTTATATAGGCTCTACTTATTGGTTTTTATTTTAGTTTGAAAAACAAGATGAATGGGGCTGATGAGATAGCTCAGTTCTGAAAATGCTTGCTGTGAAAGGATAAGTTTGTTTTGATCCCAGAATCCACAAAACAACAACATGCTGGCCTGTATCCTCTTTGGACTTGTAGAAAGTGGGGCTTGATAGCCACTTAGCCTAACCTAGCTTATGTCTGTCTTATGCTGTCAGGGCCCCATCTCTAAAACCAAGGTGTGCTACTCTTGAGGAATGGCACTGAAATGGGACTTCTTGTTTCCACCACACTTGCCCTGTGAGCACACTAACTCCTATGTGCACTCTCCCCACAAACACACATGTACACACATGTATACATCAACACTTTATAGATTAGATTGATATAGGTAGATTTAGATATAGACAGATACACAAAAGAAAAATAAATAGCATAAAAATTTGAAACGAAAGATTAGTGATATAGATTCGACTGAAGCCTAGGTGAGACCTGTCCAACGGTTATCCATTCCCAGCCCCTAGCTTTATTCTGTATTGTGTTCAGTGCTAAGAGATACAGATAAGAAAACTCTATTCCAACAAGAAAGCTTTTAACTTTTCAATATCAGTAATAATTTTTTTCATAACATTAAAGAAATAACAAGCACAAGAAACTTCATAAGCTCAACTGATTGCATTTCAGAGGTACTTATTTTTAATGGATCATTGTGCAGAACAACCCAGAATGAATATCAAAATGATTTGTCTTTATCAATAATATAAATCAGAGCACAGACCTTCAACAGCAAGTTATAAATGGCAACATGGGGTGATGATATTAAAAGTACAGAGCTCATAGAATTCAGTTACCTCTTCAATGCTGTAGTCATATGACCTGTGTCTCACAGAGATTTCAGAGTACTTCCAGTAGTTACTATTAGGGAAAAGTATCATCATCAACATAGCATGTTAAGCATAAAAGGGATTTTTTATTATTTATTATCTTGCAAAACAACTTGTATTATATTTCTTTCTCCAAAAATAAAGTTACAGAAATATACAAAATATGCAAAAAAAAACCTATGAAGGGAGATAGCACAATGGATTTCAGGAAGATATTTCATTAAGGATTTGAATTTTTTGTTTATCTAAACTGAGTTGAATAGTTTGTAGAATCTCCCTGGCATTGGCATATTTGTTGAATGAAGCCTTAAAATAAAAAATAAATGTAGTTCAGCTAATGTGTGGATGAAATGTGAAAATTTAAAATATGCTTCCTGAACCTTTTTCTCTAGAAAATAAGAAAATAATTGAAACTCAGTAAGTTTGATGATTTATAACTAATAAGGTCTGACCCTAAAAGGTGTCAACATTTTATGGCTGCAAAGAAAAATTAGTAAAGTAGAATTTACCAATTTTACTCTGTATATTTCATTCATATTCCTATTTTTGAGAAATGAAATATTGCATTATTTTGTCAGAATGGAAAGTAATAAAAAGGCAGCTTTAAGAGTATTTGGATAACTCAGCTATAAGTCGCCACAGTCAAAGCTGCTAAGATTTCATAGTTTTTTAAGTTAGAGATTTTTTTTTTTTGCACTTTACTCTCCTTCCTACTTGCACATAAGTGCCTAAGTGAGAAAAAGAACTATCCATTACAGAGCCTATCAAGAAAGAGCCGGCTTTGTTCATCTGCCAGACTTCTCAGCAAATGTATCTATGATGACTTTCTTCCTTTACCCCTCTCATTTATTCCACCTCTATTTGAGAAAATACAGTCTCAGCAGAGAAGTTCTTGGGGTGGGGGTGCACTGAGATGGAAGGCCAGATGAAACATGCCCATTTCTGCTTAACTGTGTAGGAAGGGGAAAAATCAGTACGAATTGACATTTATTAAAAACCAAAGGATAAATTCCTTCTTCTGCTTTTTCACTTCACTTTATCATACATATTCTAAACAGCTTTTTAATGCCTTTCTCTTGTGTACACCCTTTTATGTATGCTAACATTGAGTTTAGCGTTCTACACAGCCTTAGAAAATAATAATGTGTTTGCAAACCCAGAAGCCAAATTCTTGGACTACAACCACTAATTTTTCTGATTCCTCTCCCAATTCCATTGTTCTAAATGCATCTTTTCCTCAAAAAAAGACCTGGTCTGTGTACCTTTTACAGTGTCTTTATTGAGCAGAAGCTTTCTCTGGTTACTTACTGCCATGTATTTTTTAAACTAACTAATTAATTAATTTATAACCCCAAAGCTGTCACTCTCCAGGCTCTCTGCCTCACAGAGTCCTTCCACTCATCCCTCATCCCCTTCACCTCTGGTGGGCCACCACCCTGGCATGGTAAGGCTCTGAAGGATTGGGCAAATCTCCTCCCAATGAAGAAGACAGTCCTCTGCTACACATGTGCCAGGGTCCTCACTCCAGTCTGAATATACACTTTGGTTGGTTGGTGGCTCACTCTCGGAAAGCTCCCAAGGACCCAAGTTAGTTGACATTATTGATCTTACTGTGGGGTTGCCATCCCCTTCAATCCTTCCCCCAACTCTTCCATAAAGGTCCTGACCTCATCCAATGTTTGGCTGTGAGTATCTGCATTTGTTTCAGTCGGCTGCTGCGACGAAGCTCACAGAGGACAATTATGGTAGGTTTCTGTCTGTAAAGGTAACAGATAGTATCATTAAAAGTGACAGGAATTGGTGCTTGCCCACAGGATGGGTTTCTAATTGGGCTGGATGTTGGATAGCCATGCCTTCAGTCTGGACTCCATCTTTATTCCTGAATTGACAGGACAAATTTTGGATTAAAAGTTTTGTGTGTGGGTTGGTGTCCTTATCTCTCCACTGGGGGTGGGGTCCTGCCTGGCTACAAGAGGTGGCTTTTCAAGGTTCCAAGTCCCCACTATTGGGCATTTTGGGTAAGATCACCCTCCTTGACTCTGGGAGACTCCCCCATCCCAGGTCTCTAGGACTTCTTATATATTTCCCACATAAAGAAAAATGAGGTTCATTTTCACAATGGAATACTATTCAGCTATTAAAAACAAGCACATCATGGATATTGCAGGCAAATGGATGGTACTAGAAAATATAATCATGAGTGAGGTAACCCAGACTCAAAAGGACACTCACGGTATGTACTCACTGATAAGTGGATACTATTATGGATCTTTTTATTTATATCAGTTATCTTATTTACTTAAATTTCAAATGTTATCTCCCATCCTAATATCCTCTCCATAAGCACCCTACCCCTTCTCCCTGCCTCTGCTTCTATGAGGTTGAATGCATGGCTAAAAATCCCTAAGAAAAAATTCTTTTGATTATTTTGTAACTTCAAAGCCTGATATGTTTGATTCCCATCTCTCACTAGTTCAAATAACTCTATCTGTGTTTGCTTAATGTGAACTGTAGAAACCTACCTCAGGAAGGAATAACAAGGCATTCAAGCCCACTATTATTGACATTATGGATTCTGTTATTCATGTCCTTGAGGCTACTCTCTCAGAGCCATGTAAGTAGGTAAATTAAAAGTGTTACGGAGTCCATTTACCTAAATTCACAGAAGGACTAAGTGGAAATGACCAGACTATAAACATTAAACTCTTGTCAAATGAAAAGTGCCTGAGGCCGTGGAGAGCTCATAGGCAACACCCCGCGAGCAAACCTGAGCCTGAGGACCACAGGTAAGACAAACTTTTCTGCTACAAACGACTTGCCTGGTGATCTCGGGTCACACAGAGGCGGAGTTCCTCTGGGGCCGACACTTCCGGTGTTTGGCCAGAGTCCCGACCAGCGAGAATCCCGCCTGCAGCAGCTCTCTGCTCCCAGGCCCCTGGAGAGGAGTTCTCGCCGCCTGGTCGGGCGGGCACTCCTGAGGCAGCAGAGCGGAGGAGACCACCAACACCGCCCACCTCTGCCCACATCCCTGGCCCAGGAGGGCACTGTATACGGCCTCTGGGTACCAGAGAGGAGGGCCCAGGAGCAGCAGATTCAC
The DNA here is from genome assembly GCF_011064425.1 of Rattus rattus. NCBI lineage: Eukaryota > Metazoa > Chordata > Mammalia > Rodentia > Muridae > Rattus > Rattus rattus. The sequence continues at coordinate 63,746,526 of NC_046160.1, forward strand.
TGCGCCTGAGACACCGCACCTGAAGGGACCCGACGGATAAACAGCTCTCTGCACCCAAATCCCGTGGGAGGGAGAGCTAAACCTTCAGAGAGGCGGACACGCCTGGGAAACCAGAAGAGACTGCACGCTGCACACAGTACTGACCCCAGAGGAAAACAAAAGCTATCTGGAACCCTGGTGCACGGAACCTCCCGGAAGGGCGGGCGAGATCTTCCTGGCTGCTGAGGCCGTGGAGAGCTCATAGGCAACACCCCATGAGCAAACTTGGGCCTGGGGACCACAGGTAAGACAAACTTTTCTGCTACAAACAACTTGCCTGGTGAACTCAAGACACAGGCTCACAGGAACAGCTGAAGACCTGTAGAGAAGAAAAACTACGCTACCGAAAAGCAGAACACTCTGTCCCCATAACTGGCTGAAAGACAACAGGAAAACAGATCTACAGCACTCCTGAGACACAGGCTTATAAGACAGTCTAGCCACTGTCAGAAATAGCAGAACAAAGTAACACTAGAGATAATCTGATGGCGAGAGGCAAGCGCAGGAACCCAAGCAACAGAAACCAAGACTACATGGCATCATCGGATCCCAATTCTCCCACCAAAGCAAACACGAAATATCCAAACACACCAGAAAAGCAAGATCTAGATTCAAAATCATATTTAACCATGATGCTGGAGAACTTCAAGAAAGACATGATGAACTTCCTTAGAGAACAAGTAGAAGCCTACAGAGAGGAATCGCAAAAATGCATGAAAGAATTCCAGGAAAACATAAATAAACAAGTAGAAGCCCAAAGAGAGGAGACACAAAAATCACTGAAAGAATTACAGGAAAACACAATCAAACAGTGGAAGGAATTAAAATGGAAATAGAAGCAATCAAGAAAGAACACATGAAACAACCCTGGATATAGAAAAACCAAAAGAAGAGACAAGGAGCTGTAGATACAAGCTTCACCAACAGAATACAAGAGATGGAAGAGAGAATCTCAGGAGCAGAAGATTCCATAGAAATCATTGACTCAACTGTCAAAGATAATGTAAAGCGGAAAAGCTACTGGTCCAAAACATACAGGAAATCCAGGACTCAATGAGAAGATCAAACCTAAGGATAATAGGTATAGAAGAGAGTGAAGACTCCCAGCTCAAAGGACCAGTACATATCTTCAACAAAATCATAGAAGAAAACTTCCCTAACCTAAAAAAGAGATACCCATAGGCATACAAGAAGCCTACAGAACTCCAAATAGATTGGACCAGAAAAGAAACACCTCCGTCACATAATAGTCAAAACACCAAACGCACAAAATAAAGAAAGAATATTAAAAAGCAGTAAGGGAAAAAAAGGTCAAGTAACATATAAAGGCAGACCTATCAGAATCACACCAGACTTTTCACCTGAAACTATGAAGGCCAGAAGATCCTGGACTGATGTCATACAGACCCTAAGAGAACACAAATGCCAGCCCAGGTTACTGTATCCTGCAAAACTCTCAATCAGCATAGATGGAGAAACCAAGATATTCCATGACAAAACCAAATTTACACAATATCTTTCTACAAATCCAGCACTACAAAGGATAATAAATGGTAAAGCCCAACATAAGGAGGCCAGCTATACCCTAGAAGAAGCAAGAAACTAATCGTCTTGGCAACAAAACAAAGAGAAGAAAAGCACACAAACATAACCTCACTTCCAAATATGAATATAACAGGAAGCAATAATCACTATTCCTTAATATCTCTCAACATCAATGGCCTCAACTCCCCAATAAAAAGACATAGATTAACAAACTGGATACGCAACGAGGACCCTGCATTCTGCTGCCTACAGGAAACACACCTCAGAGACAAAGACAGACACTACCTCAGAGTGAAAGGCTGGAAAACAACTTTCCAAGCAAATGGTCAGAAGAAGCAAGCTGGAGTAGCCATTCTAATATCAGATAAAATCAATTTTCAACTAAAAGTCATCAAAAAAGATAAGGAAGGACACTTCATATTCATCAAAGGAAAAATCCACCAAGATGAACTCTCAATCCTAAATATCTATGCCCCAAATACAAGGGCACCTACATACGTAAAAGAAACCTTACTAAAGCTCAAAACACACATTGCACCCCACACAATAATAGTAGGAGATTTCAACACCCCACTCTCATCAATGGACAGATCATGGAAACAGAAACTAAACAGAGACGAGACAGACTAAGAGAAGTCATGAGCCAAATGGACTTAACGGATATTTATAGAACGCTTCTACCCTAAAGCAAAAAAGGATATACCTTCTTCTCAGCTCCTCATGGTACTTTCTCCAAAATTGACCATATAATTGGTCAAAAAACGGGCCTCAACAGGTACAGAAAGATAGAAATAATCCCATGCGTATATCGGACCACCACGGCCCAAAGCTGGTCTTCAATAACCATAAGGGAAGAATGCCCACATATACGTGGAAATTGAACAATGCTCTACTCAATGATAACCTGGTCAAGGAAGAAATAAAGAAAGAAATTAAAAACTTTTTAGAATTTAATGAAAATGAAGATACAACATACCCAAACTTATGGGACACAATGAAAGCTGTGCTAAGAGGAAAACTCATAGAGCTGAGTGCCTGCAGAAAGAAACAGGAAAGAGCATATGTCAGCAGCTTGACAGCACACCCCAAAAGCTCTAGAACAAAAAAGAAGCAAATACACCCAGGAGGAGAGAAGGCAGGAAATAATCAAACTCAGAGCCAAATCAACCAAGTAGAAACAAAAGGACCATAGAAAGAATCAACAGAACCAAAAGTTGGTTCTTTGAGAAAATCAACAAGATAGATAAACCCTTGGCCAGACTAACGAGAGGACACAGAGAGTGTGTCCAAATTAACAAAATCAGAAATGAAAAGGGAGACATAACTACAGATTCAGAGGAAATTCAAAAAATCATCAGATCTTACTATAAAAGCCTATATTCAACAAAACTTGAAAATCTGCAGGAAATGGACAATTTCCTAGACAGATACCAGGTACCGAAGTTAAATCAGGAACAGATAAACCAGTTAAACAACCCCATAACTCCTAAGGAAATAGAAGCAGTCATTAAAGGTCTCCCAACCAAAAGAGCCCAGGTCCAGACGGGTTTAGTGCAGAATTCTATCAGACCTTCATAGAAGACCTCGTACCAATATTATCCAAACTATTCCACAAAATTGAAACAGATGGAGCACTACCAAATTCCTTCTATGAAGCCACAATTACTCTTATACCTAAACCACACAAAGACCCAACAAAGAAAGAGAACTTCAGACCAATTTCCCTTATGAATATCGATGCAAAAATACTCAATAAAATTCTGGCAAACCGAATCCAAGAGCACATCAAAACAATCATTCACCATGATCAAGTAGGCTTCATCCCAGGCATGCAGGGATGGTTCAATATACGGAAAACCATCAACGTGATCCATTATATAAAACAAACTGAAAGAACAAAACCACATGATCATTTCATTAGATGCTGAGAAAGCATTTGACAAAATTCAACACCCCTTCATGATAAAAAAAGTCCTGGAAAGAATAGGAATTCAAGGCCCATACCTAAACATAGTAAAAGCCATATACAGCAAACCAGTTGCTAACATTAAACTAAATGGAGAGAAACTGGAAGCAATCCCACTAAAATCAGGGACTAGACAAGGCTGCCCACTCTCTCCCTACTTATTCAATATAGTTCTTGAAGTTCTAGCCAGAGCAATCAGACAACAAAAGGAGGTCAAGGGGATACAGATCGAAAAGAAGAAGTCAAAATATCACTATTTGCAGATGATATGATAGTATATTTAAGTGATCCCAAAAGTTCCACCAGAGAACTACTAAAGCTGATAAACAACTTCAGCAAAGTGGCTGGGTATAAAATTAACTCAAATAAATCAGTAGCCTTCCTCTACACAAAAGAGAAACAGGCCGAGAAAGAAATTAGGGAAATGACACCCTTCCTAATAGACCCAAATAATATAAAGTACCTCGGTGTGACTTTAACCAAGCAAGGGAAAGATCTGTACAATAAGTACTTCAAGAATCTGAAGAAAGAAATTGAAGAAGATCTCAGAAGATGGAAAGATCTCCCATGCTCATGGATTGGCAGGATTAATATAGTAAAATGGCCATTCTACCAAAAAGCGATCTACAGATTCAATGCAATCCCCATCAAAATACCAATCCAATTCTTCAAAGAGTTAGACAGAACAATTTGCAAATTCATCTGAATAACAAAAACCCAGGATAGCTAAAAACTATCCTCAACAATAAAAGGTCTTCAGGGGGAATCACTGTCCCAGATCTCAAGCAGTATTACAGAGCAATAGTGATAAAAACTGCATGGTATTGGTACAGAGACAGACAGATAGACCAATGGAACAGAATTGAAGACCCAGAAATGAACCCACACACCTATGGGCACTTGATTTTTGACAAAGGAGCCAAAACCATCCAATGGAAAAAAGATAGCATTTTCAGCAAATGGTGCTGGTTCAACTGGAGGTCAACATGTAGAAGAATGCAGATCGATCCATGCTTATCACCCTGTACAAAGCTTAAGTCCAAGTGGATCAAGGACCTCCACATCAAACCAGATACACTCAAACTAATAGAAGAAAAACTAGGAAGCATTTGGAACACATGGGCACTGGAAAAAATTTCCTGAACAAAACACCAATGGCTTATGCTCTAAGATCAAGAATCGACAAATGGGATCTCATAAAACTGCAAAGCTTCTGTAAGGCAAAGGACACTGTGGTTAGGACAAAACGGCAACCAACAGATTGGGAAAAGATCTTTACCAATCCTACAACAGATAGAGGGCTTATATCCAAAATATACAAAGAACTGAAGAAGTTAGACAGCAGGAGGCAAATAACCCTATTAAAAAATGGGGTTCAGAGCTAAACAGAGAATTCACAGCTGAGGAATGCCGAATGGCTGAGAAACACCTAAAGAAATGTTCAACATCGTTAGTCATAAGGGAAATGCAAATCAAAACAACCCTGAGATTTCACCTCACACCAGTGAGAATGGCTAAGATCAAAACTCAGGTGACAGCAAATGCTGGCGAGGATGGAGAAAGGGGAACTCCTCCATTGTTGGTGGGGTTGCAGACTGCTACAACCATTCTGGAAATCAGTCTGGAGGTTCCTCAGAAAATTGGACATTGAACTGCCTGAGGATCCAGCTATACCTCTCCTGGGCATATACCCAAAAGATGCCCCAACATATAAAAAAGACACGTGCTCCACTATGTTCATCGCAGCCTTATTTATAATAGCCAGAAGCTGGAAAGAACCCAGATGCCCTTCAATAGAGGAATGGATACAGAAAATGTGGTACATCTACACAATGGAATATTACTCAGCTATCAAAAACAATGGCTTTGTGAAATTCGTAGGCAAATGGTTGGAACTGGAAACTATCATCCTGAGTGAGCTAACCCAATCACAGAAAGACATACATGGTATGTACTCATTGATAAGTGGCTATTAGCCCAAATGCTTGAATTACCCTAGATGCCTAGAACAAATGAAACTCAAGACGGATGATCAAAATGTGAATGCAGATCGCTCATGAGAGACACAGCCAGAATACAGCAAATACAGAGGCGGATGCCAGCAGGAAACCACTGAACTGAGAACAGGACCCCTGTTGAAGGAATCAGAGAAAGAACTGGAAGAGCTTGAAGGAGCTCGAGACCCCATATGTACAGCAATGCCAACCAACCAGAGCTTCCAGGGACTAAGCCACTACCCAAAGACTATACATGGACTGACCCTGACTCTGACCTCAGAGGGTTGCAATGAATATCCTAGTAAGAGCACCAGTGGAAGGGGAAGCCATGGGTCCTGCTAAGACTGAACCCCTAGTGAACTAGACTGTTGGGGAGAGGGCAGCAATGGGGAGGGGGTGGGAGGAACACCCATAAGGAAGGGGGGGGAGGGATGTTTGCCCGGAAACCGGGAAAGGGAATAACATTTGAAATGTAAATAAGAAATACTCAAGTTAATAAAAAAAAAAAAAAAAAAAAAAAAAAAAAAAAAAAAGAAAAGTGCCTGCTTCACTTCTTCCCAGGTACTTTTCTCTTGTTGTATCTTCATTAGTTGTAAGGCATCTATCAGAGTCACCACAATTTCTTCCTAAGCAGACCTTTGAGGCATGTAAACCAGTGACAGTGTCTTACAGACAGCACAGCCTCATTTAGGACTGTCTGGTGTCTGAGTCAGGAAGGGCAAGGAGCCTGCCTCACCCCGAAACACTGGAGGTGGCTTTCTCCAATTTCTTATGCAGTCTCCACACCCAATTTATCATTATAAAGTTCTACTAACTTAATCTACGTTTTAAAAACTGCATGTCCTTGCTTTACCTCTATCCATATTTACCAAGTCAGATTCTTTTGAATCCTTGCCTCTGAAAGTTATAACAGACACCCCTCTCCTTTGCATGCACTGTTGTCATCTCTGTTCTCTGAACTTCCCAATCATATATCTTTTCATGAGATATACCGTATAATATTTTAAAATAGTTCCTTATATTCTAAAGCAGGGAGTTACTAATATTTTTGTTTATTAATTTAACTTTTGAGAACTTCACAGTTGAGCATTGCATCTGCATTCCCCCAGCATTTCCCTCCCACTCATAGCCCTTCTGTGTCCCTACTGCCAAATTTCATGATCTCTTCTAAATAATTAACATTACATGCATGCATGTATGTCTCTCTGTATACATAGATATTCTACTAATTCTTAGGTCTACTGTGTATCCTTCCTGAAAATGATTAAAATCCATATTTAAAATGAAACATCATTGACATACAACAAAATATCTCCATGTGATAACAGAGTACAAAGCTTTTAAGTAGAACATATTTGAAGAGGGCTGAGCATGCAGCCTTGTTGGCAGAGAGTTTGCTTAGCATGTGTGAGGCCCTAATTTGATCCTGAGCTCTGTATAAAGGGAGAAAAATGAATGGGTTCTTTTTAGAAAGTAAAAGACCGTTGGTGTTGGAAGGAAAAAAATAAACAAGTGACACCTGAAGAGAGAAGAGACAGAACTCTGTTATTCACACTTTCCCAAGAGAGAAGGTAGTGCAGACCAGAAAATGAAGCAGCATTTGGGACAACAGACCTGGAGCTCTAGTAGACAGCTTAACATTGCTCTGGCTGGTGACTGTAGCTATTCAGGCACCTTGGGTTCCCTGTGGCTTGAACTAATTCGGGTTATTTCCAGGGATCTAGGGTATGTGATCTCACCCTATTAGCTGCTATTTGTCCCTGTGGCACTTACGGCAGGTGCACAGTGCCGTGGTGTGTGGCTGAAGTGTTGAGCTAATCAACTACTCAGAAGGGGGGTACAGACCAGCCACTAGCCAGGACTCAAACTGGGTCAAGACATTTCAAAACAAACAGAGTCAAACATTGTTACAGGGAGGCCACTTTGACATAAAGTCTCAACTATAAACACGAGTATTTTGTAACTGAAAGAAAAGAATGCTGAAACTATTATCCTGATTAGGAAATATTAGAAATGGGAAGATTAAAGAAATATGAGAAAATTACTACCTTTTAATTTAGCCTGATCAACCAAAATTATGGTTATTTTTCATGGATGTAATACTGCTAAATCTATTAATCTAATCAAGTTTCAGATCTATTGTTCAAACTTGTTGATAACAAAAAAACCAAAAACATTTTTGACATTTATTAAACATTTATGTATTTAAATAGTATGTTAAATTTTTTGCATAAGTTTTCTCATTTGATCTGTAAGAAATCTCAAATAAAATGAACAATTATATTACTTGGTTTTAATGTACAAACGAATGAGGCTTTACATTACTGAATGGTTTCTCGAGGGCCATTTCAATGACAGAGACAGATATTGTCCCAAAATGGGTCTTCATGGATTCCAAAGCCCATCTTCTGACACTCCATGCACAAATAACATTGATACCTAAATGATGAAAGCTCTGTAAATTTAATCACTACTTCTATGGCTAATAACTTGATGGTTGCATCTATGGAGGCACCGATGAAAGAAAATAATACACAGTCTTGTGTTTTGTTCTCCCAGCCACTCAAAGCTATGTTGGGAGGGAAGTGGTAAGTAAACACTTGTCTCCCAGCTACTGTAAGCATTCAGAAAAAGAAAAGGAAAAACACTTAGGATTTAAAATAAATTCCTAAAAATCATCGGCATGTGTTATATTTGGTTCATCAACAGGGGAAAAAATAGACACATGCATTGAAAATGAAATATCTATGCTAAATGTCTTTGATATCCTGCCAGATTTACCCACAGAAGGTCTTGACTATAAACAAACAGCTACTTACACATGTATGACCCTGGAAAGATGACTGAGTGGGCACAAAATGGTATCTGTTTTATCTTGAAATTTTCCTTCATGTTGAGCTGTCATATTTTCACCTCCTTTCAAGGAAAAGAAAAGGAGGAACACAGGCTGTGCTTTCAGAATTGAGGCGCTGCGTAGTCACACTCTACTTGCCTGTCTATACCTTTACCAGTGGATGGGTTGTTGGTAAGGATAAAAGAAGGGCAGCGTGAGAGTGGCCATGTCGGGTATTGTGGTCATATTCTACAATGAGTCCTAACGCACCTCAGCCATATGGCATTATTTATTAACTCACTAGAGAACCACCAAAGCATCTGAAATTCTAAGTCATCTTGATTTATCGTTTTCTTGGAAAACTATTGTTTTTACTTGAGAACTCGAGTACTATTTACTTAGGATTCCAAAGAGAAAAGTGAGTTTTAATGTTCTTAAAAAACAGATCCCAGGACATAACGAAAAAGGAATCTCTTTATCCATAAGCCTAAAGATTCTAGCTTTGCATAGGTAATCTGGAGCAGATGGTCAATAAATATTTATTGGCTGACTTCATTCTCAGTGAGTTTTCCCCCAATTAAACTCTACATCTCTTAATTATATTAACACAAATAACCTGCTATATTGGAGTGTTTGTCAATACTCCACACTTCATTTCCAGCAGAAACATTTGCATGTGCACTATTTTTGATTAGATTTTTGAAAAGAAACAAAATGCTTATGTTTAAAAATCACACTAATCTTTAAATTTTCTTTATCAATCACAAATGTTTCTCTTTTTCAAATAAATTTTACTGATCACCCAGAAAGACACCTTAAGAAGAATTAGCTTCCGTAAACTTAGAAATCTGAAACTACTACATATTCTAATTCTATTGGTAAGGGTTTGTTGTTTATATGGAGGTTTGTGATTAACATATGCCATTCATTTCTTTATGTAATCGACTTTACTGATTCGTTTAAGAGAGATAATTAATAGTCTAGTAAGAGCACCAGTAGAAGGGGAAGCCCTTGGTCCTGCCAAGACTGAAACCCCAGTGAACGTGATTGTTGGGGGACAGGCGGTAATGGGGGGAGGATGGAGAGGGGAACACCCATATAGAAGGATGGGGGAGGGGTTAGGGGGATGTTGGCCCGGAAACCGGAAAGAAGAATAACAATTGAAATGTAAATAAGAAATACTCAAGTTAATAAAGATAAAAAAGAGATAATTAATAAGAACAACAACAATAATAGCAATAACAATAATAATAATAATGATACCTTTTAGGTAAAGGACAAAGTCTATCCTACTGGACCCCCAAACTAGTGCTTCAGCCTTCAGTACAGCTAGCTCTGCTCACCCACTCATCCCCTAGTCTAGCCCAGAGCCGCTTTCTTTTCCATCTTTTCTTATTCCTCCCTCTGTACATGCTTAGATTGAGCTGTTATTTTGCTGTGTGTGTAAACAGTTTAAAATGATCTGAGAAAGAAGGTGACTGTAAACAATCAAGACCTGATGATATTACATACAGAGATGTTTTGAGTTCTTCTCAGGAAAGATGCATTTTAAAGTTCAAGATCATATTATTGACAGACTCTATGCAAAACAGCCATGGTAGGAAGCAGTGAATGGAAATAATAATAATAATGTAAAAAGAATACCAGAGATCTTTCACGTGAGAGGTGATAGCTGTGGCACAACTTATTTAACCCAGAATATAAACTAAGTCAACTTTATTTACTCTGGAAAAAAAAAGCAGGATTGCTACAGTAAATAGCATTTAGCATAGACTAAACTATGTTCCTACTAATTATATTTTTATTGTTTGGAAGACTCAATCATCACGCCATTTCCATTGAATTACTTGAAATGAGGTCTTCTTACTGAAGAAGTATCTGCCTAGAGGCTGGTAGAACTGTAAACAGTTGTAAGCAGAAAAGGGGACAGTCCCAGAATGCAGAAACTTCTAGGCACAACCAAAGTGGCAAATATCATGCCTCCAGCTCCATAATTTGTCACAATTGTAATGAAAAAAAAAAAAAGTCAAGGGTCTATTTCTTTGATTCTGAAAACTCACAGTCAGAATAGATTAGATTTGTTTGGCAGTGGGGATGAAGAGAAAAAACTGGCAGAAAGACTGTAAAGAAATGGAAATAGTTTTTCCTAATTATACATCTAGGGGAGGGGAAGAGAAACACAAGATGTTCCTAAGTATATATGTGTAGGTGTGGTTTTAAAAAAATGAACAAGCTGACAAGAAATGGGAGTACATCTTTTGTAAGACTTTTATTGGAGAAAGAAACAGTGGAAGTTGAGATGTACAGTATTTTGTACTAACTGTAACCAAATAGTGTCAACATCAGGACAACACATAATTATATCAATTTAGAAATAGAAACACTAAGTTATTTTCTCCATATGTACTCAGTGACAGAACCAAGGCTAGTCTTTCAGGTTCCTTAGGATCTTAATGAACATTTCTACAATGATAAATTCATAACAAACCAACACATAATAAATGTTTAAATGCTCTTTCAAATAAGATAGTGAAAAAAAAAGATGATTTGAAAGTTATATTTTGTGGGGCTACAGAGATGTAGCAACAGCACTGACACTCAAGTCCCAGCACACATATGTGATAGCTCACAGGCATTTATAGCTCCAATTACAGAATATTCTACTGTTTCTCTGGCCATCCTATATACTCCTAAGTGGTGTACAAATATACTTGCCAAAACAGAATAAAACAAAGTAAAACCAAATACCAAATGCACCCTCCACAAAAACTAATTATACATAATAAGTAAAATAAAGATTAATTAAAATTATTATTGTTGTAATCTGGAAGGCTTATAAATTTACATTCTACATCGGAAGTTAAAAATGAGTAGACCCAAAATATGCTCCAATATGTAAAAGGGACACATGCTCCACTATGTTTATAGAAGCCTTACTTCTAATAGCCAGAAGCTGGAAAGAACCAGCTTGATGTCCTTCAACAGAGGAATGGATACAGAAAATGTGGTACATTTGCACCACAGAATACTACTCAGCTATTAAAAACAGTAACTTCATAAAAATCTCAGGCAAATGGATGGAACAAGAAAATATCATCTTGAGTGAAGTAACCCAGGGACAAAAAACACACATGGTATGTACTCACTGATAAGTGGATCTTAAATCAAAAGCTCAACTCACAGACCATTTGAAGCTTAAGAGGAAGGAAGAACAAAGTGTGGATGCTTCAATCCTACTTAGAAGGGGAAAGAAAATAAATACAGGAGATAGAGGGAGGGATGACATGGGAGGGAGAGAGGAGGGGGAGGGAAAGGTGAGAGCAGGATCAGATGTGGGGTCAGACAGTAGAGAAGTGCAGAAGGTCAGAAAGTTGAACAGAAATTTATAGCAGTGGGGGAAGGGGAACTGGATGTAGCCACTAGAAAGTCCCAGATGCCAGGGAATCAAGAGGTTCCTAGAGTCCAATGAGGATAACATTAGCCCATAGCCAACAAAGAGGAGATAGAACCTGTAGAGACCATCTCCAGTAGATAGACAGAGCCCCCCAGTTAAGGGATGGGGCCAACCACCCATCTCAAAAATTTTAACTCAGAATTGTTCCTATCTATAAGAATTGAAAAAACAACAGAAAGGAGCAGAGACTGAAGGAAAGGCCATCCAGAGACTGTGCCACCTAGGGATCCATCCAACCTGGAGACACCAAACCTAGACACGAAAACTGATGCCAAGAAGTGCTTGCTGACAGGAACCTGATATGGTTGTCTCCTGAGAGACTCTACCAGAACTGTACCAATACAAATGAGGATGCTTGCATCCTTAGACTGAGCATAGGAACCCCAATGGGGGAGCATCCTGATAGAGGTAAAGGTGGGGGCATGGAATGGGACTTTGCAGAGGGGAAATAGGGAAGGGGAGAACATTTGAAATGTAATAAAAATAAAATAACCAATAAAAATAAAATAAATACAATTAAAGACAGATGAGTGAAAAAACAAAGTTTACTTCTTAATTTTAATGTGTCACAAATTCCGTGACCCAGAATTGCTCATGTCTGAAGGAAATATGGGGACAAAGTGGTAGCAGAAACTAAAGGAAAGGACATCCAGAGATTGCCCCACCTGTGGATCCATCCCATATACAAACACCAAACCCAGACACTATTGCAGATGCCAAGAAGGATGCTTTCTGACAGGAACTTGACATAGCTGTGTCCTGAGAGGCTCTACCAGGGCATGACAAATACAGAGGCAGAAGCTCACAGCCAACCACTGGAATGAGAACAGGGTTCCCAATGGAGGAGTTGGTGAAAGGACTGAAGGAGCTGGAGGGGGTTGAAATCCCATAGGAAGAACAACAATAGCAACCAACCAGAACCCCCCAGAGCTCCCAAGGACTAAACTACCAACCAAAGAGTACATGTGGACGGACCCTTGGTTCCACCAGCATATGCAGCAGAGATGGCCTTATCTAGCATCAGTGGACAGAGAGGCCTTTGGTCCTGTGAAGGATGGATGCCCCAGTGTAGAGGAATGGCAGGTCTGTGAGATGGGAGTGGGTGGGTGGGTGGGTAGGTGGAAGAGCATCCTCATAGAAGCAGGAGAAAGCAGAGAGGAGGGGAGGGTGGTTTGCACAGCCAAAACCAGGAAATATTTTTATATTTGAAATATAAAAATACAAAATATCCAATTTTTAAAAGAAAATGTGAATATTTTAACAAATAATATTATTTCATGGTTGAAATCAAAATAGTTCACTATGCTATGGTATTCAAGCAAATATAGGAAAACAAGGTCTCAAGAAGACAGTGAAACATTGGTATACTAAAATTTGCATTTAAAATTGTAGTGATAATTGTGCACACCTGAATTGGAAAAAATTAGCAACTGTACTGTGAATGGAGAATATCAACCTGGAGCTTCCTCTGTGGCCCTTGGTACAACAAAAATTAGAGAACATTAGTTAGTACTGGGTGAGAATCTAAGAGGCACTTCATTGTGGCTAAGAAAAACTATGTATGAAAAAGAATAAGGGCTGAAAGAAAGCACATAAAGATAACAGGCGATACACTTTCTCAGATAAACAGTTAAAGGGAGATGTAGTGGGATGAAGCAATAATTCTGTGTTGTAAATATCTGAGTTATACATGTCTTTAGCATCTCTATCCATGATGATACAAAACAAGTTATCATTAAGAGAGCTTCTAGAACCTCCAATTTACCGTGACAATCATCTCAAGATACTTGAAGAATACTATCTGAGAAATAGATAATCTAGAAAAAGTTACAAATTTGGGCAGTAAGTAAGGAAAATCAGAAAAGTTTTAGGAGAATGCTGTTTTAGGATATTGTGTTTGTATGTGTTCTTTGGAGTACAAACTAAAGAACCCAAGGCTTTTTCAGGGAATTTATAAAAACTCTTTGTTTGGGTTTATGACTTTCTCATTGATTTGCATTCTGATTTATTTGGACAACAATCATAGAAGGTGAGTTAAATATCTGCAGCCTTCAGTTTTAATGATTCTGATACTTATTCACTGATAAATGTCTTGAATTATTTTACATAACAGAAAAGAAAAAGTTGTCTTTGAGGTTTTAACTTTATTTCATAAGCATTCTTCTTGAAAACATAATATGAAAAATGTAGATATTGGAGCAAATAATTCACAAATGCCATGGTATATAAAGAGAAACCCTTCATTGTTTTTGTTTGCTGCTATATAATAGAATATCAAGTAAGGGCTATGTAAAAATACTTTAATAATACCAAAATATTTTTCTGTATAAAATTAGTCTAGAGCTAAATGCAAGATTGCACTATATTTTTATTCTATTTTAATATTACCTGTTAGAAAAGTTATTCAAAACCACTAAAATACAAGAAGAAAGTTTAAAAGGTGCCAAAAAGGATGAAGATTTTAAGTTTTTCCTCACATTCTAACTATATCCAAAAAAAAAAAAATTCTAGCTTTCTTGTTATAATACTATGGCATTGTTACACTGATATTTGTAAATTTCAAGATTCCTCTTATTTTACAAACTATATATTTTACCAGTTTGAATGAAGTGAGTGTTGGTTTATGAGACATACTTAATATTCATTATACAGTGTCACATAATGTTAAAATAGAACCTTCTACTTCTTTGAACTAGATTTGAATTTTGATACAATCCTCCCTCTTGTCCTCAGGAGATCAGTACTACCTCTTTGTACCTTTGAAATGCTTTTCTTTGTTTGATACTTGAATCTTTTATATAAAATGATACAGTATTTTATCTAATCTTTACAAGTCTTACCACATACTGCATATGTTCAAGGATTATTGATAGTATCCCAGTCAATACAAGTGCTGGTCAAAGTACCAGTGCACTGTATTGCTTGAGGAATGATGTTAGACAACTGGGACATGCACATGTTTAGTATAGACCATCTTTCCCACTTATTGTCCATTTTCATTTGTAGAGTCCACAGAGGAAGAAGCATATCAATGGGTGAAACATAAGAAGTTATGTGAAAATTTAAAGAACAAAAACAAAACCTGAGTCTTGAACTATTTTTTTAAAGTCCCAAATAGCAAGAAAATCTCTTGGTTTTCAGAGAAATCCTAGAAGTAACAAGGACAATGTTACAGACTATCGATGACTTGGCATAAATAAAAGTACCTGTGTCAAGCTATACCTTATAGTGTAAAACTATGGAAAAACAACATGCATATTTGTACTTGATAGAATCATATGTGCTTAAAAATACATTTTAAATTTTATATAATCATAAATTTAATGGTTAAGGATAATTATTTAGTAGATGTATGGTACAATTTTAATAAACAAAATTTGAGATCATGCTTAAACATGGTCTCTATATGAATTCAGTTTGGAAAAATTCACATAGTTGATCTTAGCCCTGCTTAAGGGGATGTTTTGTGCCTGTGGACTTGATACCTTACCCCCTCTCTAGCACTGTACACATACCAGGATTCAGGCAAGTTGCTTGACTCTGCCTTTGTGTGTGATCTTGAAAATTGACATTATTAGAATAATCATTAAATTATATATTTTCTTTGAAGTATTTTCTGAGGTGGAATTTCTAACATTTTAGTGAAGTATACTGACTACATCACATTTAATAATTGAGCATATTTTGTTTATTTTAGAATCAATCTTGAGCTTTACATTCCAGTTTGAATAGAACATTTCTTAAGAAGCATTGAGAACAAAAAAGACAATGTAAAATATGTTTTATAATTTTATTCATTTCAGTGTATGTAATCCCAACTGATGGATAAGGCAAGAGGATTACAAGTTCAAGGTCTCCCTAGACATAGCAAGACTCCATGAGAAAGACTCTATACATTGTATGTATATAAGGACATGTCATAATGAGACCATATTTATGGGACATATACATATATTCATATGTAAAAGTTTAAACATGAATAAATTCCAAGCCACCTACAGTTCTCCTCACTATCTATGCTGTTCTGACTCACTTTTCCATGTGCTATGCTGACTCACATTTTCCTCTTCCAAGCTCTTTTTTGTAACTTCTACTCATCCAGACTATGATGCATAACTTCTGATCCTAGGACTGTGGACCATAGCTGGATTGGCAGTCAATATTGTTTGGTTATTTCTCCCTTCTTGAAAGTAACTAAAAACTATAGAACCAAAATTAAACAAAGAATTTCATGGTCTTTCTGGTCATAATGCGCCAATTTTCAATATTTGGAAATTAGATATTTTGTTGCTTTAATTTGATCCCATTCCAGTCAAATAATGTATCATTGTATTATTTTTTTCAGAATATCTCTTCCCAATTTTGAAATATATTTCAATAGCTGTCTGTCTAAATATTAGTATGAGGGTCCAGAAAAAAGAAAGAGAGGATGTAGAAATCGTGAACGAAAAACAAGTCTGCCATACTCACTATAGTCTTTGCTGCCCTCTCAGAGAGATATATGACGCTCCTTCATAATGACCCGCAATGGTTGAAGACAATGTGAGCATCTGAAGCCCTACCCCTCAATGGTCATAAAACTAGCTCAAATGACCCCACCTATCTCTTAGTAGTGTTTGCTCCTAATGAAGGATTCAAATTCTCATATCACAATCTTTTCTCCCTTTTAAGGATATACAGTCCCACCCTGACTGCAATGTTATTGGATCAGGGTATCTAGATTGCCTTTTAATTATGAGATATATTAAAAAAAAAGTCTCTTAATGTTGACCTAATCTTCATTTAGCACGCCACCTACTTTCCAATTAAGTAATCTTTTTGTATACTAAATATGCTAAGCAAATTCAAATGCCTCTAGGATCACAGCTTCCTCTGTTATGTATTTCCATGAACTCATTTCCAGCACGCTCATTACCAGTGCTGCCTCTAATTTCATTCTGTCTCGGTAATTGGCTTTATGTTTGGCCGCCATGGTGAGAAGTCATTGGTAGAGTGCTTCTGTGTAATTTGACTCAAGTGCATCTGCCACCGATTCATAATCTGTTGCAGTCCATGTGCTAAAACTTAATTCCATAATACAGGAGAATTTTTTGCATGGATATTTGTTGAGCAGTTTCAATAGAGACAGCAATTGTAGTGTTTATGACAGTAGCTATCATGTCTTTGTCATTGAAAAATTTGACCTGGTTGATGGCCCAGCAAAATAATGTGGCATTCTATACATTTTGCTCTACTGTCAGCCTCCCACATCCTACTAACCCTATGATCAAATCAATCCCAAACCTGAAAGGAAAAGGATGGGATAAGAATCCTCTTTCAGAATTATGCCTCTTTGCTCAAATCTCATGGGGGCAGAACCCAGTTCCATTGCCATGTATTGCAAATGGGACAGAAAATATCATCCCATCCTGAAAATTTATTGTATTTTTATTGCAAGATATAATATTAATAAGCATTAGACATGAGTATTGGGCAATTTTTCCTGATCTTTGCTCGTATTCTTTACAAAATGAACATACTCTCATCATTGACTGATATTCAAGGTATTAAATTTTTTCCACAAATTTCTTTATATCAGATTTGGTGATATTAAACCAAAGATTAAGTCATAGATTTCATGTGCTTAAGATCCATGGAATTCTCCAATTTCTCTTAAAGGCTGATCAGAGTTGGTCCTGGAACCTCAGCGTATTCTATTCACGTCCTCAGTTCTTTAACTTCATTATGCCGTTTCCTTCTGTCTTCTACTCAAGCTGTACTGAGACCATTAAGCATAGTTGGGTTCTCTTAACCAGTATTCTGGCTTTCCCTTCTGGTTCCTCCTGTGACTGAGTTCATACTCTTCTACATTCTGGCACTAAACATTAAATAAAGGGTTTTGAATACATTAAAATGTTTATTTTTGTTTTGGAATTATAATTGCATCACTTCCATTCCTTTTTTTAGTGTTTGATTTTTAATTTATTTTATTTACTTATTTACTTTTACACTTCAGATTTTATTCCCCTCCTGGCCACCACCCCTGACAGTTCCACATTCCATACTTCCTCCAACCCCACGTTCTGTGTCTTCACAAGGATGTCCCCCCCGACCTACCCAACAGACCTCTAAATTTCCTGGGGCCTCCGGTGTCTTGAGGATTAGGGGCATCTTCTCTGACTGAACACAGAGCCGCGGGTCCTATGCTGTATATGTGTTGGAGGCCTCTTCTCAGCTGGTGAAGCTGCCTGGTTGGTGATCCAGTGTCTGAGAGATCTCGGGCATACAGGTTAATTGAGACTGCTGATCCTCCTATGGTGTTGCCCTCCTCCTCAGCTTCCTCCAGCTTTTCCCTAATTCAACCAGAGGAGTCAGCAGCTTCTGTTCATTGGTTAGGTGCACATATCGGCAACTGACTCTTTCAGCTGCTTGTTGGGCCTTTTGGAGGGGAGTCAAGATAAGTTCCAAGAACGTACCATAGCCTCAGTAATGGTGTCAGGTCTTGGGGCCTCTCTTTGAGCTGGATTCCTCTTTGGGTCTGTCGCTGGACCTTCTTTTCCTCAGGCTCTTTTCCATCTTTACCCCTGCATTTCTTTCAGACAGAAAGAATTATGGGTCAGAGATTTGATTATGGGGTAGCAAGTCCATCCCTCACTTGATGCCCTGTCTGCTGGAAGTAGGTTCAATAAGTAGGGCATTTCATGTAGGGTTCCCCCCTTTTGAGTCTTGAGGGTCTTTCACTTCCCAAGTCTCTGGTATATTCTAGAGGGTCCTCCCAACATCCTTCCTTCGAAGGCCACCTGTTTCCATTCTTTATGCTCTCCCTCAGGGCTTCAGTCCTTTTCCCCCAACCAATACCAGATTATTTCCTCTTTTGTTCTCCAAAACTTCCTACCTCCCTCTCTTAGCTGTCTTTCAACTTGTTACATGCATATACATATATATAGATATATATGTATACACACACACATACACACACACACACACACACACACACACACACACACACACACACGGATGCACGCACACCTAGATATAACCTACTGAGTCTCTATAATGTTACTTGCATTTGAATTTTCAGGGTTGGCAGTTTGGTATAGATAACTAAAAGGAATGCTCTTCCCTGGGGAAGACTATTTCTTCCACTCTGGGCATTCCTTAGCAGCTTGTAAATCTCTGTGTCCTGTTGAGTCCTCTGGGTCTTCCCCATTTAACACCATTCACTTTGACAAGTTTATTTATTGTTTGCCTTGATTAGGTCATCTTCATGCCTTCGAGTTGGTGAGACTTTATGAGTGCAGCTTCCAAGGTTCCTAGAAGACAATTTCACAGCAAACGCCGCATCTCTCTGGCTCTTACAACCTTCCATCCATTTTGCAGTTTCTCCATAATGATCTCTGAGCTTGGTTACTGGGGTTTGCTGTAGATGTCTGCACTGAGATCCATATCTCTGCATTTTGATTGGTTGAAATTTTTGCAATTGTTTTAATCTGTTGAAAAGAGATTTTTCTTGAAGAGAGGTAAGGGTTACATTAACATATGGGTATAAGAACACATATTTAGAGTGTAGTTATTAAACAAATAAGAATTAGTATATTTTAATGTGACACTATCAGCACACACAAGTATAAATTACTTGTTCTGAGATGCAAAGTCTTTGTCTCTTTTGTGGTCTGAAGTATTTTTTCAATAGAAACAGAATAATTGTCATCCCTATGACGTATAGTGGTAATTTTAAACTCTTTATAACTGCTGGAAAATAGAAAAATGTTGTTAAAATATATTTTTATATAACACAATACACACCATTTTAACATTTAATTAAATATTTAAAAATCATTAGTAGAATAAGTTGCATTTTCCTTCTAAGTCTTAAACGAATGTATGCTTGCTTTATACTCACAACAGATGTCAGTTCAGACTAAGTTAAGTTCAAGGACTGCAGAATCATCCAATTTTTAGGGTCCTTTATTAACAACAGAGATCTAGACTTCCCTTTCCTTACCTATATTGCTTAACCTAGTCTGACTGTATTATTGCATATTTCAATTTATCCCCAGTCTGGTGCCTACTTGCAGGCTGGATTTCTAATGGGCCAATTGGACAGCTGGGCTCAGGGTAAGGTTTTAAGCATAAAAACCATGTTCTGGGTTGATGTAGTTTAGTTAGCAAGAGCAGTTAGCCAGAGCAGAACTACAGAAGACAAAGAGCAAGGTTAGTACATTTAGAAAATTTCCTTTAATTATGGGCTTTGATGGATTAGTTCTCTATTTTCACTTTGGCTGGTGGTGCTGTCTATATGTTGAGAGTTTTTTGTTTGCTTGTTTGTTTTTATTTTTTTATTCTTCACTTGTACATTACATCTTGAGTAATGCACAAGTTTCCTTTCCCTTCTCTTCTTTCCAGATATCCCGCACCTCCTTTTCAGAAAAGAGAGGGCTTCCCAGGGATATCAACTAAACAGGGCTCAACAATATTATCTCAGTTGTGTTACATTTACGTGAAAGGATTTTCTCAGTATGTGAAGGATACTTTCCATTCATTTTCCTGGTAATGATGTCAAACAGAATTGTCACTTCTTATTCTCTTTCTTGAAGGTGTGAAGTAGGCAAGACAAGACAGGATTCTTATTCCCCTCCCTTTACCCCTAGCTATACTGGCTACTGGAGACTTTGTGTTTTGGTCCCAAGATTTTCCAAATAAAAGTTTATACTGTTTGGTGGAAGTGAAGTTGAGGTTTTATGTTCCACTTTCATATTCCAATTAGGTTGTCTCATAAAAGGACATTTCACTGAATTTGTCACTAGTATCAAGAGAATTTAAGCAAAATCTTGTTCTATTTCCCCTGTAAAATACTTCTGAATGTTCATCTTTCTGTTAAAAGAAAATTATGAGGAATATTTTTCAATAATTTTTGTTTTCAAAGTGGAAGTTTATGTTAAATTCTGTGTTTGTGAAGAAAATAGACGTCAAGTATAAATCATTCAGAAAGCTCAGATGTTGATTCTAGTTTTACAAGTCTCAGATTTAACACAAATGATTGTGCTTTGAAATATCTGAAATGCAAAAGTTAAAGGTATTGTTAATGTCAAAAACAAAAGGAGTCAAAAATAAGAAATAAATATACCATCAGTGTAAGTTTAAAGAAATTTCAAAGCATTTAATGCAAAAACTCATATAATAAGATATTATTCCTATCTCTATTTAAAATGTGATCACTGAAGTGGCTCCCACACTATAGGATTGGGTAGTTTCCATGACAACTTATTTTCCAAACATAAGAATAAATAGCAATAAACATTCTTTGGAATTATTAAATGTGTTGTTTACAATAAAATATAAGACAGAGTCTTTGTTTAGTTTTTAAACTTCATATAAGAATATACCTAGCTTTATTACTTTAGTCAACATGAAACAAAATGTAAAAGTTATTCCTTTGTCCCTTCATGAAAATTTTGTGGTTTTTCTAAAGCAAAAGAAAGTATAATGTTTACAAGATCTTATATGGTACCCGGGGATTAATAGACTCAGTCTTAAAAAAATCTTTTGTATACAGTGTCATATTATTCCAAAGCAAAGTATTCTCATAACGAAGTGTTGAATAGTTACTGTTCTATTCCATACTATTTTCTAAGAATGTCATAGACATTAATGCAAATAATTTTCATTCACGATATTTTAACATTTTTACTGGAGTATGATTCTCTCTAAAAGCAAGTTCAGCTGTAAAAGACACACTGAAAGTGAGACATATATTGACAGTAAAGTGTAATTTTTAAGTCATGTTCTTTTGTCTTTAAAGTTCATACTTTAATTTTTATAGCTGAAGAAAATTCTATTGTGTATAAGAACCAAGTTTTTATTATCCACTCATGAGTTGAAGGGCACTTATATTATCTTTTCTGCTTGCCTAAAAACGAAGTATGTACTGTCTGTTAGTAAAACACAGAAGCATATTGAAATAAAATAATCACTTTTTATGTGACACACATACGCTATTTTTCCTCTTCTCTACTGACCCATTATCCTACTCAGTATATATTTGTTCTATTATAAATGCAACAACTGCACTAGCGGATACATCTCTCCCTGTGGATTGGAACTAGTGTTCATAGATGCATGACTACTGATTCCTAATCTGTCAGAAGTCTGGGCAGCACCTGCCATGAGTATGAAAGCTAGACAGATTAAAAGAAGCTTCCAGGTAAATTCCACCTTGCTTTCCATAGACTGTGAAACCAAGGTGTAATTTCAACAATAGGACCTTGTCCCATATTTCTGGTGAGCAACCAAGATGAGTAAGAATAGTCAGTCTTTTTTTTTTTATCGTGTCAAGCCAGGAGAGGGAGAGAGAGAGAGAGAGAGAGAGAGAGAGAGAGAGAGAGAGAGAGAGAGAGAGAGAGACAGTCTTTCTAATTAACAACTCATAAGGCGGTATTCTACACCTGAAGAGGGAAGTTTGCTTTTTGTTTGTAGTTTTTTTTTTTTAAAACAATGGCTTCTCAAATTACTGAGTGTTAACATTCCTCAGCTTTACAAGATAATTCCCTTCTATCTATATTTTAATGTCTTTTTAAATTGGCTTACAACAAATGGCAATATTTTCTGGATTGCACGGGTCAACCAAGTCAGTCACATAAAACTAAAGACTCAGAACTAGGACCTGCATATGAGCGAAAATATGTGCCGTGTTTCTCATTGAAATTATTTCATTAAGTGTAATTTTCTAGTCTTGTCCTTTTATCTTTAAAATTACTAATTTAATTTTATAGCCGAAGAAAATTTTATTGTATATAAGAACCAAATTTTCATTATTTACTCAAAATTGAAGGACATTCAGGTTGCTTCCATTTCTTTGGTGTTATAAATAGTGGTCAAAGCATATAGGAGAGTAAGAGTCTCTATAGATGGGGTCTTTTGGAGTGTATGCCCAAAAGTGTTATGGTTGAGTCAGGTAGTAGCTCCACTTCTACCTTTTGGAGGAACATCCTCACTGATTTTTATTGTGACTACACAAATCTGTACACCAACCATAAGAGAATTAGTATTCTTATTCTCTCTCCAACCCTATTTATCAGAATCTGTTGCATTTGATTTTTGCTTTTGTTTTTGTATTGTTTGATTTGGTAATAGCTATTCTGAAGAAGTTGAGATGTAATTTCAAAGTAAGTTTACTTTTATTCTCTCTGATGGCTAAGAATAGATCTGTCAAAAGAAAAAAATGAGGTTGGAGGGGATAAGAAGAGCTAGGGGAAGAGAGAAAGAGATGATGGAGGAATAAGATGAGGTGGGGATTTGGGTTAAAAGGAACACACAATATACATGTAGGACATTGTTTTAAAATATTTAATAAATATAAAATCAAACCTCCTTTCCCCAGCTGAGAGATCATTGTGGGAATGGGAACAAAAAAATGGTAACAGCCAGATATCACGGAGGACTACAAATGAAACAGTATTGTCTGGACTCGACCAGACAATAAAATCTCATAGCAGCTCTGATTGCTTATGCAAGATCTAGGCAAACTCAAGCACTCAGCATTTCGTAATGGAGGAGAAAGAGGCTCATGAAGCTTTTCTCTTATCTGAGGAGCTATTGGCTCTGAGAGGTAATGGCTTCAGGGAAAAGAAAAGTCTGTTTTCTTCAAGACTGTGACCTATAATAGGTTTTCTTATGGCTGAGCCCAGAGTGAAAAGCTTATAGATGCATTTTGTAATAGCCTCATCATAAACACAGGATTAGTTTTCATCCCTGTTTTATTGAATTAATTTAATATTTTCTTACTTATATTCTTTAAATATAAAAAAATTGAAACTAAGAACTGAGAAATTCTACATGCCAGTCTTCTTATAATCTAAGAAAAAAAACATTGTTACCACTTTAACTTACTAAATAAATAATTTGTTCCATGTGGACCTTTTACTATATTGTATTTTATCTTACTGTTTTCAGTTAATGTTATATTACTTATTGGTGCTTCTCCACATGTGTTTGTAATGACTGCATGGAATACTTTCTACTGCAATAATGCTCGCCATTCCCTTGTAATTGGTATGGTGTCCTATGAGTAGAAATGAAGGATAATGTTATTCTGAATCCAAGTAGAGAGGTCTTTGAGTTCCTGTTAGAATGTAATCTTCAGAGAATTAACCAAAATTGAGAGCAAAGGTACCAGAGTACAATTTCCAGCTCCTGACTCTGAGATGTGCATAAACGGGCAACATCAAAAAATCGTGGACAGAGCTTGTTTATCTGGCCTATCTACTGCCCTTAATGTTCAACTGCAAATGGGAAAAGCTATTTGAGTATAAAATTTCTGTGAACATAAATGCTATAAAATATGAAAACAACAAGAGAACTCTACTGTGCCTTCTAAGTTCAGGTGCTATCAAAACTGAAGGAGAGGAAAGAGTATCAGAAAGAACTGGGTCAATGCAGAATTCAAATCCAGGAAAAAAGTCCCCAACACTGACATAGGCTCCATATTCCAAAAGTGCTCTTAAGTCTCCATTTGATGTCTTTGTTTCTTCATCTTTTGTCTTATCTGCCTTATGCTGTGCTATTTCTGTGTTGTGTGATTCATTCACCTTTCTTCATTTGACCACTTTACTATCATGCTTTCATGACTTATTTCATGTAATGGACATGGTTATGTGTCCTTGCAGGAATAAAGGCAGCAGAGAGCTGAAAGGGATATGAAATGAGCACACATAAAGTTAAGAAGCAGAGGGGTTTGGGGCAAAGACACTTTTTTGAGAAATGGTTATAGTAACCATTATATAGACTAATGAATTCCAACATTCATATATAAAGCCCATTTTTTCCTATGTGTTATGATGTTTTTTCCATGTTGATGAAAACATGAATTGGTTTATCACACATCAAGCCATTGACTTGAAGTATCAATAGAACTGGTCTTCAGAGTAAAACTTCCTAGGAAGTGTTTTCACCCTCCTAGAGCACATTTGGCAATTTCTTGAGTTGTGTTCATTTGAACAAGAAGTGGAACCCATTTTGGATAATTAAGTACTTGTTCTTCTGTTGATAGTCCAGTTCAGGGAGGATTTGAAGGTATATCATTGCTGTAAGAAGTATTCCACTAGTGACAGGCTTTGAAAACTTAAAGCCTTGTCCTATTCCCAGTTCAGTCTCTCGGTTTTATACTTGTAGGTCAAAATGTAAGTATTAAACTTGCTGTTTGAGCTGCAATGCCTGCCAGTTACTGGCATGCTCCTCCTCCTATGATGGACTCTAACCCTCTGATACTGCAAGCTCAGATAAACTCTCCTTTCCATAAGTTGTATAAGTTCCGTGGTGTTTTATCACCGTAACAGAAAGGTTACACGAGTTGTGTTTGGCTGGCATAACTTGAGATGATAGGAGGTATCTACTACTCTCAGTTCATAGGTATAATACAAATGTGCAGCTAAAAATCCACAGAAGGACACATCCGAATATAAAGGTAGGTGGCTGTAATTTGCCTAGGATGGTAATACTACTTTACGGTGAGATATTGATCAAATTGTTGCATAAAAATTAGAAAATATTGGAAGATAATCACTCCTTTCTGAGCATATTATACTGCATTCTACTATTGTAATATTGTTATTGGATATGTTTGGATTAATTTTTGTGCCTTCTTATACTTGATATAATTTATTTTATTTCTCCTGTCACCTTAATATAAGGTCGTAAATCTGGAGTACTGCTTTATAGGATATTAATGCCCCATGGTAGGTTCTTAAAGACAGTCATTTTTTTTAATTAACTGAATTCCTAGACTGTTGAGATGAAGCACATAATAAATGTGCTTTGTTTCAAAGCCTAATGACCGGATTTTGATTCCCAGACCCATACAGCGGAAAGAGATAACTGATTACAACAGTTCACATGTGTTTTCCCCCAACACACACACACACACACACACACACACACACACACACACACAAATCAATCAATTAATCAATCAATCAATGACTTGTTTAAAACTTTAAAAATAGACTTTTAAGTAAGATAGAACGAATGTTTCTAGGTCGCTGGTTCTCTCTCTCCCTCCCCTCATTTTAACCTTCTTTCCTTCTCCCTTTCTTTCTTCCTTCCTCACTGTCTCTCTTCCATCCTCCCTCCTACCCTCTGCCCTTCTTCCTTCTTTTCTTCTAAAAGCATTTTTATAGACTCAAGAGTAAACCAGAGAATTGTTGAAATCCTTAGTCACTTCAACAACCTAACATATTTATACACGAAAGATTTTATTCCACTTATAAAAAATTCATAGATAAATCAAAGAGCATTTGCAGAAGCTATGTATCCCAGAATCCTTGTGCACAGTGGGAAGGGGAGCAGGAAACTTGCAAAGTCAAATATATATATATATATATATATATATATATATATATATATATATATATATGCAGCTCCCTAAATTGGTAAATGGTAAAAATAAATGTATTCTCATCACAGTCCATGGCAAAGTCAATAGACTTGTCTGTTATATTCCTGCAGAGGTCCAAAGAACTTGCAAAACAACCAGAGACCTCAAGTGATGCTGTTGTCTCTGAATTGGGATGTATCTTATACACCGACAGGTAGACAATGCTACTATAAACCAATGAAAGATCTAATCACATCTCTGCTCCAGTAACCAGAAAGTTCAATCTGCCTTCCTTTACTGATTGTCTATTTGCTGTTCAGAAGGCAAAGGAGGATGCTAGGTCTAAATGGGGAAGGAATATTTTCTATTGATATATGTCTGTTCACAGAATCCTTACCATGGCTTGCCAGTTTTCTCAGAGAACTTTGTGACAACTGCTCACAGTAGGCAGAGTCAGACTCCAAAATTGATTTTGGCATTCTGTATTGATCATATTGCTGGTGATCTTTAAAACATCTTGCTGTCCCAGACTTTACTTATGTCAGGGAGAATTAGCAAAGCTCTCTGATACTGCTATGTTCAAACCTTTACCAAATCTTGAGTTCTGAAAATAAAGCATAGGAAGCAAATTGTAATTGTCATCAATATTTAAGAGTCATCTCTAGCCAAAAAGCATCAACAAGCTAACAGAACATTTTACAGTGATGCTGTTCTGATTTTACTCAGATCTGTAATAACTTGAGGACTCTGCAGAAGAATAACAATAGTGGTGTCGGTTTGGATTTGAGGCTTTTATTTCATTTTATTCTTTGTATAAGATAAAAATGTGATTGATGTGTTGGAGAGCTTTTGTCTGAAAAACATGAAAGGAAATGAAAGGTAAAGAGGAGGCAACAAGAGAGCAGAAGAGAGACTTGACAAAAGAAGGAAAAGTAAAATTGTAAATGTTAACCCAAAGGGACATCAATTTAAATATGTTTGTCTCTACATATGAATGTTTTTATGCATATGTATACAAACATTTATTTCACATTAGTTAGTGTTCCTTTGAAAAAATACAGGAAAATAGATTTATTTACACTTTTTGGTATTCTTGAGAAATCACTGTTTTATAGATATAGAAAATAATATATAGAATTATAATGAAGTTTCAGCCATTCAGGAAAGAAAAAACCTAGTCTATTGAGAATCAGCTAGAGCTTCTAAGACATGAAAAATGTAATCCACACTGAAACTTATGACAGTGCCTAGACTCTAGTAGTTTTATTTCCCCTAAATGTATTAGCTAAGTGGCCAGCACTGATGTTAACTTTTCTTATCAATCCTCCAGCCATGTTAGCTTGGGCCAAGAACATCTTTAGCAAGTGTAAGACAGACTCGTAGAGTAGATCTCAAACATAAGGGTTTGATCTTATTTCTCTTTTTCCCCCAAATGAATTTGGCCTAAAATGTTAACAAAATTGGAAACAGCTGTGTTAAAAAACTACTTTCTTTTCCATTTATAGTCTTGTAGACCAATATAAACGTCTTCATTTTTGTGGATCCTCTCCCCCACATCCAGATGTTATATATTTCTCAATAATCCTCAGCAAAATTGCCAAAGCCAACAAGAAGTTTTAACATGTAAATTCAACACATTGTTTCCTGCTCATCATGGCCTTTTCTCCATCAGCCCCATCCTCATCAGATTTCAGATGCTCGGCAGTTGACATAGCTACAGCGAAGGGCTCTGAGTCATCATCTCATTGTGGGATGGATTCCTTTTAAATTTTTTTGTCTGATTCATGAACTGCTTTTTGAAAATCTAAAAATGGTTCATGAATTGCTTGGGAGTTGGCAAAAATTAATAATAATGAGCCCATTTTGAGTACACTGAAATGAACTGATTATCATTGCAAGCTGTTGCTAATTTGGATTCTTGATGGCAAGAGAGGGTTCTACAGGAGCCTTTTCACAAGCAAGTGGGACAGATTTCATAGCGTGGTAGCAAAAACACTTCTGTAGACTTTACCTCTATTTTTCCTTTTAAGATTATAAGATATGGTATAGAAATAATTGGGGATTATCAGAGCAATGTTTCGAAAACTATTACGTAATCTCATAGGGAAAAATGATACAACCAACAGACATTTGAAACAAATGGTAAGCTGCAGACCAGTCATTTAGTTCAATAAATGAGTCCAGGTTTTTCTGAAATGTTAGGAGACTTGAGTTCTTTCAGTTATGCATGGACACATCTAGTTATTTTATCCTAATTTATTAGTCAGACTTGCTAGTTTTTCTCATATCAGTTTCTAATCATTTTCTTCTAAGATTTCAAAGCTAACAGCTTCAGCAACATTCTTAAGCTGACTTGGAAAGGAGTTTAATATATGTTATACACAAAATAAGAATTTCTCTTTGTTACATCTTCTGTAACACCAATTGGGTAAAGCAAAGACTGGTGGAACACAGAATGAAATGTCTTACATTTTAAAAATTATGCTCACCAAAGAATCATAAAATATTTTTAGCATAATTTGAGAAAATATTTTTAAAAAGAACAAAACAAAAAGGAAACCCATTTGTGTTCTCATGAACTTGTGAAACTAAATATTTTAATGCAGTGTTTTCTCAGTGATCATGTACCTGTAATGGTGTTTTATGTTTTGAAACCAAGTAAGTGATCTTTGGAAGCAGTAACCTATGAATACAAACTAATTATGAAAGATATAATTTGACCTCCCATGGTTGACTACACAATTGGATGAATTACTCTAAATTGTTGTTGAATGAGCATGTGTAACGGCCTACAAAATAATTAAATACATTTAACATTTAGAGAAGTAATTCTATCCTCCCAGATTTATAGCTTTGGGAATTTTTTTCCTTTTGTCCAAATTCTACTTACCCAATCAAATGTGTAGGCTAATAACAATAAAAATTCCCCGCACTACAGACAATCCCTACTTAAAAGTGCACAGAGTCTGCAACAAAGGACATGTTTTCTGAACTCTTTATTTGTTAACATTTCTTCGTTTTCCTAATCAAAGCCAACAAGTACAGAAGTGTTCAAAACAGAGATTCTTTGGCAATAATAGGATAGTCAAGCTCAAAATAAATTCCTTTATAAATAAATATTTAGCAAAGCAATGCCTCCTTGTGTTAAGGGAAAGATGATAATTTTTAGGCAATGTAAGAAATACTGTAGAGTATATTCTGGAGATGGAGATCAGAGTGATCTGAGAGTGGGTATCATTTTTTGGTGGGGAGAAAAAGCTGACAAATAAACCTTAGCCTTCATAGAATAATTCTTAAAATTGTTATCTACTTTCTCGGACTGAGCTTTATTGAATCCAGAAAGCTTCCTAGGAATCCCAACTTGAAGCAGGTAGTTTTCCACAGTCTCCTACTACATATACATGCCAAATCATGCTACGGCTTAATACAGAAGAACTGTTTTATTCTCAGTTTGAAGTGTGAAAGGAAACCAGAAATAACCACAAGGCATACACAAAATGTTAAGTAGATTTACAGTATTCTGAAAGGAGCTTGCTTATTCATATATATGAAAGCTCTAGAGAAAGGAGAATATTTACCCATTGAGAAATTGGAAAACACTGACCCAAGTATGGTTGGTCAATATATATCATCTTTACACCAGTGGGTTAGATGTCACCATGAGGAAATTAGGGAAGGGAAGAGGAGAGTTAAGAGAGGAAAGATTATTCTGAGGTCAAATCACTCTGCTCCTTACCACCTGTACTTTAAGTTTTTTTTTATTTCAAATCTTATTCCCTATGAACTAAAAAATTTCAGGGGGAAGAAAATTACATGGTAATTAAAATATTGCATAGGGAGAAACATTTAAATTCACATTATATGAAAGTTCCACTCTGATTTTAAAAGACCAGGTGACTGAATGTCTACATCTATGGAAAGCTAAAGAGTCCACCTTTTGGAAACAATGGCCAGTAGATTTCAAAGGAGCTCTCTACAGTTGATACTTTTATCTAAGAGATGCTGAGAGAACGGATATGCAGTTAGAAATATAGATATAAAGATAGATAGAAAACTAATTATACTGTCTGACCTTAACACCTCACTGAGTGTATGAGTATATCTTCTGAAGTGAAGGAATAGCAGAAATGGAAATGTCTAAGAGAGCAACAGAAAACCATAGTCCCTGTAACCTGTATTTTAATATTGTGAGTCCATATTTGCAAGGAATTCTTGAAGCTATTTCTTTCTGTCATCTTGTCTTGCACTCATGCCTCACAATAGATCTGCCTCCTAGTCTTACAATCCTCACAGTGAACATCCCTCTTGGAAAGGGGTTGCCTTGCCATCCTAGTCACAAAGTAGAGCTTGCCATTTGCTTGTATAAACCACTAGAGACAGCAAATAGTTAAACATCGTTAAATTAAAGAGTGTTTCAATATTTCAATATGAGTATAATTACATAATATTTAATTTTATGTCTATAACATTTATTTGGAGAACAGTCGATTCATTCCTTTAGCTATTCATGTTTGCTTTCTACCGCAAATATTAATTGTCTCATTTAACATTAGAAAGATATGCTAATTCCTATGTGGATGAAGACAAAGGCCAAAAAATAACCATCACCTGTGTTCAACAACCTGATTTCACACTTCTGTATTTCAGTAACCAAAATCAACAATCTATCAGTGAATTTTTTTAAAATCAGTAATACTTTTTTTTTTTAGTCAAGTTTTTGAGCCTACATTCTTCTCTTGGGTGATGGATTGTCTGGATACTAACCCATTTCAACCCCATGGGATGTGCAAGGTCCACAGAATCTCAAATGCTCTTATGTGGCTGCTTTTCCTCAGGACTTTGTCCTGTACCATTTCCCCCTTTCTCATCAGCTAAAATTGTTGTAGCTCTTTCTCATCTCTGTTGTGCTCTTGGATCTACAGCGTGACGTGGAAGAGCCTCCGGATCTCCCTGATTCATTCTTACTAACATTACTCCTACATTCAAATACATCATTCTAGCAAAGTCTATGGCTATCTTAGGCTCTACTGTTTCTGGACTAAGTTGAAATATTTGGGAGTAATTCCATTAGCAGAGATTTCAAGACAGCTTAATAGTGACTATGGTGTGCTGTTGTTTGCTACTACTCTATGCAGATTGACAATGGAAAAGTGCAAGCAGAGTTTAAAAATAAAATACAACATGTATAGTGGGAAAAAGGCCAAAGAGTGTAATGGTGAAGACAAGTCTTGTGCACAAAGAGATGAGAAGATTCAGGAAAGGCTTAAAAAGCAATAAAGCAAACAGAGTAGTGCCTATAGGGCAAGAATGCTTTCACTAAAGAGTCCAACTTGGAAAGAGGAAATGCTTAAGGAATCTTCTCCTAAAGCAAAGAAAATCATATTCAACAAAAAAAAGCATTAACAATGAAAAATATGTCAAAGCTTATGGAAATGTAAATCAAAGAGGGACAAGGTTCCATCCAATCAAACATCAGAATTTGTCAACAGCTGCCACGTGACATGCTTTAAAGACATGAAATATGGGTGTGATGTTAAGTTGTGGTGGAGTTTTCCTCCATGGTTAAGACAAACTACTAAGGGAAGCCGTGTGGCAGAAGAGTGCCTGCCTGTCCATCTGAAAAGAAAATTGAGTAAAGTTGTGCAGATGAAGCATAGCTTGTTTTGGAGACACCAGATCCATAATCTATGAAGGAGATCTGGACATAATGTGTGGAACTGGCCAAAGAGAGAAATTGTGTTTCAGTTAGATACAGGGAGAGTTTGGAGTCGGCTAAGACCCTTGAAGTTTGATGTAGAATTACAAAATATAGTGTTTGCCCTGCTTGTTTTCAGTCTGAATTTGGTCTAGTATTTACACATTGTGCTCCCTTTCCTAGAGTTTGGAATGGTAATGCGTATTCGGTCCTATTATAAATTAAACGTATGCAATTTGCTTTTTGATTTTTATAGGGTTACATTTGAGAAATTGCACTAAAGGTCAGAAGAGACCTAGGGAATATCAAAGCAGCAAACGATGGTTTTTACTGGGCAATGCTAAGTTTGAGAGTTTGTAGTTTAAAAAAATGAATGCAAGAGTCAAGGGCTAGTATAAAGAATTCATAAACTTGGTTTGAAACCACATTTTTATTTATTTTGTGTATCCAGGAAAAAAGGCTTAGCCATGCCACAGCACATGTGTGGAGCCAAAGAACAACTTGTAGAGGTCCGCTCTCTCCTTCTACCATGTGGAAAAATCAGTTTTTTTCAAGCTTGGCAGCAAGTGCCAACCCAAGATATCTTTAACTTTCAAGCAAAAAACAACCCAAATATAAAGCAAGAAAAGGCTTTACTGCTTTATTTTAGAATTGTATAAATTACAAATTAATTTAAAAGAGAAATAACTCCTCCAATTTAAGCAGTAATTGACATATTGTTCCAATTTTAAATATCTGAAATTCTAATAAATAGACTATGTACTTTCTTAGTGTAAAAGTTAAAACAAAACATATTCGGTTAAAGTCTCTTGAGTTCACATAACTTTACCCTTCACTTCAGCAATGACCATTTCTACTACATGGAGCATATTGGCTCAGGATATCGCTCATATGCTATGCATTGGTACATGTTGGGTAGGTATGATACAAAGTTTGCTTGGTGTATGTGTGGCTATGTGTCTTAGTTAGGGTTTACTGCTGTGAACAGACACCATGACCAAGGTAAATCTTATAAAGGACTTTTAATTGTGCCTGGTTTACAAATTCGGAAATTCAGTCCATTATCATCAAGGTGAGAGTCTGACAAGGTCTAGGCAGGCATGGTGAAGGCAGAACTGAGAGTTCTACATCTTCATCTGAAGGCTGCTACTGGAAGACTGACTTCCAGGCAGCTAGGGTGAAGGTCTTAAACCCACACCAATAGTGACACACCTATTCCAACAAGGTCACACTTCCCAACAGTGTCACTCCCTGGGCTAAGCATATACAAACCATAACACTGTATTACATTATAATTTTAAATTTTAACACTATTTGTGTGAAGATCATTGTGTATATAAATGCATCTGACATGCAATATAAGATATCCTTTTAAGTGCTTCATACTTCAGTGTATATAACATGATGGTGCATTTGGTCCTTATTCCCTTATTGATGAAGTACATTTTCTGGACTTTTTTTCTTCTTTACCAAACAATAGAATTTGGAACACTGAGAGCCCAGAGTTAGATTTAAATTCTTGCCTGACAGGAAAGTATAGAATAATTATTATACTTGATACATTAGATTACAGTCATCGTATCTCATGCCTTTGCTTATAATGGGTCCTCGGGGTTTACAAAATGTTTTCTGTAAAGGATCATTGTACCTTGCCTTCTTGTAGTAAAAAGTATGCACTCTGTTTTTTCTAGCATTTCCAGAACCCTAGCTTTAAAGCTGTATTTTAATGGCAAATAAAACCAGAATATTTAGATGGACAAAATTGTATTGATTTCTTAAATTTCTTAAATCCTCT
Source organism: Rattus rattus (assembly GCF_011064425.1). Taxonomy (NCBI): domain Eukaryota; kingdom Metazoa; phylum Chordata; class Mammalia; order Rodentia; family Muridae; genus Rattus; species Rattus rattus. Next base: position 63,780,200 of record NC_046160.1, read on the forward strand.
ACATGAAATGAAAAAGACCTCTTGTCCGTCTATTACAGTATGGATGGGAATGTGTATCATACTCTCAAAGTAGAAACACATTCAGATTTTGATGCCATAGTCAAATAACTAATTGAGATATTACTGAGCCATAAAAGCAAGAGAGGATATTAAATACTGTTTTCAAATGTCAAAAGTGGGCCATAAATGTATTCTTCTAAAGTATTAAAGGAATGAAGAAATAAAAAAGTTACTCAGGAATGGGTCTCCTAACGTGTTGAAATTATTGCTAACTAGTACTTTGTTTCCTGAGTACTAAAAAATGAAATGAGGAAGAGAGAGATAAATAAGAGGGTGACTGTTGCTTATAATTTATGCAAAGAGGAAGGAGTTTTAAGCCAAAATTTGTGATAGGAAACTCTTCAAAACACCACTAGCATTATTGTTTGACATGAGTAGTTGCATTTGTATTACATTTTTTATTAGATATATTTCTTTATGTACATTTCAAATGTTATTCCCTTTCTGGGTTTCCTGTCCATAAGCACCCCTTCCCTTCCCCCTCCCCGTCCCCCTTCGCCATAAGGGTATTCTCACTATACATCTCCTTTACTGCTCCCAGCCATATTCCCCTGCACTGGGGGTCCAAACTTGGCAGGACCGAGGGCTTCCCCTTACACTGGTGCCCCAACAAGGCTATTCTCTGCTACATATGCAGTTGGAGCCCTGGGTCAGTCCATGTACAGTTTTTGGGTAGTGGTTTAGTCCCTGGAAGCATTGATTGGTTGGCACTGTTGTTCTTATGGGGTTGCAAGCTCTTTCTACTCTTTCAATCCTTCCTCTAATTCCCCTCCAAGGGGGTCCTGTTCTCAGTTCAGTGGTTTGCTGCTAGCATTGACCTCTGTATTGGACATGTGTCTCTCAGGAGAGATCTATATACAGTACCTTTCAGCATGCATTTTTTAGCTTCATCAATCCTATCTAGTTTTGGAGGCTGTATATATATGGGACACATGTGGGGCAGGCTCTGAATGGCTATTCCTTCAGTCGCTGCTCTAAACTTTGCTTCCATATTCACTCCTATGGATATTTTCCCCCTTTTAAGAAGGAGTGGGAGCATCTACATTTTGGTCACACTTCTTGAGCTTCCTGTGGTCTGTGGATGGCATCTTGGGTAGTTTGAGCTTTTGGGGTAATATCCACTTATCAGTGAGTGCTTACCAAGTGTGTTTTTTGTGATTGAGTTACCTCATTCAGGATGATAATTTCTATGAAATTCATGAAGTCATTGTTTTTGATAGCTGAGTAGTACTCCATTGTGTAGATGCACCATGTTGTTTGAATCCATTCCTCTGTTGAAGGGCATCTGGGTTCTTTCCAGCTTCTGGCTATTATAAATAAGGCTGCTTTGAACATGGTGGAGCATGTGTCTTCGTTATATGTTGGAGCATCTTTTGGGTATATGCCCAAGAGAGGTATAGCTGGGTCCTCATGTAGTTCAATGTCCAATTTTCTGAAGAACCTTCAGACTGATTTCCAGAGTGGTTGTACCAGTTTGCAATCCCACCAACAATGGAAGAGAGTTCCTCTTTCTCCACATCCTTGCCAGCATCTGCTGTCAACTGAAGTTTTTTTGTTTGTTTGTTTGTTTGTTTGTTTTTTTAATCCTAGCCATTCTGACTGTTGTGAGGTGGAATCTCAAGGTTGTTTTGATTTGCATTTCCCTCATGATTAAGGATGTTGAACATTTCTTTAGGTGCTTTTTAGCCATTCAATAGTCCTCAGTTGAGAATGCTTTGTGTAGCTCTTTACCCCATTTTTTTAAAATTTTTTTTATTAACTTAAGTATTTCTTATTTACATTTCGAGTGTTATTCCCTTTCCTGGTTTCCGGGCCAACATGCCCCCTAACCCCTTCCCCTGCCCTTCTTTATGGGTGTTCCCCTCCCCATCCTCCCCCCATTGCCGCCCTCCCCCCAACAATCACGTTCACTGGGGGTTCAGTCTTAGCAGGACCAAGGGCTTCCCCTTCCACTGGTGATCTCACTAGGATATTCATTGCTACCTATGAGGTCAGAGTCCAGGGTCAGTCCATATATAGTCTTTAGGTAGTGGCTTAGTCCCTGGAAGCTCTGGTTGCTTGGCATTGTTGTTCATATGGGGTCTCGAGCCCTTTCAAGCTCTTCCAGTTCTTTCTCTGATTCCTTCAACGGGGTCCTATTCTCAGTTCAGTGGTTTGCTGCTGGCATTCGCCTCTGTATTTGCTGTATTCTGGCTGTGTCTCTCAGGAGAGATCTATATCCCGCTCCTGTCGGCCTGCACTTCTTTGCTTCATCCATCTTGTCTAATTGGGTGGCTGTATATGTATGGGCCACATGTGGGGCAGGCTCTGAATGGGTGTTCCTTCAGTCTCTGTTTTAATCTTTGCCTCTCTATTCCCTGCCAAGGGTATTCTTGTTCCCCTTTTAAAGAAGGAGTGAAGCATTCACATTTTGATCATCCGTCTTGAGTTTCATGTGTTCTATGCATCTAGGGTAATTCAAGCATTTGGGCTAATAGTCACTTATCAATGAGTGCATACCATGTGTGTTTTTCTGTGATTGGGTTACCTCACTCAGGATGATATTTTCCAGTTCCAACCATATGCCTATGAATTTCATTAAGGCATCGTTTTTGATAGCTGAGCAATATTCCATTGTGTAGATGTACCACATTTTCTGTATCCATTCCTCTGTTGAAGGGCATCTGGGTTCTTTCCAGCTTCTGGCTATTATAAATAAGGCTGCTATGAACATAGTGGAGCACGTGTCTTTTATATGTTGGGGCATCTTTTGTCTTTACCCCATTTTTAATAGGGTTATTTGGCTCTCTGGAGTCTAACTTCTTGAATTCTTGTATATTTTGGATATTAGCCCTCTATCAGATATAGGATTGGTAAAGATCTTTTCCCAACCTGCTGGTTGCCATTTTGTCTTAATGACAGTGTCTTTTGCCTTACAGAAGCTTTGCAGTTTTATGAGGTCCCATTTGTCGATTCTTGATCTTAGAGCATAAGCCATTTGTGTTTTGTTCAGGAAATTCTCCCCAGTGCCCATGTTTTTAAGATTCTTCCCTACTTTTTCTTCTATTAGTTTGAGTATATCTGGTTTGATATAGAGGTCCTTGATCCACTTGGACTTAAGCTTTGTACAGGGTGACAAGAATGTGTTGATGTTCATACATCTACATGCTGACCTCCAGTTGTATCAGCACCATGTGTTGAAATTACTATCTTTTCTTCCATTGGATGGTTTTAGCTCCTTTGTCAAAGATCAAGTGACCATAAGTGTGTGGGTTCATTTCTGGGTCTTCAATTCTGTTCCACTGATCTATCTGTGTGTCTCTGTACCCATACCATACAGTTTTATCACTATTGCTCTGCAATACTGCTTGAAGTCAGGGATTGTGACTCCCCCAGAAGTTCTTTTATTGTTGAGTATAGTTTTTGCTATACTGGTTTTTTTCTTATTCCAAATGAATTTGTCAATTGCTTTTTCTATCTCTATGGAGAATAGAGTAGGACTTTTCATGGGGATTGCTTGAATCTGTAGATTGCTTTTGGCAAAATGGCCATCTTTACTATATTAATCCTGCCAACCCATGAGCATGAAATAACTTTCCATCTTCCTCAGTTTCTTTCTTCAGAAACTTGAAGTTCTTGTCATACACATCTTTCACTTGCTTGGTTACAGTCACAACAAGATATTTTATATTATTTGGGACTGTTGTGAAGGGTGTCTTTTCCCTAATTTCTTTTCAGCCTGTTTATCCTTTGAGTAGAGGAAGGTTATTGATTTGTTTGAATTAATTTTATACCCTGACACTTTGCTGAAGTTGTTTATCAGGTTAAGTAGTTGTCTGGTGGAACTTTTGGGGTCGCTTAAGTATGCTATCATATCATCTGCTAATAGTGATATTTTGATTTCTTCCCTTCCAATTTGCATCCCTTTGACCTCCTTTCATTGTCTGATTGTTCTAGGTAGGACTTCAAGTACTATATTGAATAAGTAGGGAGAGAGTGGGCAGCCTCGTCTAGTCCCTGATTATAGTTCGATTGCTTCAATTTTCTCTCCATTTAGTTTAATGTTAGCTATTGGTTTGCTGTATATTGCTTTTACTATGTTTAGATATGGGTCTTGAATTCCTGATCTTTCCAGAACTTTTATCATGAAGGGGTGCTGAATTTTGTCAAATGCTTTCTCTGCATCTAGTGAAATGACCATGTGGTTCTTATCTTTGAGTTTGTTTATATAGTGGATTACACTGATGGATTTCTGTATATTAAACTGTCCTTGCATCCCTGTGCCAATGTGTTTAAGGCACTTTTCCACTTTCCCTTCTATTAGATTTAGTGTGTCCAGTTTGAGTTTAATGTTTTAGTCTACTTGGACATGAGTTTTGTTGGGTGATAAGTATGGGTCTATCTCCATTCTTCTACATGCAGGTATCCAATTGGAAATGCACCATTTGTTGTTGTTTTCCATTGTATAGTTTTGACTTCTTTGTCAAAAAGCAAGTATCCACAGGTATATGTGTTGATTGTTCCATCTTCTACTAGATTCCTTGATCAACCTGTATGTTTTTATGCGACGTGGTGTTTATTTGTATTGATCTGTTGTTCTGCTTGAAATCAGGGATTGTGTTTCCTCCAGAAGTTCTTTTATTGCTCAGGATTGTTTTAGCTATGCTGAGATATTTGTTTTTCCATATGAAGTTGAGAACTCCTCTTTCAAGGTCTGTAAAGTGTTGTGTTGGAATTTTGATGCAATTGGATTGAATCTGTAGATGACTTTTGGTAGGATGGCCATTTTTACTATGTTAATCCTACTAATCCATGAGCGTGAAAGTTCTTTCCATCTTCTGAGGTTCTCCTCAATTTCTTTCTTCAGAAACTTGAAATTCTCATTTTATCTATCTTTCACTTGCTTGTTTAAAGTTACACAAAGTTATTTTATATTATTTGTGGCTATTATAAAGGGTCCTTCCCCCTAATTTCTTTCTCAGCCCATTTATAATCTGCATACTATTAATTTTTTTAGCTACTTTTGTATTGCTGAAGATGTTTAGTGATAAGGTGTTTATTAGTGTAGGAATTCTTTAGGCCACTTATGCATACTATATCATCTATAAATAGTGATGCTTTCAACTTCTTCCCTTCCAATTTGTATCACCTTGATTTCCTTTCCTTGTCTTATCACTGTAGCTAGAATTTTATGTACTATTTTGAATAGATATGTTGAGGATGGGCAGTATTGTCTTCTCCCTGATTTTAGTGGCATTGCTTTAAATTTCTCTCCACTTAATTTGATGTTGACTATTGGCTTGGTGTATATTGCCTTCACTATGTTTAGGGATGGGCCTTATATGCCTGATCTCTCTAAAATTTTCAACATGAATGGGTATTGGGTTTTTCAAAGTCTCTTAAGCATATAATGAGAGGATCATGTGGGGGTTTTTTTTAGTTTTTTTTTTTATAGGTTCAACTACATTCTTGAGTTTTCTTTTTTATTTCTTTTTTTAAAAAGTTTTTTAGCTTTCTTATATTGAACCATCCCTGCATCCCTGGGATAAAGGTTGCTTTCTCATGGCGAATGATATTTCTGATTTGTTCTTCATTTTTGTTTTCAAGTATTTTACTGAGAATTTTTTTATCTATGTTCATAAGGGAAATTGGTCTGACAATTTTTCTTTCTTTGTTGAGTCTTTGTGTGTTTTAGGTATCAGGGTGACCATGGTCTCATAGGATGAGTTTGACAATGTTCCTTCTGTTTCTTTTTTGTGGGATACTTTAAGAAGTATAAGAAGTATTGGTATTAGTCTTCCTTGAAAGCTTTCTAGAAATCTTTGCCCCACCAATCTTTTTTTTTTGAGAGAGAGACATTTAAAGAGTGCTTGATTTAATGACTGCTTGTATTTACTTACAGGTTACAGGACTATTTAAGTTGTTTGCCCGGTCATGATTTTGGTAAGTAATATCTATCAAGGAAATCATCCATTTCACTTAGATTTTCCAAGTTTGTGGAATACAGTCATTTGAAGTAAGAAATGATTCTTTGGATTTCCTCAATGTCTTTTGTTATGCCTCCCTTTTCATTTCTGAATTTGTTGATTTGGACATTATCTCTCTAACTTTTAGTTATTTTGGCTAAAGGTTTGCCTATCTTGTTGATTTCCTCAAAGAACCAGCTCTTGGTTTTGTTGATTTTTTTTTATATTGTTCTCTTTTTTTCTAATTTATTAATTTCAGACCTGAGTTTGATTATTTTATGCCATCTATTTCTCTTAGATGTGCTTATTTCTTTTTCTTCAAGAGATTTCAAGTGTGCTTTTAAGTTGCTAATATGGGTTCCCTCCAATTTCTTTATGAAGGTATTTAATGCTATCAACTTTCCTCTTAGCATTGCTGCCATAGTGTTCCTTAAGTTTGGGTATGTTATGCCCTAATTTTCATTGACTTCTAGAATGCCTTTTATTTATTTCTTTCTTTTCTCCTTGACCCAGTGTTCATTCACTAGAGAACAGTTCAGTTTTCATGACTTTGTAGGTCTTCTGTTGTTTCAGTTGTTGTTAATTTCCAGTTTTAATCCATGATGGTCTAATAAAGTACAAGGAGTTAATTCATTCTTTTTGTAAGTTTATTGTATTAGATAGTAGAATGGTTAATCCAGCTTGGTTCTTAAGTCTATTTGCTTGGGAAACCTTTTTCTAGACCTTTACTCTGAGATGATGTTTACCTTTGTTGCTGAGATAAGTTTTTAGTATGTAGCATAATGAAGAATCCTCTTTTTAGATCTATTCTGTTAGCTTTTCTTTTTATTGAAGAATTGAGTTCATTCATGTGATGTTGAGAGATATTAATAAGGAGAATTTGTTAATTCCTGTTAATTTGATGTTGGTGGTGGTTGTTTGTGTGTGTGTTTTCCTTTCTTTGGTTTGCTGTGTGGGATAATTTATTCTCTGTATTATCTTGTGTGTAGTTAAACTTGGGTTGGAGTTTTCCTACTATTTTCTATAGGGCTACATTTGTGTATAAATGTTGTTTATATTTGGTTTGTTATGGAATATCTTGTTTTCTCCATCTATGGTGACTAAAAGTTTTGCTGGGTATAGCAGTATAGGCGGACATCTTTGGTCTCTGAGAGCCTGCAACAGTGTGCCCAGGACCTTCTGGGTTTTTGAGTCTCTGTTGAGAAGTCAGGTGTGATTCCGATAGGTTTGCCTTTATATGTTATTCAGCCTTTTTCCCTCACAATTTTGAACATTTCTTCTTTGTTCTGTTTAAATTATTATGTGTTGGGAAAGTTTTATTTTCTGATCCAATCTATTTGGTATTCTGCAGCCTTCTTTTATGTATGTAGACATATCTTTCTTTAGAATATTTTTGAAATTTTTTCTTCTATGATTTTGTTGAAAATATTTTTGGGAGTAGGATCTGGGAAATTTCTCCTTCTATTCATATTATTCCTAGGTTTAATCTTTTCATGGTGTTCCAAATTTCGTGCATGTTTTATGTCGTGAACTGTTTAGATTTAGCATTTTTTTTACCCAATGTATTGATTTCCGTAACTGTATCTTCTATGCCTGAGATTCTCTTCTGTTTATTGTATTCTACTAGTGTTGCTTGCAGCTATAATTCCTGTTCTCTTCCCTGGGTTTTGCATCTCCAGGATTTCTTCAGTTTTTATTTTCTTTATTGCTTCTATTTCCAGTTTTAGTTCTTTCATGGTTTTATTCATTTTCTTCACCTGTTTGATTGTATTTTTATTTCTTTAAGGGATATATTTATTTCCTCTTTAAAGGCCTCTAATGAATTTATAATATTGGATATAGGGTCATCTTATTGTGCTTAGGCTGTGTTAGAATATATTGCTGTAGCAGGAGAGATGGGCTTTAGTGATATCATATTACCCTACCTCTTGATTTTGTTCTCATGCTGTGTTTTAGCCATCTAGTTATCTCTGGTGTTACTAGATGTTCCTGATGCCAGCAGGACCTTAGAATGGATCTAAGCAAATAGGATGCTCCTCACTTCTGTTGACTGTGCCCCAGGTGGACCTGACATATAAGGGATTTCTGGGGAAGGATCTAAGATAGATGTTCCTGGGGCCCCAAAAGTTTCCTCAGGATGGGAGGGAGAGCCCTCTGCTGTCTCTTTCCCAGGTGAGTCAACTGCTAAATGTAACTTGTATATAGAAGATGTGATTATTGTCTCAGAGCATTGCTGGTGAATATGTTCACCCTTTCTAGTTCTTTCTAAACTCTGACTGGCTAGTTCATCTCAGCTGTTCTGGCTTAAAACTCCTCTCCAAGCTGATTGATTGAAATTGGGTTCTCTTGGCTTCTCACTGAATTGTTCTGCTTGAAAAAAATTGCATCTAAATTACATGACCTGAACTGCATGCACTAACTGCACTGATAGTGTGAACTGAATTTCACTAAATGAACTAAATGAAGTAATGAACTGCATAAACTCAACACAACTCAACTGCTTCCAACTGAACTGCAGTGAACTGAGCTCAACTAAACTGTATTCACTGAACTTCCCTCCTTTTTTCCCTCTCCAACTACCTCTCCCTCATCCTGTTCCCTCTGTACTCCTCTGTCTTTCCTTTCTGCTCTCCTGACAGTTGGATTCTCTGATTTACTCTGTCAAAACTTTCTGATTCATCACTTTATCTGCCCCTCAATTACAATTCACATTCAAACATAACTGCTTCCTTCTACAAACTAACTTTACCTGACTTGTTTGGAATTAAAGATTTGTATTACTGGCATATATCTATTCAGAGAGATCATATTGTAATACAGAGAATGTCTGTGTTCCTACTAGATGGTATTTTTGGATGTGATCCCTTGCGAGATAAGCCATGTTGCTGAGTTAAAATTCTTTTACAGGGAAGATGCTTAGCAGTGCTGTTAATTACTTTTGTTCTTTCATCTTCTTGGTGATAATGATCGAAACACAGCACATGCGCACTTCTGTCCATATTCCATTTATACTGGTTCTCCACTGCAAGGTCTTTAAATGATTTTATGTACAACAATTGTCTGTTTGTTTTTTCCCCTTCAAGAAAATGACAAACCAACCACCAACCAAACAAACAACCAAACAACCAACCAAACAACCAACAACCAAAACAAATAGTACCCATATAGCAGAATCTCCTTCTACCTCATTGTACAATTACACATCATTGTCTATTTTCCAAAGTAAAACAGAGAATAGTCATGTGAGGAGGTCTTTCTCTTTGCTCCCCAAAAGATTCACAAAGCTACTGTTGGAACATAAGTCCCATTTGTGACTGGTTGCATAAGAACATGTAAGAAGAGACAAGAAGAAGAAGAATCTAGGTAAAATAATTATGTTTACCGCATTTCACAATTCTTTGTCCCTATGTTACCATATTACTTTCTCTTTCTAAGGAATTTGATAACTTTTAGAAGGAAAATTGATGTCATTTAAATTGCCTTGCACTAAAATTGAGGGACTAGTTTTTGAATTGGCTAAGTTGAAGATGGCACCTTTGATGTAGAAATGCATGGTTTCTTTTTTATAAGACACACGTGGGGTGGGGAATTCTATGGGATGGTAGCCTATATGTTAATCCTCTAACTACTCTTGTACCAATAGTTCAAATGGCTGCAATATTCTTTTGTTATAGGCCACTGCTCTTGCCATATGGATCTGTTTAATATTATGAGACTTAATGGGGTGAATGTGATCAAAACAAATTGTAGAAAATCCCCCCCAAAAAAATACTAACACTGTGAAGAAACCATTGGTGAGTATTGTTATGTGTAATAACATATGGCAGTTTTTAGGCACATCTGAGGTAAAATTTAGCATTGCCAAATGAGTTTTTAACTAGAAAATAAAAGAGAACTAATAAAAAGAAAGGGGCAAGATTGTGCTTTGGAGTCTGACCTGAAATTAATTTAGTAGATCTTATTTATTGAAAGGAAAGCATGTGTCTGTTTCTGATTACCTTGCTCAAAAGAGAAGTCTTCACTGGACAAGTTGTCAAGAATCTAGCAGATTTCCAAATTATATAATGTGTTTAAGGCTATGTTAACACCTTTGCTTGAATTTTTGATACTTTGCTCAAGGCCCCTTGTGAATTTGCTGATTCTCATCCTTAATCACCTTTAATTGAATTTTATTTAACTGTTTTTCTGTTGATGTTAGTGAAATATTTTAATACTCACAAGGAAGGAAGAAATGGCTATTTGATATTAAAGTTCTAAAATCTTTCAAATGAATGCTTACACAACAAATAAAGAGGAGATGGGTTAAAATGGATGGAACATGTATAAGAGACTAATGTTTAATATGCACAGCAAGCACAATGTATTCATCCACATTCTGGAAGCAACTTTCTAAGGCAAAGAAGTGTTAACAAGTATAGTTAAATGGAGTTGAACACAGCTAATGCCTAAACAGAGTGGTCATGCATGATGGTAGAAGAGTTTTATAATGAAGCTAAAACATATTGAGTTAAATTTTGGAAGTAGAAAGCTAAAAGAGTACGTTTAAATCAAAATGTGAGTGACAAAGTTGACAGCATTCAATTGCAATTACTATAAATGCTTCTCTGAAGCTTAATGTACACAACAGAATTAAAACTTTCCAGTAGCTAAGGAAATTAGAAAAGTCACTTGAATCTAGGCATAATTGGTTTTAAGTAGGGACAGGCAATTTTAGAGAAGATATTTTTAGAAAATTGGTTAAAGTTTAAATATTTATAAACAAATGCGCACACATAAATACATATACACACAGAGAAAGAGAACAAAAAACAAAACTAAACTTGTGTAATGTATTATTTGTGTTTTTAAAATTTTAAATAGAATGTAAGCTAACAAGACTACCAATCTGCTAGAATATAAAATGATCTCTGTACTTATAATTTCAGCTATGTTGTTGGTATTTTGTTTAGATTTTCAAAAAAAAGATATGTTCTTTCCTGGGATGACTGGTTAGTGTCATGTTATTCCCAATGTGGTTCCAGTCTGGATCTGGGAAGTAACGAACTCACTCAGAAGTCAATCTTTGAAAGAAATTGTGGATGTGTCTGTAGAACCTGTCTAATAAGCCTTAATTTGAAAAGAGAAGACTTCAAGAGTGTAGTCAGTTAAGACACTTTAATCAAATTGTTTAAGAAACACAAATAGAATGAAATTGATTCATGGGTATCTGAACTATTGCTTAAAAGTATAGTGCTGTGAAACAGGTGATCCAAAGGACTTAAGTTCAATACCCAGAACCTATATGGTGAAAAGAAAGAAGTTTTTCTCTGTCTACCATAAATACACACACACACACACACACACACACACACACACACACACACACACAGAGAGAGACAGAGACAGAGACAGAGACAGAGAGACAGAGAGAGACAGAAACAGAGAGACAGAAAGACAGAGAGACAGAGAAACAGAGACAGAGACAGAACCATACACACAAAGACACACAGACACACAGACACACATACTTACTCAACCACACACATTTACACTTATAGGCACACTCACATGCACACATACTCATACACATATACAGTCTCACACACACATATACACACACATACGCTCACAAACACTCACACTAACATACATATTCACAAAAAACTCACACACATACTCACATACACAGACACTCACACAGTCTCACACACACACACACACATTCACTCATACACACACATAGACACATGTACACACTCACATATACAATACACACTTCACATTCACATATACACTCACACATATACTCCCACATACATATACATACATACATACATTCACACTTACTCACATACACATTCACGTACATCTCACATACACTCACATATACATTCTCACATATGTTCACACCCACACACATACATCACATACACATTCACTCATATACACACTCATATACACACTCATATACATACAAACACACACATGCAACCACTCACATACATACACCTCTCACACATGCATACCTATACATACATTCACACAAACACATACATATTCACGCACACACACACACATGCACATACACTCATATACATACAAACACACACATGCAACCACTCACATACATACACCTCTCACACATGCATACCTACACATACATTCACACAAACACATACATATTCACACACACACACACACACACACACGCACACACACTCATGTACTTAATCACTAACACACATATACATTCTCACACATACACTCACACACACACACATACATTCACCCATATACATACTCACACACATGTGCACACTCACATGCATACACACACACTCACACATGCACACATGCACAGTAATTGTAAAATAAAATTTAAGAGGGATTCAGGCTAGGAGCCAGGAACAGAGTGCTTCCCTAACAACGGAAGAAACCGGAAGTAGGCAGAAGACAAAGCACAAGACCTTTGCCTTGGTCTTCTGTGGCCTTTTGGATTAGGATCGCCACTTTTACGTCTGAAGGTCTTGAAACACTCACACAGCCATGCTGCCGATATTACTGCTTCAATGTCAGGGGAGTTGGGCAATATATTTCTTAATTGTTTCTAGCAGAAAAATTAATAGGGAAGAACAAATGTCTTAAGTGCTTCCTAAAATCAATGCCACTATTTGAACCAATTTAAAGAGGTAGTGGGTGCCTTTCTGGTGACTTCAACTTGTTATGTATTCATCTGAAACAGAGAAATATGATCTTTTAGCAGAAAAAGGGAAAGAGGTTTGAAAAGGTGCATCCCACATAGGACATCTTATAGGTGATTAAACATATTTGAATATCTTAACAACACTTTCAAACTAAATTTTGCACATGGGTATCTCTATTCCCTAAATTCTTTATACTGAGCTTTCCACACATTCCTAGCAAGTGACTTAGTCTCTGTCAGCTTTAGTTTGCCGATTTCTAAGACAGCAGTAACAATGCTCCAGGAGGAAGGACTTTGGTTACTTAACCAAACTGGAATAGTGGATTAAGCTTAAGTCAAAGGTATCTAGTTGAGTGCCTGCCACAGACCAGGAATTAGTTTAAATCTACTTGTAGTAAATCCTCTCCCGAATGGTTCAATGGTTTACAATCAGACATATAAACACCTCTGATACTTCATTCATTTTGCTCAGTTTAGATTTCCCTATTCTATTAATTTTATTTGGAGTTTCCATGCATGCAAAATGCTTCCTCAGGCTCTCACTATTGTATGCATGTAGCTCCCCACTGTCCAAGTTAGGGTTGGTATTGCTGTGATGAGACACCAAGACCAAAAGCAAACCGGATAAGAGGTGGTTTATTTGGCTTTATATTTCCACATCATAACCCATCACTGAAGGAATTGAGGACAAGGCCTCAAGCAGGGCTGGAATCAGAGACAAGAACTCTCTCCCAAATGGGTTAGTCAGCCTGCTTTTTTTTTTTATTCCAGTTTTTAATTGACCAACTATTCCTGAAGTCCCTAGAGTGTGTTTCTAACTCCTATTTTATTGGATATTTCTTATTTACATTTCAAATGTTATCCCCTTTCCCAGTTTCCAGTCCATAAACCCCTATCCCATCCCTGCTTCACTGCTTCTATGAGGGTGTTCCCTCACTCACCCACCCAACACTTCCCACTTCCCCACTCTGACATTTCCCTGCACTGGGGCATCCAGCCTTGGCAGGACCAAGGTCCTTAAGCTTTGTACAAGACAATAAGAATGGATTAATTTGCATTCTTCCCCATGCTGACCTCCAGTTGAACCAGTACCATTTGTTGAAAATGCTATCTTTTTCTCAGTGAATGGTTTTAGTGCCGTTGTCAAAGATCAAGTGACCACAGGTGTGTGGGTTCATTTCTGGGTCTTCAATTCTATTACATTGATCTACCTGGCTGACTCTGTACCAATACCATACAGTTTTTTATCACTATTGTTCTGTAACACAGCTTGAGGTAAGGGACGTTGATTTGCTCTATTTAGATTGATGTTGGCTATTGGTTTGCCATATATTGCTTTTACTATGTTTAGGTATGGGCCTTGAATTCCTGATCATTCCAAGACTTTTATCATGAAAGGGTATTGAATTTTGTCAAATGCTTTCTCAACATCTAATGAAATGATCATGTGTGGGTTTTTTTTTTTTCGTTGAGTTTGTTTATAGAGTTGATTATGTTGATGTATTCCCATATATTGAACTATCCCTGCATTCCTGCGATGAGTCCTACTTGATCATGATGGATGATCCTTTTGATGTGTTCTTTGATTTGGGTTGCAAGAATTTTATTAAGTAATTATACATTGATATTCATAAGTAAAATTGGTCTGAAGTTTTCTTGTGTAGTTTAGGCATGAGTGTAACCGGCTTCACAGAAGGATTTGAGTAGTGTTCCTTCTGGTTTTTTTTTTTTTTTTCTTTCTTTCTCTTTTCTTTTCTTTTTTTTTTTTTTTTGTTGAATTGTTTAGAGAGTATTGGTATTAGGTTTTTTTTATGAAGGTATGATAGAATTCTGTACTAAAAGTATCTGATCCTGGCTACTGGCCTTTTTTATTTTTTTGGTTGGGAGACTTTTAATGACTGCATCTATTTCTTTAGGGTTAATGGGACTGTTTAAATGGTTTGTCTGATCCTGATGTAACTTTGGTACCTGGTATTTGTATAGAAAATTGTCCATTTCATTCAAGTTTTGTTGAGTGGGCTTTTGTAGTAGGATCTGACGATTGTTTCAATTTCCTCAGATTCCTTTTCAGTTCTGATTTTGTTAATTTGGACACCGTTTCTGTGCCCTCTGATTAGTCTGGCTGAGGGTTTATCTATCTTGTTGATTTTCTCAAGGAACCAGCTCCTGGTTTTGCTGATTCTTAGTATAGTTCTTTTTGTTTCTTTATACTTGGTTGATTTCAGCCCTGAGTTTGATTAGTTCCTGCCATCTGCTCATCTTGGGTGTATTTGCATCTTTCTGTTCTAGGACATTTAGGTGACTTGTGAAGCTGCTAGGGTATGTTTTCTCCAGTTTCTTTTTGGACACACTCAGAGCTATGAGTTTTCCTCTTAGCCCCGCTTTCCTTGTGTTCCATGAGTTTGAATATGCTGTTCCTTTATTTTCATTAAATTCTAAAAAGTCTTTAATTTCTCCCTTTATTGCTTCCTTGACTGAGTTATTATTGAGTAGAACATTATTCAGCTTCAATGTATATGTAGGCATTCATTCATTATTATTATTGAAGACCAGCTTTAGCCCGCAGTGGTCTGATATGAGTGGACTCATGATTATTTCTATCTTACTGTATCTTTTGAGGCCTGTTTTGTGCCTGATTATATGGTCAATTTTGGAGAAAGTATTATGAGAAGAAGGTCTAGATAGAATGTTCTATAAATATCTGTTAAGTCCATTTGGTTCATAACTTCGCTTAGTCTGTCTATGTCTCTGTTTAATTTCTGTTTCCATGATCTGTCTGTTTATGAGAGTGGGTGTTGAAATCTCTTACTATTATTGTGTAAGGTACAATGTGTGCTTTGAGCTTTAATAAGGTTTCTTTTATGTATGTAGGTGCCCTTGTATTTGGAGCATAGATATTTATGATTGAGAATTCATCTTGGTGGATTTTTCCTTTGATGAATATGAAGTGTCCTTCCTTATTTTTTTTGATGGCTTTTGGTTGAAAATCGATTTTTTTTCGATATTAGAATGGCTACTCCAGCTTGCTTCTTCAGACCGTTTACTTGGAAAGTTGTTTTCCAGCCTTTTATTCTGAGGTAGTGTCTGTTTTTGTCTCTGAGATGTGTTTCCAGTAGGCAGCAAAATGCTGAGTCCCCATTGCGTATCCAGTTTGTTATTATCTGTGTCTTTTTATTGGGGAATTGAGTCCATTGATGTTGAGAGATATTAAGGAATAGTGATTGTTGCTTCCTGTTATCTTCATATTTGGAGGTGAGATTATGTTTGTGTGCTTGTCTTCTCTTTGTTTTTTTGCCAAGACAATTAGTTTCTTGCTTTTTCTAGGGTCTAGCTTGCCTCCTTATGTTGGGCTTTACCATTTATTATCCTTTGTAGTGCTGGATTTGTAGAAAGATATTTTGTAAATTTGGTTTTGTTATGGAAAATCTTGGTTTCTCCATCTATGTTAATTGAGAATTTGGCTGGCTACAGTAACCTGGGCCGGCATTTGTGTTCTCTTAGGGTCTGTATGACATCTGTCCAGGATCTTCTGGCTTTCATAGTCTCTGGTGAAAAGTCTGGTGTAATTCTGATAGATCTGCCTTTATATGTTACTTGACCTTTTGTTTCCTTTACTGCTTTTAATATTCTTTCTTTGTTTTGTGCATTTGGTGTTTTGACTTTTATGTGACAGGAAGAATTTCTTTTCTGGATCAATCTATTTGGAGTTCTGTAAGCTTTTTGTATGTTTATGGGCACCACTTTCTTTAGGTTAGGGAAGTTTTCTTCTATGATTTTACTGAAGATATTTACTGGTCCTTTGAGTTGAGAGTCTTCACTCTCTTCTATACCTATTTTCCTTAGGTTTGATCTTCTCATTGTGTCCTGGATTTCCTGTATGTTTTGGACTAGTAGCTTTTTCCATTTTACATTTTCTTTGACAGTTGTTTGATGATTTCTATGGAATCTTCTCCTCCTGACAGTATCTCTTCAATTTCTTGTATTTTGTTGGTGATACTTGTATCCATGACTCCTTGTCTCTTTCTTTGGTTTTCTCTATCTAGCGCTGTCTCCCTTTGTGCTTTCTTTATTGTTTCTATTTCCATTTTTGATTCCTTCACCTGTTTCATTGTGTTTCCTTTAAGTCTTTCAGGGATTTTTGTGTTTCCTCTCTAAGGGCTTCTACTTGTTTACTTGTGTTTTCCTGATTTTCTCTATGGGAGTTCTTTATGTCCTTCTTAAAGTCTGCCATCATCATGATCAAATGTGATTTTAAATCTAGATCTTGCTTTTCTGGTGTGTTTGGATATTCAGTGTTTGCTTTGGTGGGAGAATTGGGCTCTGATGATGCCATGTAGCCTTGGTTTCTCTTGCTTGGGTTCCTGTGCTTGCCTCTTGCCTTCAGGTTGTCTCTGGTGTTACCTTGTTCTGCTATTTCTAAAAGTGGTTTGACTATCAGATAGGTGTGTGTGTCAGGAGTGCTGTAGACATTTTCCTGTTTTTCTTTCAGTCAGTTATGGGAACAGAGTGTTCTGCTTTCAGGCGTTTAGTCGTTCCTGTCCACTGGCTTTCAGGTGTTCTTATGGGTATGTGTCCTGAGTCCACCAGGCAGGTCACTTGGAGCAGAAAAGTTGGTCTTACCTCTGGTCTTGTGCCTGAATTCACTCCTCAGGGCTAGGTTTCAACTCTCTGTGAGGGCAGCCACCAGAAGGGCCTGCCCCTACTTCTGGGTCCCTGTGTGCAGGGGATCCTGATGCAGCTAGGTGTTTTCCCCTAGAGTCAGAAATGTGGGCAGAGTGTAGTCTCCTCTGGTTTCCCAGGCGTGTCTGCCCCTTTGAAGGTCTAACTCTCCCTCCCACAGGATTTGGGTTCAGGGAGATGTTTACTGGGTCAGTTCAGATCTGGGCGTGGTCTGGACAGCAGGGTTCCTGCAGCTTGACTGTGGCTATATTCTTTTGGGATTGTTTCAGAAAGATTAATTTCTTCCTTTATCTCGGATGTAGTTTCCCTCCTTGTGTTGAAGTTTTCCATCTATTATTTTTTGTAGGGCTCGATTTGTGGAAATATATTGTGTAAATTTGGTTTTGTCATTGAATATTTTGGTTTCTCCATCTATGCTAATTGAGAGTTTTGCTGCATATAGTATCCTGGTCTGGCATTTGTGTTCTCTTAGGGTCTGTATGACATCTGCTGAAGATCGTCTCTCTTTCCTAGTTTCTGTTGAGAAGTCTGGTGTAATTCTGATAGGTTTGCTTTTATATGTTACTTGACCTTTTTCCGTACTGCTTTTAATATTCTTTCTTTGTTTTTCACTTGGTGTTCTAACTATTAGGTGGCTGGAGGAAACTCTTTTCTGGTTCAATCTATTTGTAGTTCTGTAGGTCTCTTGTATGTTTATGTGCATCTCTTTCTTTAGGTTAGGGAAGTTTTCTTCTATAATTTTGTTGAAGATATTTACTGGCCCTTTAAGTTGGGAATCTTTACTGTCTTCTATACCTATTATTCTTATTCTCATTATGTCCTGGATTTCCCAAATGTTTTGGGTTAGAAGCTTTTTGGGTTTTACCTTTTCTTTGATGGTTGTCTCCCTTTCTGATTTCCTTTTGTTTCTATTTCCATTTTTAGATCCTGGGTGTTTTTGTTCAATTCCTTACCATGTTTGGATGATTTTTGTCTTTCCTCATTAAGGGCTTCTACCTGTTTACCTGTGTTGTCCTGTGTTTCTTTAAGGGTTTTTTTTAATGTCCTTTTAAATGTCCTTTATCATCATCATGACTTGTGATTTTAAATCAAAATCTTGCTTTTTCACTGTGTTGGGATATCCAGGGCTTGCTGTGTTGGGGTAACTGGATTCTGATGATGCCAAATGGCCTTGGTTTCTGTTGCTTAGGTTTTTTTCCTCTTACCATCTGTTTGTCCCTGGTGTTCACTGGTCTTGCTGTCTCTGACAGTGACTTGACCTTCCTGTAACCTGTGTGTCAACACTATTAGGAGACCAACTCTCTCCGTGTGGTATCAGAGTACAGAGAGCTGTGGCACATGGTCAGCTCGGAGCACAGGCAGAAACTGGAAGGATCCTTCCCCAGAATTCTCAGTTCCTGTGTCCTGTGCACTCTGGACGGGTTTGTCTTGGGCCAAGAATGTGAGTAGAAATGGTGGTCTCACCTCTCTGGTGTGTCAGCACTTCTGAGAATCCAGCTCTCTCCCAGTGGAATCTGGGTACAGAGAGCTGTGGCACAGGGTCAGCTCTGGGCACAGGCAGAAACCAGAAACACTTTTAAACATTATATATGTGTTTTCTTTTATTTTCATTATTACATTTTATGTATTCACTTTACATCCTCTTCATTGCCCCTCTCCTTGTCAGCCCCTCACACAATCCTCCTCTCACCTCCTCTCTTCTCCCCTAAGAGGGTGGGACCTCCAGAATATTACCGCATCCTAGCATATCAAGTCTCTACTTGGCTGGGCACATCCTTTCTCACTGAGGTCAGACAGGGCAGCCCATCTTGAACACAACCAACAGACATGAAACAGCTTTTAGGATCGTCCCATTCCAGTTGTTAGGGATCCACATGAAGAGCATCAAGTTTCATATGTGCTGCATATGGGCTGGGAGACCTAGGTCCAGCCTTTGTATGTTCTTTGTTTGGGATTCAGTGTCTAATAGCCCAAGGGTCTGGGTTAGTTGACTCTGTTGGTCTTCCCATGGAGTTCTATAACCTTTGGGACCCACAATCCTTCCACCAATTCTTCCATAAGACTCCCCAAGCTCCATCCACCGTTTAGCTGTATGTGTCTCTATCCATCTGAGTTAGCTGTTGGGTGAAGCCTCTCAGAGGACACCCAAGCTAGAATCCCATCTGCAAGCATAACAGAGTATCATTAACAGTGTCAGGGATTGGTGCTTTTAAATGGGATGGGTCAGTGATTGATTGGCCATTCCCTCGGTCTCTGCTCCATTCCTGATTACTGCATTTCTTATAGACAGAATAAATTTTGGGTTGAAGGTTTTGTCGGTAGGCTGATGTCCCTATCACTTCATTATTTTAGCATTTCAGGGAAATTCTCCAATATATATTTCAAGTACAAACAATTATATTTCCAATATTCCCAAATATTTATTTAATAATGGTTTAGAATGGAAAAGACATTAAAGAATTTCAGTAATTGGGCACAGTGAAAATAGTATAATTAAGAAATTTTAAATTTATTTTTATTAATCTTTCCTTTGTGCTTTGAGTTTAGCATGAAGAATTTTAAAGAAGCGATCAGAAAGGAATAATTAACTATTCTCTATTTTCTTGATTCTGTTGTTTAAAAAATATGTTCTCAGCAACACAAATATTAATTAGATGCTAATTAATTATTTCACCCATGAAACATTTACAAAACAGATATGCAAATCTTTATAAACCAACTTGCACTCTGGTGATGATTAGACTAATATTATATTCAGGAGCAATTCTGATAAATGCATAAGAGTATGATCTAAGCTAACATAGTTAGAACTTAAAACTTTTTCATCGTTCCCCTCTAGCCTATAATGAGAAGGGCTTTGTATGATTTATATTTAAATTACATTTATGTTTTATTATTTCATTTAGTTTTTGAGATTACAGTTTCCAATTTGATATAGATCAATGGTTCACATTTTTGGTTTATGAATTCCTTAGAGAATATAATAAAAGCTGTAATCGTTCAACAATGAAAAATGCATTATTCATATAAGGAACATCTACACAACGTTAATTTCTCAAAAGCACCTTGAAACTCATACTTTGATTGTCTATGGATAAATGTTATATAAGTAGAAAGCAAGAAGTAAGACTTTAGTCCTATATGAATATTAATGAGTATGCAATTGTCAACAATTTCACTAATCATTGATCCATTAAATTTAAGAATTGACGTTTAAGATACTGTCCAACTCTGAGGAGATAAATATTAAATTTAACCCATAGTTGTGGAAATAAGTTGTTAATTCCTTATTTTAAAAATACATGCATCAACTTCAATTCCAGATAATTACTATTGTCAATTGTGTTTATCTTGAGAAACCATCTGATTGATTATTCAGGAGAGAAGGCAACTTCACACAGCAGAGAAAAACCTTGTTCAAATATTTTCAGAATTATTGTTATACATGGTTGTCAACCACAGAAGCCCTAAGTAATCTGGTATTAAGAAATCACTTTGTAGAAAGGTTGCAAAGCAACTGTTGAGCGTCTTTGAATGACAATTGAAAGTCATCAGCAGTGACATATCAATTCTGGGCAATTCCATAAAGTATCTCCTCAGTTGTAAAAGTTGTGATATGCAATATGTACCATGAATTTGAGATCCATGCTAGGTAAAATCAGGATTGCATAGTTTCCAATCAGATGTCCTCTAGAAGTCAAAAAAGATTAAGTGAAAATGAATTATGTCAAACAAATTTATTTTCTTTCTCATGAAATGTACTAGGTTAACTGGTGAAATTTGTACTCAGCAAGGTGTTGAACAGTATCTGTTGTTATCAGCTTTTTGAGAGAATAAAATGAAGTTACTCTGTCTATAACCAGAAACAAGTATTCCCTCTAGAATGTGGTTAGTCTCTGTATATGGATCTTCTTTCGCAATGATACAAACTGATGAACTCAATAATAGGATGGATAACAAGTAGGCAGAGGAGAAAGTCTACAAAATAACAAAACTAGGACTTCTAAACACATCAGTGTAAGAGAAATTTGGCCGACTTTAACATACTTGTGAGATCATATTGAATCATAATATACATTAAGGAATATTGGACTTAGGATTTTGCTATAAAACTAAATGTCAGTATTTGATTTTAATGGAGTGTTTTATGACAAGGGTTAATAAAAGATGTAACAAGGCTCAAATTCAAACTCAAATTTATTTCGTTTGCTCAAATACTTTACTTACAATGTTTTTCATTTGGTCTAAGGCTTGAACTTTAAAATGCTTAGGTAAACCATTCAGAAACCTGTATTCTCTTGTGTTACACTAAATTTTGCTATAAATAAATACAGATTTATTATATAGGAATGCTATTTAATTTTATATTGCCATATCAGTAGGGCTAACAAACTATTTGTGGTTATAAATGCACAAACACAAAAAGAGCATACAATCTTAGTAAAAGTTAACCAAATATGTGGTTCAATATTTTTGAAAGAAGATTAGGGAGACTTAAAATAATTTAAGTTTCATGAAGACTCCTTGAGAAGTAAGTAACTGATGTTTGGAATTCTTGTATATTTACAATATTTCTATATTTATAATAATTACTCATGTTTGACATATGCTTAAAACCTATATTAAAAACTGGATATTGAAATAAACTTACCCATTTCTTCTATAAATCTACCTTTTGAAAATATACTATTTTGTCAACTTCTACACATTTGATGAATTAACCTTGAATTCTTCATTTATTCATACTTGATACTATCAAATGTAATCTAGGAAATACTGTATAAGTTATCAATATCATATTTTCTTCAAAATAAGGCATCAACTACATTGTCTATGCCATGCTCCTAAAGGTCATTGTGCCAGAAGGCAATTTGAGGTATTTTACTGGGGATGTTGAAAGGCAAAGTTTGATGTGAGCGTTCCTAACCACATGTGTTCTTCCAGTGAATCTAAACTCATCATTTTCTGAGCTTGTCATTTTTAAGGTAACTAGATGTCTTAAAAATATGATTTTGCTGAAATTACAGTTTTTTATTTGATGTTTACAGCATAGAGTAGGACTTTTAAGCTTATTATTATTATTAATGAAATAGATGTCACTCCAAGAAGCTTTTGAAAATTACATATAAACTTTGTTTGGTTTATGATGACATGATAGTTATTACAACTCATACCATCTTCTACTGACAAGAAAATTGTGCACAAAAAGTCCCAAACTACTATGTCAGATTCCTAAAAAAATAATTTGTCTAAACCTAAAATATTGAGAGAAACATTGCTTATACACGTTTGGAATAAAAGTGTTCTTAATTTTTAAAATGACAAGACTTTTTAGTTAAACCATGTCACATTTATGACAAGAGAAAAACTACTTATTTTGGCAGCTTGAGACTTAATGAAGCATTTAAGTATCAATACAAGGCTTCATTAAATGGAAACATATGGCAAACCGTATCATTATTTAGTTATTCAAATGTGAAGAACTGTGAGAGATTAACAATGTAAATAATACCTAGTTCATGTATCACTTCATTACTGAGTTTCTGAAAATATTTAATAGATCATTATACATCTTGCCACTGCATTTGCAACTATAATAAGAATTAATTGTAGTGGTCACATTTTTCAAAATTTAATATGCGAACAAAAGTTTTAAATAAAGAGAGTCTGTACTGGAGAAAGTGTATTTTCTGGACCCCTGTCACTCAGAATGAATCAGACATCAAAACTTTTATTGAATTTGTTATTCATAGGTTTGTGTCTCCTCTTCTAAGGGAAACTTTTTCTGTCTCTCAGATACCCTTTTAAACATATTCATGAATTCCTATTACTAAGTTGCAACTATCATGTTTTATATTTTCAAACCAAGATCACTGGCCCTCTTTCTCTATACCCTTAAGAAAGATTCACATGTAATTTCCATATTGTGTACTGTGTTTATCCAAAGAGGGATGTTGGCATTTCAAATTAGATCAATAAATACCAAGAACAAATATTATCTGGATGACTCTGAGATATATATGTGTGTGTGTGTGTATATGTGCCTCTGATCTCTGATACACATATACAAATACATACACACATATAAATATATATGTAAGCACATACTCAAACCTACTTTTGTAGTTACAAGTGTCACAATTTCCAAAGCTTAATAAAAAAAACTTAAATATTTTGCCTTGTTTCTGTAAACTATTTTGATATACTGCTGAATACATACGAATGCCATATTTATGTATACATGAAAATAAAATATTATTGAGAGTCCTTTGTTACTCCAGGGATAATTATTAAATCTTAATGAAGCAATGTTTTATGATATAGTTTGGAATATAACTGGGTTGTTTTTAGATGATTTATATTAAAACTGAAGGAAAACTTGGATGGAGTCCAGTGGTTAATGATTATACTCTGCACAGTGTTACTGAAAACAGAACAACATTATTTTTTATTGAATATTTAATCCAAATTACTTTAAAGCACCTTAGAAAATGAATATAAATAGTGAATAATAGGCATACAATTAAATAGCGTAAAAACGCAGAAGCATATTTTCCACTTGCACTGGAAATGGGAATGTATGCAATGATGTTTGAAATGAGATCCGGGACAGCTGCTCTGCAGGGAGAGATACACAATACTTCTCGTGCGCCATGTGGAACAAGAGCTGATGAGGTCCAACCCCAACTACACCGAGATGGCTGGAAGCACAGTCCCATGGTCAGTGTGCTCTGAAATGGACACATTCACAAAACCTGAAAATATGTTACTATAATGAAGCCAAAGGACATTTCCAGTCATTAAGCGGAAAGACTCGTAACTTTTCAGAGTTTGGTGAAATTAATGTGTAAAGAAATTTAATGTTCACCGTTTCCTTCACAAAATGTTGCATAACTATTTCTGTATGAAGCGATGCATGTGGCAGGGTGATAGATATGGGGGCATGTTTAAGGTATAATCTTTCAGCACCAATAAAATGTTCCATCGTGATGAACAGTATGGCTTTGGTAACAGGTTGGAAAACCAAGACATTGTTTAAGATTGATAATTTTTGCATTGGCGAATTCTTTTCTTATATTGAATACCTAATTTTTTTCATGTGTGTCAATACCAATAGTGATAATGTTAATGAGGTAATTTTATTTCTTTTCTCATAGGAAGATTTCAAATCAGTATTTTTTAACATAAAACTTTTGGTTACTAGTAATATATTGAACTACTATTAGATCTGCATATATTTCTGAAAATGTACATTATAAATTATAATCTCTGTAATTATGTTGTGCAAACAAGATATCTTTTCCAAGTGCTAAATACCAAATCCATTTTTAAATTTGAGTTAAAATTAAAAATTGAGGGTGGGTGACATCAGCATACATGTCAAGAACAGGAGTCATATGAGGCATGTAACATGTACATTGTGGCAAGTGGGAAGTCCTAGATTTTAGGAATGGCAATTAGCTTAGGACTACTGGATAGTTCAGTATGGATATTGTAAAGTTCAAATCTTATGGTTGGTGTTTAAACTTGTCCAAGTTTCCTGAGCATCTCAGGTAGTAGATCACTATTGTGTCAGCTGACCTCATTCAATGTATTCAATTCCTGAAATATGTAACTTCTTTAGCCTCTCCATGGATTGAAATGTTTATTAGTTTTCATACTAGCTAGTTTTATGTTTCCATGATAAAGGCACCATGATCAGGGCAACTTATAGAAAGAAGGATTTGAGCTTACAATTTTACAGTGATAAAATGGCAGAAGGACACAGCAGTATTTTCAGGTACGTTGTCAGAAACTGTAAACTGAGAGTTTATATCTTCAAACACAAGTACAGAGCAGAGAAGAAAGAGAGAGAGAGAGAGAGAGAGAGAGAGAGAGAGAGAGAGAGAGAATACTTCAACACTCCAAGCTCATCTCAAGTGACATCCCAAGTGACACAGTATAAATATCATCCAACAATGTCATCAAGTGTTCAATAACTTAGCCTGTACTCACAGGAGGAGATATGGAGACAGACTGTGAAGCAGAGACTGAAGGAACGGCCATTCAGAGCCTGCCCCACCTGGGGATCCAGCCCATACACATGCAGCCACCAAACCTTGTCCTATGAATAGTTTTGTTCCCTTTTCTAAGAAGGACTAAAGCATATAGACTTTGGTCTTCCTACTTCTTGAGCTTCATGTGGTCTGTGGATTGTATCTTGGGTAATCCACACTTTTGGGCTAATATCCACTTAACATGTGTGTATTTTGTGATTGGGTTACCTCATTAGTTCCATCTCTTTGCCTATAAATTTCATGAAGTCATTGCTTCTAATAGCTGAGTAGTACTCCGTGGTATAAATGTACCACATTTTTTATATCCATTCCTCTGTTGAAGGGCATCTGGGTTCTTTCCAGCTTCTGACTCTTATAAATAAGGTTGTTATGAACATAGTGGAGCATGTGTCTTTGTTGTATGTTGGAACATCATTTGGGTATGTGCCCAGGAGTGGTATAGCTGGGTCCTCAGGTAGTACAATATCCAATTTTCTGAGTTACCTCCAGACTGATTTCCAGAGTGGGTATACTAGCTTGCAATCCCACCAACAATGGAGGAGTGTACCTCTTTCTTCACATCCTTGCAAGAATCTGCTGTCACCTGAGTTTTTGATCTTAGCCATTCTGACTAGTATGAGCTGGGATCTAAGGTTTGTTTTGATTTGCATTTCCCTTATGACTAAGGATGTTGAACATTTCTTTAGGTGTTTCTCAACCATCCAATACTCCTCAATTGAGAATTCGTTGTTTAGCTGCATACCCCATTTTAAATAGGGTTATTTGATTCTTGTAGTCTAACATCTTGAGTTCTTTGTATATATTGGATATTAGCCTTCTAGTGCATGTAGAAGGGAGAACATTCTTATTCAAACCACTGCAGCTTAGACCTGGGTAAGCTTTATTTCTTCTCCCCACAAGTGACATTTTAACTATTTCTTGTGTCATTGTAATAATCTGAGTATATTTCTTTTTAAAACTTCCCTGTTATGCCAGTCACAATTGGGTATTGCATAGCTTTCATTAGATTCACTCCCAATTCACAATGCTACTTATAGGAATATCACAAGAATTCCGTCCTTTCTGCTCTTTCACAGTAGTGACCACAGCATCTTCACTAAGATAAAAAGACCTGTGTTTCCACAACATAGTAAAGTGTACAGAATGATAGCCACTAATGAACATTTATATTTAGAGGCTTGGTCTCTTTGTTCCAAAGACATTTTATGTGATTCTATGATGTACTAATGTTACTAAAGCTTAGTAGTCACTCAGTGCACATTCTTTGTAAGAATCCTGCCTTTTGATCAATAATGAACCTTTCTTTGTAATAGATTGAACTATTTGAAATTTGGTTATTAATGTTTTCTGCTATTAATGTTTTCTGTAGCGGAAGTAGAAGCATTACTTTATTCATAGCTATTTGAAGATTTTAGTTAAAGATTTTGCTTGTTTATTGTAGGACTGGAGGAAGGTACTCATCTTTTCAATAAAGGTCCAGGGATTCCTATATGAACTATATGTGAAATACTAATACAGTAGTTATTTTATTACCCTATACTAGTGCCTGAAATTATTAAGATACTGGATATTATTATACTTTATACTGCTTTGAATTTTTTCCTAATTAAATATTTTGAACTTACTCTTTGAGATTTTCACACATGTTATCTTGTGTTTTCTGATGACTCTAGCCCTTGCTTTATTTCCTCCCCACTCTGCTGTGTATAGACATGGATATTTTGTCTCCCTGTCTCACAGAATCTGATAGTTTCTAACAGATCAGCAATGAGTGACAGGATCCAGAAGCTCTTTTCTGTTCCAAAGCTGACTACTGGGCAGACCCCATGTGTGTGGGCCCAGTGTGAGTAACCACAGCTGCCATGAGTTTATGATTTTCATCTCCATGTTGTATTTATAAGAGAGCATTTCATGGCCCTTCTGCCTATCTTCCAGCTCTATCATTTTTTCCTACCCTCTCTTCTGCAATGTTCCCTGAAGCTTAAAGAAATATAAATATATCTTAGTTAGGACTCAGTTCTCAAGCCTCCGTTATTCTTAGAATACCGTAAAGACATAACCTCTGCTCACTGCAAAGAGAACCTTCTCTGTTTATGGTTGTGTCCAAATTTGGCCTCTATTTGCTGTGATAAGCATCATGAATAAAAGTGAGTTAAGGAAGAAAGTATTTATTTAGCTTATACTTCTCCATGACAATTCATCAATCTGGGAAGTCAGGCAAAATTCAATGCAGGAGTCTGGAGGCAGGAATTGAAACAAAGACCATGGATGACTACTACTTACTGGAACTCTCATGACTTCCCTATTCTGCTTTCTTATACCATGCAGGACAATCCACACAGAGATGACACCATCCTCATGGCCATGGCTCCACAACATCAATTATTAATTAAGGAAAGACCCAAACAATTTGCCTATAGAATAATCTGTTAAGATCCTCTCTTCCCAGAAACAAATGTTAGGCTTGTGCCTAAAACTAACCAATATAGGCTGATGGTACATTTCAATTGGTAGAAAAGAAATGATTTAAAGGAGTTTGCTAATATAGCAGTTGAGCTTACTGGCTTCAAAGTGTTTTATTTGATTTCATCTATGATATTTTCCCTATTTTATAGTCAGATGGGCTGACCATAATACCTATGTATAGAAATTGAAGAAGCAAACATTAAAGAGTTATAAAACATTGTTAATTGGCTCTTCAACTACTTATGTTATATGATCTTTGGAAATCAAACATTTAAAATCCTGAACAAGTTTCAACTCAAGCCTGATATACTCTTGTACCTACTTTAAGACCACACAGGATTTCTGCTTTTTATTTGAAAATTTCTACCTGATCATATGCTTTATTTTAAAACTGAAACATTATGAAAAGTAACACATCTAACATTATTTTAGGAAAACATTCATTGTAGTTCATTTAATTTGCAAATAATGTTAAAATGAGTCATATTGCATTTACAACTTTGTTTCAGTATCTCTAATACAATTCTATTTAGCATGATTTATATAGCTCCTCATAATGCATATATCCTTATTTAAATCTTGCTATGTTTGTAATTGTTTATATTTATCATTTCCATAGCTTTTCTGAATATGTTAAAGCTGGAAGTTCTGCCAAGTGAAAGGTAAATAAAACAAATGAAATACATTAATTACAGAAAGCATTAATTTGAATGTCTGCACTGTATATGATTAGATTGGACTTTCAACCTATCATTGAAAATCATGCTTTACATTTTTAATATATTATTTTCTACCTTTTCAGAAATCCATTTACAGAGTGAAAATTGATATTTCTTTGTGGTGAGAAATGTCTATTCCTAAATAAGGAGATGAAAAACATGTAAATAAGCATCAAAGAACTTAATACTAGAGACAAATACAGTGGAAGCATATGGAAATTACATCAATTATACAACAACTCGAGAATATAGGTCCAGTGAAACTAAAATATCTGTATGTGGCAGGTTGGACAATGAATATATCTCTAGATCAAATGAAAATAGAGAGAAAAAGAAAGCATGGGAGAGAAAATGATGGACAGTGAAGAAAGAGAAGAAAGATGTCAGGGAGGAGGGAGGGTAGGCAGAAGGAGGAAGGGGAGAAGAACCTGTAGGGACCTCCTGCTTCTGGAATAGTGCAGAGATAGCCCTAAGCAATCCTTCCAACTAGAACAGCCTGGATAGCCAAAGCCATCAAGGACAGCACTGCTAACACTTTGATTTGGTATTTGACTCTCCAGACTGAAATAATAAATGTGCTTGCTTTGTGACATTCAATAGACAGTACTTTTCTATGCAGGCCTAGGGAAATACACTAGGGTTTTGAATTATAACTTCTGTTCATGACTTAAGGAAAGAAAATTAAATTCTTGGAGAAATATTAATGGAACCTGTACCTAACAAAACCCTATACATAGCACATAAGAAATCCCACAGGCAAATAAATAGAAACTACCTGTTGAGAATAAGAAAATTTTGGAACACACACACACACACACACACACACACACACACACACACACACACACACACACACATCTTACCAGGCACTGCTGTTAGGAAAGTGTAGAAGAGTGGTACATAGAGTTACATATCCCAACAGTGTATTATGTACAGTTCAAGATGAGCAGAAGGCTGGGTATTTATTTTAATTTATAGTTCTTCAAAACCTCACTTTCCATGAACTTCTGTTCTAAGGATTCTTTGTGAAAACTCTTGCTGACAATCATGACAACTCACTATTGTGTAGTCATGGTGGTCCATCTTCGATGATGACTATTTGCATCCATGTCTGCCTTTAAAATGTTTTCTTTCAGGATTTGTATCTTCTTGCATTGCACATTGCTCTCAATGATGAGTATCTTCATGGTTTCAGCTTCTAAACACAGTGGTATCTAGATGTTACCCCTGAACCTAGCATGAGGTACACACACACACACACACACACACACACACACACACATGCACACACACACGCACGCATGCACTCACGCATGCATGTACACACGTACACACATAGCATTTAATATTGGAAGCACTGAATTAAATAAGAAGCATCTCACTTGGATTCTCTTCATTCATGCCCTTTTGAACTCTATGCATTATCCTTAATTATTTTACTCCTAAAATTATTTTGTTCACTGCCTTCTAGGCATATGGGCATGCTTTTTTCATTAATTTGAAGTTTTCACTTCACTTTGTCTTCGAACTTATCCCTAGGGAATTGGTTTATGTATCACAACCTTCTTCTCTTACTCCATGTAGCCAAGCAAATAGACTTTCTGCTATTACCCACTGCTTATAGTATGCTACTCATGACCTAAGCAATATATGAAGGGTGTGCTTCAAAAGCACAAGGAGGCTGTCTAGCATATCTGAAGCCATTTCATTAGGACCTTGACCATATATTTTTGAGAAATTCATACTTATAACAATATACTCATTGAATGAATCAAAGAGAAATCACAAATTCAAGGCAAAGGTAATCCAAATTATCACTGCAGAGAGGACTAAGGTTATGAATAAAACAGAAACACAATTCTTAAATAGCAAACATCATATTTAGATGGTTTTCTAATTTCTCCAAAGACCTCTGCAGTATAAGGATTTCCAGTGAGAATCTTTCTTTTCTTCTTCCTTTTATTCTTGGATATTTTCTATTTACATTTCAAATGTTATTCCTTTTCCCGGTTTCCATTCCATAAGCCCCCTCTCCCCTCCCCCTCCCCTTCCTCTATAAGAGTGTTTGCCTTCCCATCCACCTCCCTTCACACCCTCCCTACATTCCCTTATACTGGGGGGTCCAACTATAGCAGTATCAAGGGTTTCTCCTTGCTTTGGTGCTCCTTGCTCTGTTACATATGGAGCTGAAGCCATGGGTCAGTCCATGAATAGTCTTTGGGTAGTGGTTTAGTCCCTGGGAGCTCTTATTGATTGTATTATTGTTCTTCTGGGGTTGCAAGCCCGGTCACCTCTTTGAATCCTTTCTCTAATTCCTCCAATGGGGTTCCCAATATCAGTTCATTGGTTTGCTGCTAGCATATGCCTCTGTATTTGACATCTCTGGCTGTGTCTCTAAGGAGATATCTATATCTGATTCTAGTCAGCATGCACTTCTTAGCTTCATCAATCTTATCTAGTTTTTGTGGCTGTATATAAATGGGCCACATGTGGGGAAGGCTCTGAATGGCTGTTTCTACTCCAAACTGTGCCTTCATATCCCCTCCTATGAATATTTTTGTTCCCCCTTTTAAGAAGGAGTGAAGCATTCACACATTGGTCATCCTTCTTCTTGAGCTTCATGTGCTCTGTGGATTGTATCTTGGGTAATTTGAGCTTTGGAGCTAATATCCACTTATCAGTGAGTGCATACCATGTGTGTTTTTCTGTAATTGGGTTACCTCACTCGGGATGATATTTTCTAGTTCAATCAGTTTGCCTATGAATCTCATGAAGTAATTGTTTTTGATGACTGAGTAGTACTCCATTGTGTAGATGTACCACATTTTCTGTTCCATTCCTCTGTTGAAGGACATCTGGGTTCTTTCAAGCTTCTAGCTATAATAAATAAGGCAGCTATGAACATGGTAGAGCATATGTCTCTGTTATATGTTGGAACATCATTTGGGTATATGTCCAGGAGAGGTACAGCTGGGTCCTCAGGTTGCACAGTGTCCAATATTCTGAGGAACCTCCAGACTGATTTTCAGAGTGGTTGTACAAGCTTGCCATCCCACCAACAATGGAGGAGTGTCCCTCTTCCTCCACATCCTCTCCAGCATCTGCTGGCACCTAAATTTTTGATCTTAGCCATTCTGACTGGTGTGAGGTAGAATCTCAGGGTTGTTCTGATGTGCATTTCTCAGATGACTAAGGATATTTAGCATTTCTCTAGGTGCTTCTCAGCCATTCAATATTCCTCAGCTGAGAATTCCTTGTTTAGCTCTATACCCCATTTTAATAGGGATATTTGACTCTCTGAAGTGTAAATTCTTGAGTTCTTTGTGTATTTTGGATATTAGCACTGTATCAGATGTAGGATTGGTAAATATTTTTCCCCAAGCTGTTGTTTGTCCTTTTGTCCTAATGACAGTGACCTTTGCCTTACAGAAGCTTTGCCATTTTATCAGGCTCCATTTGTTGATCCTTGATCTTAGAGCATAAGCCACTGGCTACTATTCCCAGCAAAACTCTCAATTTACATATATAGAGAAACCAAGATATTCCATGATAAATTCATACAATGTTTTTCTATAAAAACAGCCTTACAAAGGATAATAGATGGAAAACTCCAAAACAAGGAGGGAAACTGCACCCTTGAAAAAGCAAGAAAATAATCTCCTTGCAACAACATCAAAAAAAAGAGAGAGACACAAACATATTTCCAACTCTAAGAACAAAAATAACAGGAAGCTGGAGTAGCCATTCTAATATCAAATAAAATTGACTTTCAACCAAAAGTCATCAAAAAAGATAAGGAAGGACACATCATATTCATCAAAGGAAAATCTACCAAGATGAACTCTCAATCCTAAATATCTATGCTCCAAATGCAAGGCACCTATATTCATAAAAGAAACCTTACTAAGCTCAAAGCACACATTGCATGTCACACAATAATAGTAGGAGATTTCAACACCTCACTTTCATCAATGGATAGATCAGAAATGAAACAGAGACATACAGAAATAACAGAAGTTATGAGTCAAATGGACTTAGCAAATATTTATAGAACATTTCATCATAAAGCACCTCATGGTACCTTCTCCAAAATTGACCATATAATCGATCTCAAAACAGCCCTCAACAGATACAGTAAGATAGAAATAATCCCATGCATCCTATCAGATCACCATGGACTAAGACTGGTCTTCAATAACAACATAAATGACAGAAAGCCCATGTGTACATGGAAGTTGAACAACACTCTACTCAATGACAACTTGGTCAGGGAAGAAATAAAGAAAGAAAATAAAGACTTTAGAATTTAATGAAAATGAAGGCACAACATACCCAAACTTATGGGACACAATGAAAACAATGCTAAGAGAAAAAAATCATACCTTTGAGTGCCTCCAAAAAGAAACATGAGAGAGCATACATTATCAGCTTGACAGCACACCTAAAAGCTCTAGAACAAAAAGAAGAAAATACACCCGAGAGGAGTACAAGGCAGGAAATAATCAAACTCGGGACTGAAATCAACCATGTAGAAACAAAAATGACTATACAAAGAATCAACCAACCAGGAGCCGGTTCTTTGAGAAAATCAAAAAGATAGATAAACCCTTAGCCAGACTAACCAGAGGGCACAGAGACAATATCAAAATTAACAAAATGAGAAATGAAAAGTGAGACATAACAACAGAGTCTGAAGAAATTAAAAAATCATTAGACCACACTACAAAAGCCTATATTCAACACAACTGAAAAATCTGGAGGAAATGGAGAATTTTCTAGACAAATGCCAGGTACCAAAGTTAAATCAGGAACAGATAAACCATCTAAACAACCTCATAACTCCTAAAGAAATAGAAGCAGTTATTAAAAGTCTCCTAACCAAAAGGAGCCCAGGTCCAGATGGGCTCAGTGCTGAATTCTACCTTCATAGAAGACCTTTTACCAATACTGTCCAAACTATTCCACAAGATAGAAATAGAGGAAGCACTATCCCATTTCTTCTATGAAGTCACAATTATGCTTATACCTAAACCACACAAAGACCCACCCAATATAGAAAAAGAACTTCAGACCAATTTCCCTTATGAATATCAACACAAAAATACTCAATAAAATTCTTGCAAACCTAATCCAAGAACACATCAAAATGATCATCCTTCATGATCAAGTAGGCTTCATCCCAGAGATGCAGGGATGGTTCACTATATGGAAACCCATCAACGTAATCCAATTTATAAACAAATTCAAAGAAAAATATCCACATGATCAACCACATGATCATTTCATTAGATGCTGAGAAAGCATTTGACAAAATTCAACACCCCTTCATGAGAAAAAAAATCCTGGAAAGTTCAGTAATTCAAGGCCCATACCTAAACATAGTAAAAGCCATGTACAGCAAACCAGTAGCTAACATTAAACTAAATGGAGAGAAACTTGAAGCAATCCCACTAAAGTCAGGGGCTAGACAAGCCATTGAGAATTTCAATTGCATAAATATATACTTGATATCTAGATTAGAAGTACTTCATTAAACAGTGCCTCCATTTTCTTTAAAGGTGCACCCTCTGTAGTTGCCACACATTCTGTTTTCTCAACCATTCTCAAGATTCATGTGACTAAAGAGTTAAAGTGACCCTAGAGGTATAAGTTTTCAATCAGCAGAGAAATCACAGATATCACTTTAACAACCCCTGAGAACAGAGCTCAAAGCAAACAATGGATTACTATGTGTGCAGTGGTATTATTCAATTGTTTTTCCAAAACCAAAATGTGACAAAGATACGGGAAACTGGAGAAATCAGAGTAAAATAATTGTGTTTAATAATTAAACACAGAATTTTAAGGCAGTGAGTAGGAAAAAAACAAAACCTTATAACCTCTAAAAATGTATTTCCTCTTCTTACTTCAGAACAGGTCATGTCAGATAAACAAAGGCTCAAATCAATGCCCATCTGATTGACTCACAGGGGACGGAACATGCATTGCAGTCTCTCATCTCTGGTTCTTACTGACACCTCCATATGGTTTACCCTTCAGTGAGACCATGGAGTTCTGTTAATGAGCTTGAAAGAGTTGGCTGGGTAGTTGGCAAGAGTTACCTGCCATTAGCTATTTAGAGTTGTGTAAATGAAATCGCAGTCTCTGAGAGACCCCTCCCCCTTCACCCCTAAAATGTGAGTCATCCTCTCATTAGAGGCCTGCTTTCGGCAATTCATAATTACAGATTGTGTCCCTGTTAATCACTTGACAAATGATACTTCTCTGCCAACAGGTTTACTGAACTTCGTTTGTTTTGAAATCATGTCAAATGAAATCAGATGTGAAAGTTTGATTTTGGTCTCCTAGTTTAGTTTTTTTTTTTTGATGAATAACCTGAATGTTATCTTTTATTTGTTTCTCTAAAAGAACCCAGTGTAACTTGCATTACACAAATAATTTCACTCTGAGGGCGCAGTCTTTGAGGCATATATAGATTAACACTATTACACTATGTAGTTGTATTTGTAGTGTTGTTTTGGCTAAGAAGACATTGATAAGATTTAGTCTATAAAGTAATGTGCTTTATGTTTCATAATTTATCTGTTTCTCAAATATGGTGTCCTTCCCCATAGGCCCCAAGATTTGATGGGTTAGTGTTGAAAAATAAAGAATACAGTGTGCTACAAAAAAGAACAACAGTAACAAAAAGTTTACATCGAGCCTGGAAGCATCTTCATCTTTTCCTTCATTTCATATAACAGACAGGAAATTACGGTTGTCTGGAAATCTAAGAATAAGAATAATAAAACATATGCCCAGCTTCATAAATAGGGAAAGCACCGCATAGCATGTAAGCCCAGCACCAAAAAAGCTCTGGCTATTCCTTTTGTTGGGGTTTGGGAGTCTGTGTGAATTTATATGACTCCAACACTTAATTTGCCATACTCTATCACCTGTATTTGGTAGCAACATGGATGTTTAAACAGGGAGTCTAAATTAAGCACACATTCTAACTTTGCCAAGGAAGAATCCAAGTTTTAGTATGTATTTTAGGAGAAATACAGCACACACCAAATCTCTTTAGATTTAGTTCAGGTTGTCAGCCTTGAATGCGTTCTCTTCCTCTGCTTTCTATTCCATTTGTACTGTATATCTCAGTCCATTTTAATACTTAAAAATTGAATCCTTCTGATGACAAAATACCGTAGGGAAAAATTAATGATAAAGAAACTAGATGACTATACTTCGGTTTTCTTACATTGTAAAGCCTTCTGCTTGCAATTCACATTGAAGGGGAAGCTTGTTATTATCCAAAGAATACCAGTTAAGGTTTTAACACCTGATGATGTACAATAGCCTCCCTGCCCAAGTGAACGATGACATTAAATTCAAGGCTATGTTCAGGCAATGTGTTCTCAAATGAAACACAGCTTAAGAGATACAGGGGAGAAGTTAGAGATACTTAATGAAATTTTAGTTTGTTAAAATCAATTTGATACATGACAGTAACAAAATCAAAACAGAGAAGAAATTCCCATAGTTATAGTGAAGAGTGTTAGAAAGAAGATAGCTAAATGCTGGAATACGGAATACACTATAAAAGGAAATTAAGGCTGACTCTTTTGTAAAGCAGACTTATACTGAACCAGCTACCTCAAGTTTGAGTATTAATACATTAATGTAGTTTCATCTTCTTTCATTGGTCTATTCTTGTATATATTCTCTGTAGACAGGTTTGAAAAACTCAAGGTCTCAGAGATCCATAACATTTTGTGAGTTGAATTTAATACCCTATGATACAGGATGTAAAGTCACAGTTACCAAGTATAAGAGTGGAAATAGCTTCTTGCTCAGGGAACAGTCTCTAAGAAATCTTATTTGAAAACATGCTGGGTCAACCCCTAAAATTTCAAATTCTTTGTCTAATTATTTTCTTTTCCTGGTCCTAGAATAAGCTCCAGGTTTATATTAGACTATATTAATCACCTGCTGTAGAGAATACTGTCAGATTGCTGTGTGAGAAACTTGTCTCATTTCTTCTATTTGCTTACATTCAGACTTTCAAGGGAAACTTTATAGTTAGCTGAAATTAAGGAACTTCTCATGGGAAAGAAATAAACCATAAGAAAATATTTAATCTTCCTGACTTGATATTACATAAGCAGTGATCACATTTCATCTAGAGTTTTAGTTTACAATAACTAGAGAAAGTAGACAAGGATCTCAGATTGACTCCTTTCTGTTTCATTACCCCTCCTCAGAGAGGCAATTTCTCACCTTGACTTTTGAGCGAGAGGCTTGTTTACTCTGGGTTAGTCTTCACCCTCTGCCTCTGACTGGTTTTCACCTATATCTATTATCACCACTTAGCCTTGTCCATCACTTGTCTCATCACCTAAAACCTAAGTGTGCCTCCTACGAGCAAAGCCTCTTCTTGTTTTGCTTATCCCTGAGTCTTGCATTCCAGAACCGCCCTTGATATATAGTGGATGCCCAGTTCTAAGTTGAATGGATGGATGTGTGCAGCCCACTTACATGTATAAAGTCAGTGTATACCATTTTGGAGAGTCATGCACATTTTTACTAGAAATTTGTCCTGTCTTCTCTTTACTTTCCTGGCTTCTTGTCTCTACCACTTCTTCAGGTTATCAATTCAGAGGACTGAAGAGATGATTTAATATACATTGTCCTCTATGAATTCCATAGTAGAAAGTGGTTCTGCTACGTAGCGTATCCATGAGTAACCCATTTGCTTTTGTCTAAGAATTGAATTAGTCAAGAAATCAAGTTTATCTTTTATTAAATTCCCCCAAACAGAGCAAATTGTGTATGCTTCTAACACACATTTTTAATTATCCAATTACATAGCTCTATTTTATAAACTTGACTGATGTTTTCCCAGTGTGTATATTTGTTTCTTTGCTGTTAGGCAGTGAGTTAGAGTCAAGACTGGAATGCTCTTGTTGAAGCTAGCTAGTTAAGATCCATCTCAGGTTAGCCCAGCCCTTAATGAGCTGGCTAACCCTAGTCAAGCTGGTCAGAAATCTCCCCATATCCATGTCCTCATTTGCAGAATAGAGATAATATTAGTACCTGTACCTCAAACTTAAGCAGCTCAGTACTGTCATAAGGATTAAACAACTTAAGACTTGTAGCACAGTTGGAATGGCGCCTGGCACATGCGAAAGCTCAGTGGAGTTAGCTGTTATTTTTACAAGTATTCCAAATCCTTTCTTGAACAAAGTGAGACAAAACAATGTTTATAAGTACCAATCACGTGCCAGGAGCTTGGTGCTCTGTGCAGTGCCCAGCTGACCATGAATAACATAGGATGAATCGGCCCTCAGAGGAAGACTCAGCAGCTATCAACTGAGATGCCTCAGAAAAGGTGCCCTCTGCTCCAAGCCTGCATAGTGATGGGTATGGATCTCAAGCCTCTCTTAACGGCTGCTGAAGAATCAGAAGTGTTCTTGAGAGTAGGGAGTACAGACATCGTAGAGGTCAGCTCTGTGAATCAAATATTTAGTCTAGGCCAGATCTCCTGCTATTGTTAATTGTAGTTTCTGCAAATTCAGACCTTCTCTGCTGATATTGAGAATCTTCCTTGGTTTGTTTTGTACTGACAAAGCCAGAGGCTACTCTCATACACACACACACACACACACACACACACACACACACACACACACACACACACACACACACACACACATACTCACTCACTCACCGATAGCAAGGCACCTCCTGTGACTTAGTCTGCCTAGCCCCCAGCACGTTTGAGAACCTTGCCTTAAATAGTTTAGTGTCTCTGTGCTGCTTCCCATAAATGCAGGAAGTGCCACTCCGCTGGAGGTCGAACCTTCTTATTGCTACCTGTTTTTTTTTTTTTTTTTTTTTTTTTTTTTTTTTGCCTCACCTAAGCCTTCTCACTCAGGTCACAAAACCACAGCCTCCAGAAACAAAACCAGGTGTTTCTGAAACTCTCTTTAGTAGTAATTTATTCCATATGTTTATTGCTCTCTGTGTGAAATAATTTCAACAGTTTCTTTTTTTTTTCCTTTTGTCACTGCATTCAAATTAACCCACAGTCTAATCGGATGGAGGAGTAACACTTTCAGAAAACACCAAGTCCTATGCTGAAGAAAGCCAAGTGATATTGCAGCCTGTGAGAGGAAGAAGGAGAAAAGAACAAGCAGTTAGGACTTGACATTAGCCTATGAAGAAAGGAGACTTCTGGAATACCTGGCCAGGGGTTGGAAGAGCAGCTTTACTGGAGTTCTGACTACAGTTTGCATTTCCCCTGGGTGTCAATTTTATGAAACAAAGTGACAGTGACGGGATGATTTGTATCACTTGAGATCTATGTTTTTTTTTTTTTTTTTTTAAAAATGATGCATTGGCAACAGCAAAAATTGTTATGGTAGGAATCAAATTGGTGCTTCCTTGCTGGAAATGGGGGAGCACGGTGCTTGTCAGTTTATTTCTGAGCTCGGCTTTTCAAACTTTTAATTTGAGAGGGTGGGTAATGGAAATCCAAATCTCTGTTAGAAGAGCACTGTGTTTTACATTTTTATTTCATCATCTCTATGAACAGAAAGAAATTATTCTTTATACTTTAGAAGAGAAAGCACTGTCAGTTCTAAATCTATGGATGGGGGAGGGGAGCGGAAGGAATGGCCTATGTATTAAATCAATGTATTCTGTAAAGAAAATAGCTATTTCTACCTCAAGGTGTTGGCCTACCTTGTGACCACATGAAGAATCATCACTAATTTGCATTTTCAAAATATCAAAATGTGTTTTTTAAATCAACTTCTGTTAATAGCATCTTCTTATCATGGACCGGAGTTTAATAGCAAATATCTCATTTTTGCCCATTTTTCAGAACATTCTTGCTAAAGTAACCAAAATCTCCATTTTCATGTGTGGCTCTCCTGTTTGGGTGGGTGGGTAAGGATAAGCTTCTTACAAAACAGTTAGTGGTAACCATTGTTTTTATTCGGCTGTTGAAACACATTGTAATGAAGCTTTATTATTTGAAATCCTATAAAATACGCATCCTTAGAATCAACTGAAAACTGTAGTAACTATGACAATAGTTATTACAGATTTATTGGACATTAGTTTAGAGCAAGACATTATACTTAGCAATGTGTGCAAATTATCTCATTAGACTATTTCAGTAGCTCTGAGATGCGTGTTGTTTATTTTCTCCATTTTACAGATAGTAAAATGAAGGCATTGTGAAAGTGGCTGAGTGACAAAACTGGCCTTCCAACCAAGTCCATTTGCATAGAGAGCTCACACTCTCATTGTTAAAGTTGTGTGCAAAGTATACGATAATAACATCATTTCACAGATGATCCCTATTTATAATTGAATCTGGCTCATAACTCACTTAAAATGTTCCTTTTCGGCTGAAATTTTCTATACTTGGTGTCCATCCAACGGAGCAGTGGCAGGAGGCAAGGAAAATACAGCAAGTTCTGCTTGAGGCAGGAACAGATTTTAAGATTCTGTTTAGATTTTGAGACAGTCTGGAGCCTGGACCAGGATCCAAAGCCTGTTGAAAGAGAGTTGCCTTTTCATAACAGCATGGAGTAAGAATTTCCATAGAAACTTAACTCAAGCACAAAAGTTGACCTAGCTCTAAATAAATAAATACATAAACAGAAGAAAGAATGCTTCCTAGTTGGTCTCTGCTGACATTTGGTCACAGACTCAACTGTATTGGGCTGCTGTATTCCTGTCCAGGCAGAGGCTTAGAACTAGCAAGGTGTGTTGATTCTCGCTCCTACTTTCCTACTCTTGGGCCTTGGCTCTGCTTTTGGTTCCCAGGTTAGCTTTTGAGTTGTACATTGTACTCCGGGGTCTTACTATGATAGCACGTGATATCTCTCAAAATGGGAGAGCATTCATATTCTTTTTCTCCTTGTATACTTTACCTGTGCTACACACCCAGACTTTTGTTAGCTTTGATGTTCTTGTCCATTCTTGGCCTATGTTGTCTAGACTACTCAGAACAGAGTGATAGGGATGGTTTTCTTGGTGAGATGAACTAGAAGAACAAAACCGTAGATTATTGGGCAAGGCCTGACTGGTTTTCCTCCCAGGAGTCTTTTGCATTCTTGTGTCAAATTTATGTATATTCCAAAAAGTTATTTTGTATGTACTCTGATCACATTCTAATATCAGTAGCTAACATTTTACTGAGCTGCACTCTGGCTTCTTATTGTTCATGACTGCATCATTACACTTACCAACTACCAATTTCTCATTGTTTTTGAGGCACATTTACTCATGCTACACTGTGAATATTCAAGAGAAGGAAAGTGTTCATTGTTCACTGTCCAGTGACTATAAATAACCAGGACGCTATACTGAAACTTATTTCTATTTTCTTGACTGTATCTCATAGTAAGTAAATAAGTAAACAAAATTAAAAAATAAATAGAAAAGGACTATTTTCTCATGCTTTCAAATAAAAATTATATTTATATTAATATAAACATTCATTTCTATCATTTATTAGAAATCAAGATTATAGTCTACAATTCTGAATATAACTGAACAGTTGAATCTTTGTTGAGCATTTATAGATATGTACTAACTGTCAGATTTTAAGTGAGCATTTAAGAGCACTCACTTCAGTAGGAGAGCCCTGGGGTGCTACAGAAGCAAGAAGGAAGGAATCCGAGTTGAGGGAACCAGGTAACCAAAGGGAGACTAACTAGGTAGATGGTAAGGTAGAG
Source organism: Rattus rattus (assembly GCF_011064425.1). Classification (NCBI taxonomy): domain Eukaryota; kingdom Metazoa; phylum Chordata; class Mammalia; order Rodentia; family Muridae; genus Rattus; species Rattus rattus. Next base: position 63,821,543 of record NC_046160.1, read on the forward strand.
AGGACACACTAGGAATAGTCAATGATACCAAGATATTGGATTTAATATACAGGAGGTGGAGAGACATTAGGAAGTTTGAGTGATGAATGTGATCTGCTGTTTCTCTGTATTCTGTTGAGAGCAGACACACAAGGTCAAGGACAGAAGTAAGGAGAACTATTAAAGGAAGATGGTGCCTGTAACTGAGCTTGGCACCTTCAGAGAGAAGAAAAGTGATAGGACTTTAGACATAGCTTGGAAACTTCATTCTTAAACTTCTGGACTTTGTATAATATACATATAAATATTACACAGTCTCAGCATATGGTGTCACCAAGGATTATGAGCTTTGGTCTGGAGCTTGTAATTGAGAACATAATTGACAAGAAAGATGTTTCCTACTAAATATATTTACTTAAAATCTAAAATGAACTCCTCAAAGCTTTAGCACTTGTGTAAAAATATCCACATATATTTACATATTTATAGGAGCTTAAGTACTTATCTCAAGAAGTATAAATAATCTAATAAGCAAAGCAGTCTATGTATTATTATACTTCAAGATTTGAGACTATTCTAATATTAAATAATCAATTTTTTTATTGGAACTGAAAATAAAGCCCTGAATCAGAGCTCTGACAGTAGTTTTCTAGGGGGAACCATATTACCTCATCTTGGAAGAAACATGTAGCTCATTTCTGAGGTTATACGAACAAGGCAGGGTAGTTCTAATGTGAAGCCGGCCAAGGCATTTCTAAGGCGAGCCAGGCAGAAGCAAAACAAAAACAGAAAACAAAAAAACCTGGGATCCTTCCAGGCATATGACGGTACTCAAGGAGTGCCTAGACATGCTGTTGCATGGTGGAAAGTGTTCCTAAGAAAACCTACCCTATGCCGGCTCACTATGTGATGATTTACAAAGCACGTGCAACAGGCTAATAAACTGAGTATACTTTATTTCAAAATTTCTTTGGCTAGAGAGGCCTGAGGTAACCAGGCAGAAATTGAATGTTTGACAAGTGTGTGGTGGTTTGACTATTAAAATCTCTGGTCACGGATTATAATGCAATGCTCCTTGGCGGGCAAAATGAAAAGCTATCAGAATAATATCTGCTTTCATCTGCTCTGATAGAATGCCGAGAGTACCCGCTTATTTGTGGTTTCTTCCTGGGGTGCGTTCTGAATCCCATAAATTTCAGTTCCAGGGAAAGCAGTGCTGAGGTGGAGGAAAAAAGCCCAAATTTCTCTTCTCTGATTTAAAAACTGTCTCCCACAGTGAGCTTCTCTGTTTGTCAAAAACTCTAATTGGTGTTTTCTCAACTTGCTGCTTGGCTGGTTTCTTTCTATTGATTTCATTTGGGGTTTGTAAAGCTGTATTTGGAACCCTTTCCAGAGTTTGTTTGGAAGCTCATTTTTAATTTTAATGAAAATGCATTTTAAAAAATGTATATTATACCACCCTGCGGATTTTGCTCAAATAAACCTGCTACTATTTTCAATGACTTCCAACCATTTTAGTGCCCCTCAGTCTCACTCACTAAAGGGACCCCTGTGCTACTCCTGGCAAAGTAACAAGATTAAGTAGAAAAATGAATGTTCTTCACTGTTTTTCAAGACTCTTAGCCAACAAAGAAAAAAAGATTCATTCAGGATCCAGAAAACAGGTTTTCCCACCTCAGTTCTGAGCAGCTTCCGTTTCCCATTGGAAATCTCATTATTCTGAAGAAACCATGTCTAAGGCTATCTGCCAAGAAAGAAATTTCAAAACCAGTAATAAATTTAGGTTTGGATTTAAATACTTTGTCTCCATAAATTTCAATACATTTGATGCTTAAGAAATATTTTTAAAACCTCTTCATCTCTGTTATTAATTTTTAGGCTAGAGTTAAAGTCACTGCTATACTCTCTTATATCACCCCCAAGTACGCATTAATGTTAAAATTACACTTACAAAACTTGATCCAGTCTCTTGGGATTTGCCTCCCTTTGGCCATATTTTTTTTCTTACCTTCACCATATCCTGTCTTAGTCATTTCTATTATGTCAAATGTCTTGCTGTTCCAACAAACCAGTCTGACATCTAGATTTTCCATTAAGTAGCCCAATGTCTTGGTTACATTACCTGAGGTATCTCTGATGTCTAATCTCTGCTCTCGCACATACATTTCTTAGATCAGATTCTGCACAGGTTCTCGCATGCATCACTCAGCAGCTTTTTCTTACCTAATCTTTTCTTCATTCTGCCACTACAATCTTTTAAAAACACACACTGGCAGGACATATGCCTTGTCTTTAGAAAGCTTACAGCAAACGACAGTAAAGAAAATAAATCACGTTCAAATTCTCTTGTGATGCACGTTCTTTGCTGTTATCAAGCTACATTTTCCTCTAGATGTTTCTTCTATGAATTGTTTCCAACTACACTGAAGGAAGGGGAAAGAACCTTCTACATCTAGTAGATTTTCATATCTCCATTACTTTTTATCTTACATTGTTATCTAGTTATTGTAAGTGTGCAATGAGTATGTGTAAGGACCTTGAACAAGTTTCAGGTAGAATACGACATCCACTGTGTGTCCCAGTTCCTGAGAGATCTGTCTTTATTCCTTCATTTCTAAAAGAGAGATAACAATGTCTATTTGTTTAGAAATTAAAGATTCAATAAAGTAATTATTTATGTAAGTTTGCTTAATAGAGTTATCCAAATGTAAGCCACTGCTAATTATGAAAAGTAAAGGGAAATTAGCAGAAGTCTTAAACTATGATAGTTACTCCATGGTAAAACATAGGCTTCTCCACTCGAACAGAGGGAGCATCATTTCAATTGTACCTTATACATTGCTACCCTTTAATGTCTTCTCTTGCTTTGTGCTATATGCCTCTTTGGTGGATACAATTGTCCATCCAATGTCATCTTTCTTCAAATTAGAGTCACCTGAGTGGGTAGCCAGTATCCCTCAAGGAGTTCTCCTGATTGCCTTTTTGATGCAGGAAGACATACCCAAGGAGCATGGCAGAAGGGAGATCATCTGCCATTTCGATTGCTCTGCCTTCACTCTTGCTGCTGAGTTAGGGTTGTTGCTGCTGCTGCTGCTGCTGTTGTTGTTGTTGTTGATGATGATGATGATGATGATGATGATGATGATGATGATGGTAGTGGTGGTGGTGGTGGTGGTGGTGATAATGATGATGGTGATGATGATGATGATGATTCCTTGGGTGATAGTTTTATTAGCATTTCCAGGCTTCCATCATTAACTGGGACCAGTGGCTCCACTTAACTGATTGGGACTGCTGGAACACCCAGCCTTGTGGACTGAGCAACTGGCAGTTTCTTAGTTTTTTTCTTATATAAAAGTCATTAAAGTACTACATTGACTCCTACAGTTATTAGCTCAATTCAAGGTGACTTTAAAAGTATTTCTCTCTGTATACATAAATATTTTTTCTATGAATTCTTGTCCTCTGAAACATTACATTCAGTGTGTCTACATGTTTCCTTCTATGCAACTAATACTGTGCTTTAAGTTCAAATGGCTAAAGATCTCTCCTGTCCATTTTTAATCAGACTGTACCAAAGGGACAAGAGCCCTGATCTATGGGGATGGAGATTCCTAGAGAACATTGTAAAACTTAACTACTATTAATGTTTCATTATTTTAATGTTTTGATAACCATCATTGCATGAAGATCCCATATACTTATGATTAGTTTCTTAGGGGGAAAACTGTTTTTATCTTTCTACTCTAAATATTTAAAACAAATGTTAGATTAGTTTAAATTAATAATACACAATCGATGTCTTAAAAAGACTTTCCCAAGATTCTTTTATCCATAGCCATAATATCTTGATCTTTAAATACCATGCTAATTTGAATGATAACTCCATTTTTCAGGTTTATGTTAAAGTCAAGGCATTGACCTCAGTCTGCATTCCATGAAGTACATGCCAACATCATTAAATAACTCCTGTTTCTTTCTTATTCTAAACTCAACTTTATTTAATTTTTTTCTTTGTTCGTTTGTATTATGAGAATTATACACCAGCAAGTCAATAATACTACATCCATCTCCTATTGGTAGATTGTGTTTACAGATAGAAACGTACAAAAGCAGAAATGAAGAATTTAAGTGTCTTTTTAATAAGCAGTGTTGACTTGTGTTTGCTTACCTACACACACACACACACACACACACACACTTAATAATGCTTGGAATTCTCAGATTTTTGTTTGATCTTAATGATCTTAATGCATCTTATGGGAGAGATATACATCAACCAACTGATAACACCATTCAAGAGCAAGAAGCTCTCTATAAATATGATAGTTGTAAAAAATTCCTTTACAATTTGTTACATATATGAATCTCCTCAATGTGTTTACACAATTAAAGACTAGTTTATCAACTCTCCTCTCACAACTATATCACAACATCTTTGTTGATAAGAACAAATGTGGGGAATGGCCCATATTGTCAACCTCAGGACTGTTGAGAATTTTCTAGTAAAAATATATTGTGCTTTATTTCTTCAAATGCAGTGTGATAATAGTTTTATTAATCATCCTAACTAAAATATGTAAATGTTAATTGGTTGAAATGGTTTTCCCTTGATAATAGTTCATATGTTAATAAAGAACATTATCAAATGCTAAGGAAACTGAAATATTATGTGAAAAATCTACATTTCTACTACAAATTCTTCAAAATAGTAATCTTTTCTAAAATATCTCAGTAAAATAACTGATAATTTTAAAAGCTGTTGAGATAAATAGTTGAGGTCAATTACTAATATTGGCTCAGTAAGTGATAAGTTGTTATAAAAAGTAAACTCTATTCTAAAAATTAAATAGTTCAAGAACTAGTCAGAAATATTTTCTTGGCTTTCAAGATAGTTTCTAACAGTAGAAATGTAACAGAAAATGATAATATTATGTTTGGGTTTTTTCCTCTTTCATTTATTTATTTAAACAAATGTTATTAAACAACTTCTGTTTGTCAGATCTTGGGGAAATTGCAAAGGTCTCGTAATGGAAAGCAAATTCACAGAAATAGTACTAATATAATTCGTGGAATAAATATAGTATGTAGATGGTATTCTACTGGCATAAAAGCATTCTATAGGCAAGGTAACAGTCAGCCTGGCTACAGGTAAATAAACAGAAAGCCTTTAGTAGAAAAACAGAGAGGGGACCACTCCAAAGGAGAATATTAAAAATAATACTTTCGGGTTGGGGATTTAGCTCAGTGGTAGAGCGCTTGCCTAGCAAACGCAAGGCCCTGGGTTCGGTCCCCAGCTCCAAAAAAAAGAAAAGGAAAAAAAAAAATAATACTTTCAGGAAAACACAAGTTATTTAAATGAGGCTGGATAAATGGCTCTCAACTGGAGATATTTGGCAACATTGACAGGCATTTAGAAAAAAGTATATTAATTTGTTTTCCACTGCTACTAACACCAATGGCACATTAAGTTTCAAAGAAGACTGTAGCTTATGGTACTAGTCCAAGGTCATGGGCCTTGTATGTGGTACAAGCCTTCCTTCCATCAACATTCCAGTCAGCACAGGATATCAAGTGATGAACAGAAGCTCATATTGAATGTACCTTGGTCATTCTCCACTTTTTGTATTAGTTGCTTTTATGTCAATGTGATAAAATGTCTGTTATAAGAAGCTTATAAGAGGAAAGGTCTAGTTAGGCTCATAGTTCAAGGGTTTAGTTTATGGTTGCCTGTTATAGGGAAGAATGTCATGGTGACAGAAGTCCATAGCAGAAGCTGTTAACATCATGGCTTGCAAAATGGAAACAAAATAGCAAGTGCCTTGAAATAATACACAAACACCTAACCCCAGTGACCTAGTACCTCCAGCCATTAGGTCCATCTCAATTCCTCTGATGTTTTGAAAGAAAATGGCCCCTTTAGGTCCATAGTGAGTGACACTAATAGGTGCTGTGGCCTTGGAGTTGACACAGCTTTGTTGGTCTCAGAAGCTCAAGAAAGTTATCTTCCTATTGCCTTTGGATCAAGATATAGAATTCTCAGATTTATCTCTAGCACCATGTCTGGCTGCAGGCTACCATGCTTTCTGCTGTGAGGAAATGGACTAAATTTCTGAACTGTAAGCCAGCCCCAATGAAGTGTTTCCCTTCATAAGAGTTGCTGTGGCCATGGTCTCTCTTCACAGTAACAGAAATCCTAAAACTGAAGCACCTCCTAAATGTTCCAAAACTTCCAAAACTAGAACCACTAGTTGGGCACCAAGCATTGAAGTTGTTTGCCTATGGAAGATAGTATATTAAGCCATTATACAAAATTACTGAGAATCAACTATGAAGACTCTTTCTGAATCCTAATTCTTTTCCAAAAGTTCAAGCTCTAAACAGTATAGTTGAATTAAGTTTTCACCTATAAGTATTCTATCTGTGGGAAAATGAAAAAGTCATATGTAAATATAGATATGAGGAATATTGGTCTTAGTATGTATTGAATACATGCCAGAATAATCATTAGATATCCCACAGGACACGCAGTAGTCACAATAAAAAGACAAGCCTATACTTAAATGGCAATATTTAAAAGTTGAAGTGTTGGTCCAAAGTACAGGGATTCATTGCACAGTGCCTAGAGGTTATTTGATTTTGAAATGCCTAAAGAACACACAGGTGAAGAACCTTCATGCTCTACTACTGCATGCTGAAGCTACTTCAGGCTGTAGGTGATTCTGCTGCTGGAGTATGCAGGTTGGGGGATTCTACTGACTCCTTTAAAAACTATATGCTTCCTTGTGTGATATTAATCTGGATCTCTATAGCTTATCAATCTCTATTAACTTCCTAAACTCTTCTGACTCTTTATCTCACACACACACACACACACACACACACACACACACACACACACACACACACGCTCACTGTGGTAGTGTTGCACAGGAATCCATCCTTTGTGTTTTATACTGAACCACTTTCAGGCTGACTGAACTTGTTTCTTTCCTGAATTTAATACAACTGCATGAGAAGCAGAGCAGTGGGATTTATTTATTTATTTATTTATTTATTTATTTATTTATTTATTTATTTATTTATGTGCTTCACATCCTGCTTGTTGTCCCCTCCTGCTCTTCCCCTCACACATGCTCATACTCCCATCCCCCTCCCCTCCTCCTCTGAGAGGGTGGAGGCCCCTTGGAAACCCCCTACCCTGGAACATCAAGTCAAGTCTCTTCTTGGCTAGGTGCATTCACCTCCATTAGGGCCATCGGAATATGTTAGGAGAACATATTCCACAGACAGGCAACAACTTTAGGGTTAGACCCAGCTCTAGTTGTTGGGGGACCCACATGAAGACCTAGCTGTACATCTGCTACATACGTGTAGGGTGTCTATGTCCAGCCCATGTATGGACTTTTGTTGGTGTTTTAGGCTCCAAGAGCCCCATGAATTCAGGTTATTTCACTCTGTTGATTGTCCTGTGGAGATGTTATCACTTTTGGGGCATTCAATCCATAAATGCACCCCTGCTCCATCCAGACGTTTAGCTGTGGTTCAATCAGCTACTGGGTGGCACCTCTCAGAGGACAGTTATGCTAGGCTCTTTTCTGCAAGCATAACAGAGTGTCATTAATAATGTTAGCTATTGGTGTCTGCTCTGGGGAATGGGTCTCAAGTTGAGTCAGTTATTGCTTGGTCATTCCCTCAGTCTCTGCTCCATCTAACATGCCTGTATTTCTTATAGGCAAGATAAATTCTGGGGCAAAAATTTTGTGAATGGGTTGGTATCCCTATTGCTTGCCTTGGGGCTCCTGCCTGGCTATAGGAGGTAGCCTCTTTAAGTTCCATAACCCCACTGCTTTGAGTCTCAGTAAAGGTCACCCCCATTGATTCCTTGGAGGCTCCCCATCTCAGGTCTCTGATGTGTTCTAGAGATGCTCCCCACGCCCCCCAACCCCACCACCACTGTACCACAGATGCAGATTTCCATGTATTCTCCTGGCCCTCTGGCCCTTTCTCCTGTTTCTTCCCACACCTGATTCTCAAACTCTACCTCATTTCCCTATCAATCCCTTCTCCCACCCAGTTCCCTCCCTCCACCTGTCTCTTATGACTTATTTCCCCTTCTAAGTGTGATCAAGAATTCTTCCTTGAGCCTTCCTTCTTGTTCAACATTTTTGGTTCTGGGAAGTATAGCATGGATATCCTGTAATTTACGGCTAATATGCAGTGGACTGCTTATGAACCTGGTGTCTAGAAGCAGAGGTTTAAGTGTTGATTGTAATATCTGGCTTTTTTTAAGCTCTTACAGAATGGAGATAATTACAGTATTGTAAAGTAGCTAGGGAGGGGAGATTTCACCTATTGCCCACTGCAAAGACTAGTATCACTTTGGATACTGATGAGAGACCGAAGAAATGATTTCCTCTGGGTTCATTCAGGGTACCAATAACTTTGCTGGGATTGCTTGTATGAGAAAAAGTCTCAAAGGAAGCTACATTACCAAAATAGTGATACCTCAGTGCAGGTAACTACCTACAAAAGCTGTATGACAGGAACTGCCTGCATAACTTAAAATGAGCTATACCATTAAAGCTCGTCCCGTGATCAGTCATTGTTTATGGCATATATAACTTCTGGTAAAGTTCCTCATAAGTCAGGTGAGTGTCATGATCTGTTCCTCCTACCTTTCAATTCAAAGAAAATGTCTGCCAAACAATTCTAGTTTCATTTTTGTTTTTTGTTTGTTTGTTTGTTTGTTTGTTTGTTTGTATGCTGATTTGGCTTTCTGATTTATTTTAACTAGATCATATAATGAACTATTCTTTTTATAAAATTCATTAAGTTTCTTTACTCTCTCCCCAGAGAGTTGACAAAATCTTTTTCCTATATGGATGATCACAATTAAATGAGGAAATAGGTTCTCAGAACAGTTCCATCACTCGAACCTCACCAAGTCTATTCTGTTATTTCATTTCTCTCACATACTTTATAAAACTTTTCCTCCTCTTTTCCATGCTATGTCTGACCTACTGACTTTGTATTTTTATCCTGTATTTTTATGTATCTTTTAATAAAATAAAGTATAATAAGATAAAACAAAAGCCATCACGTTGAAGTTGGACAAGGCAAATCAACAGAAGGAAAAGAGCCCCAAGAAAAGGCATTAGACTCAGAGGCCCAATCATTTACACACTTAAGGATCCCATAAAATTATTAAACTCAAAGCTGTAATATATATGCAGAAGATCTGGTAGAGACCCATGTACTATGTGCATGCTGCTTCCGTGTCTATGAGTTCACATGAGCTTCTCTCAGTTGATTTAGAGGGCACTGTTCTCCTGGAGTTACACTCTTTCTACCTCCTCTTCTATGGAGTTCCTTGAGCTCTAGTGGGAGGGATTTAATGGAGACATACCATCTGGGGTTGTGTATTTTAAGGCCTCTTTCTTAATATAATATCCAGCTGTGATTCTCTGTATTTGTTCCTATATACTGAAGGAGAAAGTTTCTGTGATGATGGCTAAATAAGGAACTGATCTATAAGTATAGCATAATATCATTGAGAGTTATTTTATTATTACTTAAAAAAAACAAACAATCATAACAATGAAACAAAAGAGTAGTATTTGGTTTTATTGGACGAAACCTAGTCCTGTCACTGGAAGCTTCATTTGATGACAAGAAATAATCAATAGCTGTTCTGTCTTGGTTATTATTTGGAAACTTCAGTAGATTGCCTTCATGTATTGCAAGAAGTTTCCACTAGAGTTTGATTTCATACAGCATCTCCAAAACCCTTATTCTGTCTGTCTTCCCCAATATACCCTGCCTCAATCTGATCTCCCTGACCCTTTCCCACTTGATCCTCTCTTTCTTATCCTCCCTATCCCTGGTTCTAATCTATCCATAAATTTTATTCTACTTCCCCCTCCCCAGGAGATCCATGTGGCCTCCTAGATCCTTCTTTTATGCCTACCTTCTCTGGGCCTACAGATTGTAACTTGGCTACCATTTACTTAGTGGCTAAAGCCAGATGCATAACATATTAATCAATCTGGGTCTGAGCTACCTCACTCCTGATGATTTTCTTTTCCAACCTCCATTCATTTGCCTATAAATTTCATGATACCATATTTTAATAACTGAGTTATATTTCATTGTGTAAATATACCACTTTTCTTTGTTCATTCTTCTGTTGAAGGGCATCCAATGTTGTAAACAACGCTTCTGGATATTATGAATACAGCAGCAATGAATATGGTTGAGCAAGTGTCCTTGTGGTAGAATAAACAACTTTTTGGGTATATACCCAAGAATGGTGTAGCTGGATCTTGAGGTAGATCAATTCCCATATCCCTGAGAAATTAACATATAGATTTTCCTGGTGGCTGTAGACATTGCTACTCCCACCAGCAATGTGTGAGTGTTCCCCTTATTTAACATCCTCACCAGCAGTCACTTGTGGTTTTGATCTCTGTCATTCTGACAGGTGTAAGGTGAATTCTCATAGTAGTTTTCTTTTCATTTTTCTGATGGCTAAGGATATAGAACATTTCTTTTACGTGTTTCTCAGCCATGTGAGTGAGTCTCCTTTGTTAAGAATTCTGTTTAGATCTGCATCCCTTCTTAAATTGAATTGTTTAATTTTTTCGATATCTAGTTTCTTGAGTTTATGTATTCTGAACATTACTGACTCATTTTAATCACCTCTTAATCTAAAACTCAGTCTAATCCCTGACCCATGATGTTCAATTTTAACTGCTTCCAGGACTTGTCAACATTTCCTTAGATCCCCAAAATGAAAAAATATAAAATATATCCTCCTTTCCTTCCAGCTTATTAAATATCTCTACCCCTAGTATTCCTAAAACCTTCAACAGAGGAGAATTTGGTTTAATTTTACAGTTCTGGCGCTAGACAAGCAGTTTTTAAAATGATGTGGAAGTAAATGAAACTCCTTAGTGTACCAGGATAGGCTAGTATCAGGAAAACCAAGAACCATGCATCAGAATTTGAGAGGGAGGAAAAGGAGAAGAAAGTAACAGGGAACATCAAGAAAAGTTGTGACAGCTGTGAAGTTTTGGAAGAATAAGGACTTGAAATCCAGATAAAGACAGAACTCAAAAGGGAACTAGTCAGCCATATGAAATTCAGAGAGAGGATTGAGAAAGATCTGTAAGTCTCCTGAGACAGTATCAGTATTGGGATGTCCACAGATACTTAGTTATTGGTACTCAGAAGTAAGTGGCTGGTAAACCTACTCTTTTGGGCTGGGGATTTAGCTCAGTGGTAGAGCGCTTGCCTAGCAAGCGCAAGGCCCTGGGTTCTGTCCCCAGGTCCGAAAAAAAGAAACAAACAAAACAAAACAAAACAAAAACAACAAACAAACAAACAAACAAAAAACCCTACTCTTTTAAAAAGAAAAGCAAAAGTAAATTATATATGTAAGACAATCTTTTATCTAGAGATTGTAGCCATTTAATCATCGAATCATTCAACACATGACCAAAGCTTCTTATTTGTAGGCACTAGACGTCTCTTTCTTTATCTCATTTAATATCACTGTTGAATCTGGAAAGACTCACTCACTAATCCTATGCATTCTTTATATAATATTTGGTTATTATATAGAAACTTAATGGAAAATTCATCATTTTTACATTTAAGCTAGCTTGAAGTTACAAGATGGCATAGGATATTATCTAAATGCTATACATTTGCACATTGGATTCAGAGTCAGATTGATGGTAATGTCATATGCCAGTAATCCTAGTACTTGGCAGGCTAAATTAAGAGGATTGTAAATTGAGGCCAGCCAGGGCAACATACAAGACATCATCTCAACAAACAAACAAAAGGATGAGCAAAATTCACATGTATGAATGTCGTGGTATCAGTCATCTATTCCATAGATATTTAAGCTTAGGCATTCTTTCCTGTTAGCATACAATTCAGATACCCTAGACATAGCGCTTGTCTCCATGCTTGACCAACACTACAGTATGTTGACCTTATGTATAAATGAATAAATGATTAGGCACTAGTTTTAGGCTTAAAGGAATAAGAAGTTAATCACGTCTTTGAAATTACTATGCATATAGAATATTGTATGGATTCTTACTTTTGTCAAGTCAGTTTACTGTTTTAAAAACAGCATATCTAGTGTTGTGTATTGTTTTGTTAACCTGCATGTCGTAGCTGGACTGACTGTGCCTGGGTCTCTGTGAACCAAGCAAAGTGGTGTCACTTTTCAATCGATGAAGAAAAATGCAGTGTCTCCATATGCTGACTTTGCATCCTGGAGCTCAGCCAGACAGACTGTCAGTAGCCTTCAGAGGATGCAGAAGGTTCATTTCATCTTGAAAAGGTCTTTGAGATTAGAGTATAAATGAAGGTAGTGCTAAGATAGAGACAGAGGAGTTCAGGCTTTAAATTTGATCACTTGATTAGATTTAACTGGTACCAAGTATTGATTTTTCCAACAGAAAGTATGTATTTAAAAATAATACTCACAAAAGGCTTACTAAAGGTGACTGGACACCTGCTTAATCATAGTGCCATGTACCTGTTTAAGGTACTAAGTATTGACTTTTCTAAGAGAAATTATATATTTAAAAATAATACAAAAGGCTTACTAAAGGTGACTGGATACCTGTACATTCATAATGTCATGTACCTGTTTGAACAAATTAAATAGCTTTAATAACAGATTTACCTGAGTGAAACATTTTAAGTATAATCTTGATTTTAGCTATATATATATATACATATATATATATATATTCATGTATTTCTTATTACTTACAGTGAGGAGCCAAAAGATAGGATCCTCTTTGCTTGTTATAAATTGAAAACAAGTTTTTCTATACATTCTGGATGCTCTATTGCCTTGAATCACTGGTAGATTGGTACAGACAGGTATGGAAACAAAACCTATATTGTAATATCTCCCATTTAGTTTTGTTTTTGTTTTTTTTTTTTTTTTTTGTTTTTTTTTTTTTTGAGGTAACTTTTTCTCCATTTTTACTAAATTGGTTATTTCTTATTTACATTTCAAATGTTATTCCCTTTCCCAATTTCCTGTCCTTCAGCCCCCTAACCCCTCCCCTTCCCCTTCTATAAGGGTGTTTCCTTCCCCATCTACCCCCTTACTGCCCCCCCAACAATCCCCTACACTGGGAGTCCAACTTTGTCAGGACCAAGGGCTTTCCCTTCCACTGGTGCTCTTACTAGGCTTTTCATTGCTACCTATGAGGTTGGAGCCCAGGGTCAGTCCATGTATAGTCTTTGGGTAGTGGTTTAGTCCCTGGAAGCTCTGGTTGGTTGGCATTGTTGTTCATATGGGGTCACAAGCCCCTTCAGCTCTTTCAGTCCTTTCTCTAATTCCTCCAACAGGGTTCCTGTCCTCAGTTCAGCGGTTTGCTGGTAGCATTTGCCTCTGTATTTGACATGTTCTGGCTGTGTCTCTCAGGAGAGATCTATATTCAGTATACTTAGGAATTCACCATTGTTTCTCTTCCATGAGGGGAGCTTCCATAAGAGTTTTATAATATAAAATTGGTAGAATTCTTAATATTTAATGCATATAGTTTCCTCTAAATATTTTCAGAGATGTAGATAACTTGCAAAGCACACTACAGACTTGGGTTATTTTAGTATTCAGACGAAACACTACTTTCCATCTGTGTGCTTGCAGAAATTGATGAGGAGAAGATAGAGATAAACACTTTATTACACCAACTTTCCTTCCTCCATCTCTTCTTCCCAGTCTTTTTTACAATTATCTCCCTCTCTCAAGCCCAGTGCCTCATGTATTCTCGCACCTCTTTATTTGCTCATTTTTATTTTTGAACCAGTGTTGAACAAATCAAAAGTTCAGTCATCACAGTATTTCTAGCAGAATAGGTTACCTCCTTTTACTGTGCCAAATTAATGCCTTCAAATGCTCATCTGTGTTCAAAGACTTTACAGTAAGCCTTATAATATGGCCATGGTACCCATGACTGAGTTGATAACCTGAAACCAGAGTAGGGAATCTTTTCAACATGTCATAAAAACAGATATTTCTTCTAGTGGTATTAAATTTAACAACAGAAAAATGTTTTCAATGTATCATGTAAACAAATTGATGGAATTATTTCTAAATGCGACACAGTAATTTTCAGAAGAAGGAAGCATTAAACAGGCAAAGAAACACAAGTTGGTATTAAATAACTTTCCATGGGTAACACAAGTATGAGATGGGCATTTTAAAGTGCTCATTTCTGTACACTTTAACATTTGATAAATCACAATGAAATTTGTTTGTTTCAAAATTTTTTAAAAATTTCCCATTATTACCTTTTGCTGTCACAAAACACTGAAGATTTCTGTGAAAGTATTCAAGTGTCCACAGAGTTCTTCATCCTCACATTGGCATCAGAACACTAATTCTTGTGTGCAAGAAAACCCTTTTCCTACAATCCTAGATATATATACTTCCTCTTGGGAAATTATACACTGAGCCCTAGTAATAGTGTGGAATGATAGAAATGCTCAGGTTGCAATGCTAAATAAAGACATCTTGAGAAATCAACCGTGCAGGAGGCATGCCTTGGCAGCTTCTGTGTGCTTCACTTTGGGTTAATTTGGAGAAATGTAGGACAGCAAAGAAATAGTTAAGATGCAAAGGTTATCAGGTCCTTCCTTCACTGATGGACTCCTACTGTCCAGACGTCCTCTTTGCTGTGACCTTACGCTCTGTAGCTCATCTTCTACATCATCTCCTCATCAATATAAATTTGGGAGAATTTTCACTTTGTTTTGCAGGTTTTTTTTTCTTTTCTAAATATAAAGCACCCTGATCTCCTTGGAAGAAAGGTGCTACAGGACGATCAGCGAAGGATTGACTAAAATTAGAAATATCAGCACATTCGCATTTTTCCCAATAGTTTGGTACTTTTGACAATGTACTATTTTAGCATATCATGGGGTTTCACAGTGATTGTAAATTAAAGCTTTCCTTACATAGACTGAAATGTGCCTGACTTGGTAAATTCTCAACTTTCTGAGAACTCCATTTTAGGGAATCAATGTTAACTCTGTTTAATTTTAACCTCAGTGGCTTAATGACTGAAATGAATACTGAAAATAAGAAATTTGGGAGTAAACAAGTAGATGAGGCCATGGTGCCTGGTGAGTCAAAGAGACCCTTCAACTACCAATTGCAAGCAATCATTTTGTCTCAGCCTGAAGGAAACAACCCAAATAGACAATCGGATGCGCTAATTCTCATCCTCCCCATGAACCTGGCTTTGAAGTGCTAACTACAGAGTTAGAGCGAACTGTTTTCTGTTCTTTCTTTTCAGTAAATATGGGCATCAGATGGATCCTGTAGGAATGTTTTTCAGCAAGTGTATATTTGTTTTTATATCTACTTAAAGTAGTCCATTTTACTTAAAATTAGCAATATATTCTTTGACTTTCAAACTTCAAAATTGGCATTTGAAAACACAAAATTGTTTATTGGCCCTCTTTGCAGGATAAATAAATGTTTGCTCAGCCCCATTAGTTTTAAACCCATGATTTAGGATTCTTTTAAATGTGCTAAAATTAACAAGACTTAGCACTGTGGGTACAGAAAATGACAATACGAAATAACAAGTCATGCTGAGAATTGGACATTTGACAGGATTTCAATTTTTAATCTGGCCTCTCAGTTTGGGTGATCCTTTCTTTGTGGCAACAGATCAGAAAATATTTGCTTGTCAATAAATGTAGGCAGTTGCTGCACCACGGCAGACCTGGGTAAGCTTGAAATTTAGAAGGTAATGCCAAGCCAGAAGAATAGCTGGAGAGAATATGGTTTGATTTTCTAAACCACCAAGTGATTTGGTAATTGTAGTTTATATTGGCAACTGAATTCAAGATGTCACAGTTTAGTACACAGTGAAGGTCAGTTATTACTTCATTATAATTATCCTAGGGCATCATTATACTATATTTGATTGAGTTTCTTTTTTTTTCCAACAGCTTAAGAATTGTAAATGCCTCTCAGTCTGCATTATATACATGTTTATATGAAGGTAAGTAAATTAAAATGATAAATTTAAATCGTATGTGGTACTCATAATATTTCATGTTAAAGTAAGCTTTCATTACCTATGTATAAATTATTTTAAACAAGTATGTGGGATAACACAATATAACTAATTATTTTAGGGAAATAGTTTTCTAATTAAAAAAGAAACTGTTTTTTAAAAATCTTTGCAATTATAATAACATACCTACTCAGTCAATTAATGTAATAATTATAACCTAGGCTTTCTATTACTTAGTATTGAACCACTTAAAGTCACTACTCAAGTGGTAAAAACTAAATCTCCATTAAAACATTTTAAAATTTGAATAGATGTCATAAGGTAGATCTCTTTATAGCATTATTGTGCTGTATAAAAATTTCATTTTAATGGAAGAAGAGGCTATTATTGCTGTATAATTTTATGTTCTCATTAATCTACATTGGTTTACCACTAGACTGTGAATGGAAAGAGCGAGGATTTTTCAAGAAAGGGAATGTTTACAATTTTAAGCTTAAGCAACAACGTGAAGGATGTTTACCAATCTGTGAGGATAATATTGATTGTCAACTTGAACAGATTTGAAGATCTAGAAGATTAGCAAATGTTCCCATGGGTTTGTCTGAGATTTTTATGTCCAGGATGATTAACTCTGAATGTGGTAGGGGTGGGTCCTAAATAAAGTAAGAAAGGAAGATAGGAAAAAGGCAGCAGACATGTTCTTATCTCTCTGATGGTGGCCCACCATTAGAGCTGCTCTACCCTGCCCTATTCTCCCTTATGGGATGAAACATAACCTTCATTTTCTTCCTTCAGTTTGGTTTCTCAGCTACTTAGTCACAGCAACAAATAGCTAAATAACATAGATAAGTATTACCCAGAAGAAAGCCACTATGACTGCCAACTCAGGTAGTTTAGAAACTCTCAAGTCTGTTTTGAGAGATCTTTGAGAAGTGGTTTAATAATGCCCAGAGTGATGAAAATAAACGATTCTGACAAGAACAGTGATACTATATTTTATCAAAACCAACTCTCTGCCCTAAGAATTTATAGGAAGTTCAATTTTAAAGTGAGGGGATGATTAATTGGACTGAGGAAATTTCAAGACACCTCACCCTGTTCCAATAGTTTGTTATCTCTTTCTTGTCAGGATTACAGTGAGGCTTAGGTGAGAGGTAAGCAAAAGTCAGAGCAAAAAATGTTGAAAACTTTGCAGTTTTCCAGGAAGATAAATACATATAGCATGGGGGTTGAGGAAAATATGAGGGCTAAGATGATTAGAGCAAGTACAAAGAAGGCGAGTGCTTTGCAGTGTGGCAATGAGTGAGACATCTTAATGGTCTCTCAGGAGTTAGCTATAATTAAAAAACAAGAAGGTAGTTTGGTCCCTGGGAGCTCTGGGGGATGGGAGAGGGCAGAAAGGAGATAACATTAGAAATGTAAATACATAAAATAGCCATTAAAAAAACAAGAAGGTAAGGGTTTTACCTCATGTAGAGAAAACTCTGCTTTGAGAAGAGATCTTTGGGATTCCTTGTCCACATTGTATCTTGTAGGCAAGTGTTTGCCCATGTTCACTCATTCAAACATTAAGAACTTTCTATAGTGTATTTCAAGGGTCTGGTCACTGTTTGACCTGGAGACATCCATGCAGTGGTGGCCTTTCAGGCCTGAAAATGTAAGAGAGATGATGTTTTATACTCCCATCTAGAGTTCAAAGAAAATATTAGAGTCCCAGTAATGAAACACAGAAGCAGACTCTGCAGGCATCCTGGGAGGTGAGCTGTGAAATTATGAAGCAGGATTTGAATATGCAATAAAACACCCAAGAAGATAGAGATGGCAGGAATCTAGACGTTCTGCTGACAATGACACAAACAGTGAGAAATCTGCTTAGCAGAAGACTCAAGCAAACTACAAGTGGCAAGACCACAAGAATAGGACTGCCCCAGACTTCTAAGGCTGACATCCCACCAGCATGTGCCTTTATGCTATCTTTAAGGTATGAATTTATGTTTCTTTGCTCATAATTCTTGTTTCTATACCCCCATTCCTCATGTTTAGAAAGAAAATACTAATTCTGCAGCATCAAGAATGTGCTGTCCTTTGTAGTAGGATCTGATGATTTTTTGAATTTCCTCTGATTCTGTAGTTATGTCTCCCTTTTCATTTCTGATTTTGTTAATTTGGACACACTCTCTGTGTCCTCTGGTTAGTCTGGCTAAGGGTTTATCTATCTTGTTGATTTTCTCAAAGAACCAACTTTTGGTTCTGTTGATTCTTTCTATGGTCCTTTTTGTTTCTACTTGGTTGATTTCGGCTCTGAGTTTGATTATTTCCTGCCTTCTACTCCTCCTGGGTGTATTTGCTTCTTTTTGTTCTAGAGCTTTTAGGTGTGCTGTCAAGCTGCTGACATATGCTCTCTCCTGTTTCTTTCTGCAGGCACTCAGAGCTATGAGTTTTCCTCTTAGCACAGCTTTCATTGTGTTCCATAACTTTGGGTATGTTGTACCTTCATTTTCATTAAGTTCAAAGAAGTCTTTAATTTCTTTCTTTATTTCTTCCTTGACCAGGTTATCATTGAGTAGAGCATTGTTCACCTTCCATGTATATGTGGGCATTCTTCTTATTGTTATTGAAGACCAGCTTTAGCCGGTGGTGGTCTGATAGGATGCATGGGATTATTTCTATCTTACTGTATCTGTTGAGGCCTGTTTTGTGCCTGATTATATGGTCAATTTTGGAGAAAGTACCATGAGGTGGTGAGAAGAAGGTCTAGATAGAATGCTTTATAAATATCTGTTAAGTCCATTTGGTTCATAACTTCTCTTAGTCTGTCTATGTCTCTGTTTAATTTCTGTTTCCATGATCTGTCTATTTATGAGAGTGGTGTGTTGAAATCTCTTACTATTATTGTGTAAGGTACAATGTGTAATTTGAGCTTTAATAAGGTTTCTTTTATACATATAGGATTGAGAGTTCATCTTGGTAGATTTTTCCTTTGATGAATATGAAGTGTCCTCCCTTATTTTTTTTGATGGCTTTTGGTTGAAAATCGCTTTTATTCGATATTAGAATGGCTACTCCAGCTTGCTTCTTCAGACTGTTTGCTTGGAAAGTTGTTTTCCAGCCTTTTATTCTGAGGTAGTGTCTGTCTTTGTTTCTGAGGTTTGTTTCCTGTAGGCAGCAAACTGCTGAGTCCTCATTGCGTATCCAGTTTGTTAATCTGTGTCTTTTTATTGGGGAGTGAGTCAATTGATTTTGAGAGATATTAAGGAATAGTGATTGTTGCTTCCTGTTATATTCATATTTGGATGTGAGATTATGTTTGTGTGCGTTTCCTCTCTGCTATGGGGTGAGGTATTCTGCTCTGCTATGACCTTCCCATCACCATTGACTAGCATGCCTGAAACTGTAAACTAAAAAAAAAAAAACAAAAAACAAAAAACAAAAAACCTTTCCTTTAAGTTGTTCACTCAGGTATTTAGTCACACAGACTAATATAATTATTTCATACACATTTCTAGTCATTGGCAAAACCAACAGCAGCAGAAGGACTGTAGCACAGCCTTTATAACTGCCAACTTGCCTGCATTCAAATCCTGCTTCATGTTATCATCATTTGATTGGCATGTGTGCTGGGTAGCTTTTTGGCAACCTGAGGTAAGCTAAAGCCATCTGGGTAGAAGAGACTTTAATTGAAGAATTGCCCCTACTAGATTACCTGTGTGTAAGTCTGTAGAACATTTTCTTGACTAATAGCTGGTGTAGGAGGGACCAGCTGTCTATGAGCCATGTCATTTCTAGACAGGTGGTGCTGAGTGTATAAGAAATTAAACTAAACAAACCACGAATAATAGTCTAATAATCAGTATTCATCCATAGTCTCTGAATCTAGTCCTGACTTTAGGTTCCTTTCTTGAGCTGCAGACCCGGTTTCCCTCTGTGATGGATAGTAACTTGTAATATGAAATGGACTTTTCCTTCCATGAGTTGCTCTTGGTGCATGGTCTTTATAACAGAGATAAAAAACAAATGTAAATACCATTTTGCAATACTGGATTGAGCTTTGATCTATTCACAGTGGAAGGGCAAAAGATCTGAACTGTAAAATTTTAGATACAGTTAATATGAAGAAGAGGAGGTGGAAGAAGAAGAAGAAGAGGAAGAGAAGGAGGAAAAAGTAGGGGGAGGAGAAGGAGGAGGAGGAAGAGGAGGAGGAGGAGGAGGAGGAAGAGAAAGAAGAAGAAGAAGAAGAAGAAGAAGAAGAAGAAGAAGAAGAAGAAGAAGAAGAAGAAGAAGAAGAAGAAGAAGAAGAAGAAGAAGAAGAAACAAGGGCTTCATTTGAGACCCTGCCTCCAAAACAAAAAGGAAATCCACAAACAATTAAACTTTTTTTACTTTTTTAAAATTATCTTTACAATTATAAATGTTAGATTTAGACCTTAATGTGAAATATAAAATTCTGAAACTAGTAGAAGAAAACATAAGAGGTACATTACAAAGTTTAGTTGTAGGAGTAGAATTTCTGACTAGAACTCAATTTACTCAACAAATAATGAGTGAGACCCTCCAAACTGAAAACTGTCTGTATATAGAAAGGGGAAGATATTTGTCACCTATACATCTGGCAAAAAATTAGTGTCTAGACTACACAAATAACTCAAAAAGCAAATGATCAAAAAACAAAATAAGAACAAAGTCCCATTTAAAAAGTAGGCCTAAGACCTAAATATAGACTTCCTGAAAGAAAAAAATAATGGCTAAGGATATCACAAAAATTATTCCTCATACATTACAACTGGGGAATTGCAAGCCAAAATAACTTTTCGATTTCATTTTACCAGTCAGAATGTCAAAGATCAACAGAATAACAAACAACAAATCCTGGGAGACACTACTGAACTCAAAGAAAGATGAAATCATAAACTTTTCAAATAAATGGATACAAATAGAAAAGATCATATTGAATAAGCAAACCAATACCCAGAAAGACAAAATTTTCATGTTCTCTGTCATCTGAATCACTGAGCTCCAAACTTTCAGATGTGAAATAACCAGTAAAGTAGAAAGAACTACTGTGAATAGAGCAAGACCTCTAGAGACAGAGAGATGGATACAAGTGCTATGAAAAGGAGAATGAGAAAAAGGGGGAGGGGAACTTTATTTATAGTGGAGAAAGGAGAGACATATTGAGGGAAAGAGATTCAGGAGAAGCAAAGCACAAAGAATATTTGAAAAAGCAATAGGAATTGTGGTGTTTTGAATATGCTTGGCCCAGGGATTGGTACTATTAGGCGATGTGGCCTTGTTGAAGGAAGTGTGTTACTGTGGGGATCAACTTTGTGATTCTCCTCCTAACTGTCTGGAAGACATTCTTCTATTTGTCTTTGAAACAAGATGTAGAATCATGGTCATAGTGTTTCTTCACAGCAATAAAATCTAAACTAAAACACATATTTATGGTAATTTATGTTTATTTAAACTTACATATAATATATGTATGTTTTGGTCTGTACATCTATCTATAGTTGAAATTATGCATATTGGGGTTCCTTCTAAAGGCCTAGACTATCCAACAAAATCCTCAGCCACACATGTTAAACCTGTCTTTTCAAGCCATTGGTCAGAATAGTCCAAGAGGCACCTAAAAGAATATAAGCTATTGCTATTTCCCCTGGCTTCTTTCAGAACTTAAAGGTAAGAACAATTGTACTGTTGATGACACCACACATTTGAGACACCAAATTTAGAGAATTTCAAATGGAACTTACAGAGAGACCTCTTCTCCTCAAATGAGAACTTATAGTATCTGATGATGCTTTGAGAGGAGACAATTAAAAGTCTTTCTCCAATGCAAAGGCCATTAACCACAACTACCAGTATAGCAAGATAGTCTGAAGAGTGAAATAGTGGAACTTACATTTTGGGGATAACCAGCAGGTACCTAATTGGAAATAAGTCTTGCTCAATATAAGGAACTCTTGCCTAGTACTCTTAATCTAGCCACTGCTAGTTGATGAGACCATGGACTTAGAAGGGATCTAATTACTACCACCTTCATAAACTAGTACAAATCCCAACTGTATCCTTAATACCTATCCTTATTTTCACAGAAAAATGTAGCACTTATCACCCCTCATCAATGAAGACTCTTTTTGTGGCAAATGGAGAATGTCACAGAAATCTACCACTAATCAAAACAGAGATAAGACCTGACTGTAGGTTTCCCATCCCCAATGCATACTTCTACAAGACAATGTTTACACCCAAAGATGAAGGAAAAATATTGAAAAGAGAACAAAAACAACATAAGACCAAAGGAACTAGGAAGTCTGCACAACATGCTGTCTTCTATATCTGATAGAGAATTGCACTCACAAAATCTGGACAATATGGTTGCCCAAAAAATCTTGTACAGTGACATTATTTAAAACCTCAATATAGACAAAGGAACTCCCACAAGCCCCTCCCTAGATCAAGTACTGCATGTAACTAATGGCTGCTAAGAGAGGAAGAATCAGCTTTCTCCAAGAGACAGGCCCCTAATATGTTATCCAATCACAATTGATCATCTTTAAGCACATATACATATGAGCAACTTCAAATGTCTTAAAGATATTATTCATCTATCTATCAATTGATCAATACATAGCTAATGTATTATACATTAATATAGACATAAATTTAGACAGACTTAAATTATATATGTATACATTCTATATATAAATATACTATAGATGTATATATTTTGTACATATTCTCTCTATATCTTTTTCTCTCTATCTCTACCTCTCTCTATCTCTACCTCTCTCTCTCTCATAAGAGTGTGCTAGCTCTGAGAGGCAGAGAAAACACCCAGCTGACCTTCCTCTTCTACCAAGTTCCTACAAGAAAATAAAACAGCTCACCCCTTCCATACTATTTTCAAAAACCTTCCAAAAGAATGTCCCTCCTTTCTACTTCCTATAAGTCTCTCTATTCATTTCCCAAACTTCCTCTCACACTGTTTTATCCTTATGTTCACATCCTGTCAACTGGTTGTTTGTTCCATCGTGGGTACATGGTTGACTTTATTCAATTTTGTTCACAATAAACAGAAATTTCTTGGATTAAAAATAAATGCTAAGGCTAAGACACAACTAGAGACAGGATTTTCCAGTATATAAACTCGTGGTTCACAGTGAGAACAAGTACCCTACAATGGTCATGAAGTTGAGATGAAGTAGTGGGGAAATACGGGGGGAGATTTTAATATGGAGAGTGTGGGATGGAAATTGTATAAACACTCTTTTATAAAATTGAAAAAATAAACGGGATAAAAATAACTGTTAAAATCACAGAAATTACTCATTGACATATCCTCCAAAACAAAGATAAATATCTTTTCAATCAGTGCTGGTTGGTTAAGAATTTTGCCAGTTCTTACCTTTGAGTGTGTTGACATTTCATTGTTTGAAACACCCAAACTTGATTTTCTTGTTTGGAAAATGGTCAAAACAGTAGATTTCATGTTTTTCGTAAATTGTAATCTTTTTAATTCCTCATCTTCTTAATTATATTGTTGGGCCAGCTAGATGGCTCACTATGTAGAGGCCCTAACAACAATCTAAGTTTGATTCTATGATTTTATAAGCTGACAGGAGATTGCCAACTTCGAAGAGTTGTCTCTGACCTTTAAATGAACTCAGGCACTCTCTCTCTCTCTCTCTCTCTCTTTTCACACACACACACACACACACACACACACACACACACACACACAGAGGCATACATATACATGCAGACACACACATACACACACATATGCACTCATAATCACACATGCACTAATTAGTAAGAAAATAAAACATTAAAATATGATGAAAGAGGAACTGTAATCCGAAAGAAATATCTAAATTAAGTGATCAACAAGTTGGGGAGAAGTGATCATTTCCTGAAGAACCAATTTGTGTAATTTCAAATATAAAAGATAAATAACCCAACTATGTTTTCAAAAAGATATTTTCATATTGTTATTGATTCTTCCTTCATACACTACTTCCCAAATGCAGCTTCCCTTCTTTCCACTCCTCTGAGTGACCACCACCTCCACTCTATCCCATATGCACCCCATACCCCACAGCCCCAGCCCCCTTCCTTCCACCTTTTCACCCCTCATTGCCAAGAAGGAAAGAGTAGCACCCTTCCAGGGACATCAACTGAACACAGCATAACAAGATACAATAGGAGTAGGACAAACCCTCACATCAAAACCTGTTGAGGCAACCCAGCAGGAGCAAAAGGCACTAATAGCACACAGAGGAATCAGGGACAACCCCCACTCTCACTGTAATGAATCCCCCAAAACACCAAGCCAAGAAATACAACTTAAATGCAGAGACCTAGCATAGACCCATGAAGGCTCATTGATTATCTCTTCAGTCTATGGGAGCTCTATAAGCCCTGCTGAGATGAATCAGCTGGCTGGGCTCTCCTGGTGTTATTGACCACTCTGGTTCTCACAATTTCCTTTCCTGAGCTCCAAGTAGAGGGACCCTATGGAGACCTCCAACATTTGCTCTCTCTCAGCCTAATGCTTGGCTGTTAGGTCTCTCTGTATCTACTCCCATCAACTGCTAGTGGAAGCTTCTCTGAAGATGATTCAGCTAGACACAGAAGCATGAGTACAGCAGAACACCATTAGGAGTCATTGACTCTTATTTTCCCAGTCACGTTTCATTCTAACTTTGGTCTCTGTGCTATCTAGCTTCCAGTTCCTGGTTATCCAGGCAATGTTGGGCATCTGCTCTCTCATGGCTTGAGTCTCAGATCAGTCATCGGTTGGCCACTCCTATGAGTTCTGTGCTACCATTGTCCCACCACAACCTGTAGGTAGGACAGATTGAGGGCAGAGGGTTTTGTGGCTGCGTTGGTGTCCCAATCTCATCAGATTGGGTATTCTTCCTTTACTATAGTCCTTGGTAGGGTTACCCTTGTAGATCTGAGAGTTTCTACTGCACGATTGTACCCTAAATGTTATTCAGTTCCAGTCATCTCTCCCCCGTTCACATTATTTTTCTCCATTCCTCTTCCCCAATCTCATCCCTCTTACCCCCATCTCCCACTTAATCCAGTGTACCCAGAAAATCTATTTTATTTTCTCTTCCCAAGGAGATTATTCCTGCCTAGTTCCCTCCGTGTTACTTAGCATCTCTGGGCTTGTAGATTGAAGCATGATTGCCATTTACATGACAGCTAATATTCATGAATAAATGAGTACCTATCACCTTGGTCTTTTTGGGTTTGAGTTACCTCACTCAGGATGATTTTTTCCTGGTTGCATCCATTCTTCTGAAAATCTCAAGATGTCATTTTTTTTTAACTACCGAGTAACTTTAAAATAGTTAAATGTTTCAAATATTATTCAAATACCTTAAGATTTATGAAAATCATTCCAGAATATTGTTTACCATGCAATGAAGGATATTTGGGATATGAGTAAATTGTATATATTTATCGTATTCACAGACTTTTAACTGGATATATCACACATAACATGTAATGAAGCTGTTATGCCAAATATAGCACTCACTTAAACAGAATAATTTCTGGTTCAAACATTCTGAGCAAAAATGAATTTTAATAGTTTGTAAAGTCAAAACAGTGTGATTCTATATTTAAAATATATATAAGTATATGTATATACATTTGTGACTATATATTTGTGTGAATATGATTACACATATGTTTATGTCTATTCATCATTAAATTGTCCTAGGATTCTTGCAACTAAAGTAGGAAAAATGGTTCTGAAAAATGATCTACTTTTTATTGGATTATACTGACAGGTGTATCTCACATAGTATAACACTATGCCATCTTCAAGCCTAAGACTTTGAGAGCATTTCCCTATAACTACACTTTTCTTGGTTGATTGGTTTGGACATTTCTTCTCTGACTCTTTATGCTTCTTTAAACTGGAAGTGAGGAAATCTTGGTACTGCTTTCATACACAGAGCCACAATAATGATACTCAGAATTGTGTTTAAATTTTTGTAGCACTCTTTGTTATGTGTGTAATCTATTAATCAGAAATCCACAAAACACAATCTTCTTCTAAATGTAACATTTATTGCTTTCTAAAGTTAGAGGAAAGAGCCTTTCAAGACATTGAATACTATTTTATCTTCAACAAATTCCTTTGGGGTTTTAGAGCCAATAGTAAAAAAAATTAATCCACTTCTAAATATTACATCTTTTGAAATCTTTTTAGCATTTCATGTTCACCTCAAAGTTTTCAGTCATACTAAAAATTCTAGGAGATTATAACCATTTTGCTAACATTTATACTGAAGTTATCATTATGGATTCTACACTTATATTGCTCCTTACCGATTAAAAAATTAAGAGTCTCTTATTTCTGTAACAATCAGACAATTTTTATAATGTTTGGCCATTCAGCTCACCTTTGCAAGCATCCTCATTATATGTTCTAGTGTCAGAATTCCCTCAGGAAAATACATGGATTTCAAAGAAAATAGTATACTACACTCCACTTTTTTTTTTAAATTGGGACCATACTGATTTCTAGATTCCCTGAATAAGTATCAGTTACAACATGTGTGACTATGGAGAATTCATATAATGCCTCCTTGGTAGTTGTAAATATTGGGATCAGACAGTTTTTTTGTATTATAGATCATTAGAAAAAAGTGGACCCAAGTATAACATTGAAAAGTTCTATACCATAGTCAGTAGTGGGCAGAAAGATTTGAACATTTAGGTTTTATTGTTTTTATTATTATTATTATTATTATTATTATTATTATTATTAACTTGAGTATTTTTTATATACATTTCGAGTGTTATTCCCTTTCCCGGTTTCCGGGCAAACATCCCCCTTCCCCCTCCCCTTCCTTATGGGTGTTCCCCTCCCAACCCTCCCCCCATTGCTGCCCTCCCCAACAGTCTAGTTCACTGGGGGTTCAGTCTTAGCAGGACCCAGGGCTTCCCTTCCACCTGGGTACTCTTACTAGATATTCATTGCAACCCATGAGGTCAGAGTCCAGGGTCAGTCCATGTATAGTCTTTGGGTAGTGGCTTAGTCCCTGGAAGCTCTGGTTGGTTGGCATTGCTGTACATATGGGGGTCTCAGCCCTTCAAGCTCTTCCAGTTCTTTTCTCTGATTCCTTCAACAGGGGTCCTGTTCTCAGTTCAGTGGTTTCCTGCTGGCATACGCCTGTATTTGCTGTATTCTGGCTGTGTCTTCTCAGGAGCGATCTGCATTCACATTTTGATCATCCGTCTTGAGTTTCATTTGTTCTAGGTATCTAGGGTAATTCAAGCATTTGGGCTAATAGCCACTTATCAATGAGTACATACCATGTATGTCTTTCTGTGATTGGGTTAGCTCACTCAGGATGATAGTTTCCAGTTCCAACCATTTGCCTACGAATTTCACAAAGTCATTGTTTTTGATAGCTGAGTAATATTCCATTGTGTAGATGTACCACATTTTCTGTATCCATTCCTCTGTTGAAGGGCATCTGGGTTCTTTCCAGCTTCTGGCTATTATAAATAAGGCTCATGAAATATAGTGGAGCACGTGTCTTTTTTATATGTTGGGGCATCTTTTGGGTATATGCCCAGAGAGGTATAGCTGGATCCCTCAGGCAGTTCAATGTCCAATTTTCTGAGGAACCCCAGACTGATTTCCAGAATGGTTGTAGCAGTCTGCAACCCCACCAACAATGGAGGAGTGTTCCCTTCTCCACATCCTCGCCAGCATTTGCTGTCACCTGAGTTTTTGATCTTAGCCATTCTCACTGGTGAGGTGAAATTCAGGGTTGTTTTGATTTGCATTTCCTTATGACTAACGATGTTGAACATTTTTTAGGGTGTTTCTCAGCCATTCGGCATTCCTCAGCTGTGAATTCTCTGTTTAGCTCTGAACCCCATTTTTAATAGGGTTATTTGTCTCCCTGCTGTCTAACTTTTTCAGTTCTTTGTATATTTTGGATATAAGCCCTCTATCTGTTGTAGGATTGGTAAAGATCTTTTCCCAATCTGTTGGTTGCCGTTTTGTCCTAACCACAGTGTCCTTTGCCTTACAGAAGCTTTGCAGTTTTATGAGATCCCATTTGTCGATTCTTGATCTTAGAGCATAAGCCATGGGTGTTTTGTTCAGGAAATTTTTTCCAGTGCCCATGTGTTCCAAATGCTTCCCTAGTTTTTCTTCTATTAGTTTGAGTGTATCTGGTTTGATGTGGAGGTCCTTGATCCACTTGGACTTAAGCTTTGTACAGGGGGATAAGCATGGATCGATCTTCATTCTTCTACATGCTGACTTTCAGATGAACCAGCACCATTTGCTGAAAATGCTATCTTTTTTCCATCAGATAGTTTTGGCTCCTTTGTCAAAAATCAAGTGACCATAGGTGTGTGGGTTCATTTCTGGGTCTTCAATTCTATTCCACTGGTCTATCTGTCTGTCTCTTGTACTAATACCATGCAGTTTTTATCACTATTGCTCTGTAATACTGCTTTGAGATCTGGGATAGTGATTCCCCTGAAGTCCTTTTTATTGTTGAGGATAGTTTTAGCTATCCTGGGTTTTTTTTTTGTTATTCCAGATGAATTTGCAAATTGTTCTGTCTAACTCTTTTGAAGAATTGGATTGGTATTTTGATGGGGATTGCATTGAATCTGTAGATCGCTTTTGGTAGAATGGCTATTTTTACTATATTAATCCTGCCAATCCATGAGCATGGGAGATCTTTCCATCTTCTGAGATCTTCTTCAATTTCTTTCTTCAGAGTCTTGAAGTTCTTATTGTACAGATCTTTCCCTTGCTTGGTTAAAGTCACACCGAGGTACTTTATATTATTTGGATCTATTATGAAGGGTGTCATTTCCTAATTTCTTTCTCGCCTGTTTTCTTTGTGTAGAGGAAGGCTACTGATTTATTTGAGTTAATTTTATACCCAGCCACTTTGCTGAAGTTGTTTATCAGCTTTAGTAGTTCTCAGGAAACTTTTGGGATCACTTAAATATACTATCATATCATCTGCAAATAGTGATATTTTGACTTCTTCTTTTCCGATCTGTATCCCCTTGACCTCCTTTTTGTTGTCTGATTGCTTGGCTAGAACTTCAAGAACTATATTGAATAAGTAGGGAGAGAGGGCAGCCTTGTTCAGTCCCTGATTTTAGTGGGATTGCTTCAAGTTTCTTCCATTTAGTTTAATGTTAGCAACTGGTTTGCTGTATATGGCTTTTACTATGTTTAGGTATGGGCCTTGAATTCCTATTCTTTCCAGGACTTTTATCATGAAGGGGTGTTGAATTTTGTCAAATGCTTTCAGCATCTAATGAAATGATCATGGTTTTGTTCTTTCAGTTTGTTTATATAATGGATCACGTTGATGGTTTTCTTATATATTAAACCATCCCTGCATGCCTGGATGAAGCTTCACTTGATCATGGTGAATGATTGTTTTGATGTGCTCTTGGATTCGGGTTTGCCAGAATTTTATTGAGTATTTTTGCATCGATATTCATAAGGGAATTGGTCTGAAGTTCTTTTCTTTGTTGGGTCTTTGTGTGGTTTAGGTATAAGAGTAATTGTGGCTTCATAGAAGGAATTCGTAGTGCTCCATCTGTTTCAATTTTGTGGAATAGTTTGGATAATATTGGTACGAGGTCTTCTATGAAGGTCTGATAGAATTCTGCACTAAACCCGTCTGGACCTGGGCTCTTTTTGGTTGGGAGACCTTTTAATGACTGCTTCTATTTCCTTAGGAGTTATGGGGTTGTTTAACTGGTTTATCTGTTCCTGATTTAACTTCGGTACCTGGTATCTGTCTAGGAAATTGTCCATTTCCTGTAGATTTTCAAGTTTTGTTGAATATAGGCTTTTTATAGTAAGATCTGATGATTTTTTGAATTTCCTCTGAATCTGTAGTTATGTCTCCCTTTTCATTTCTGATTTTGTTAATTTGGACACACTCTCTGTGTCCTCTCCTTAGTCTGGCTAAGGGTTTACCTATCTTGTTGATTTTCTCAAAGAACCAACTTTTAGTTCTGTTGATTCTTTCTATGGTCCTTTTTTTTTCTACTTGGTTGATTTCAGCTCTGAGTTTGATTATTTCCTGCCTTCTACTCCTCCTGGGGGTATTTGCTTCTTTTTGTTCTAGAGCTTTTAGGTGTGCTGTCAAGCTGCTGACATATGCTCTTTCCTGTTTCTTTTTCTGCAGGCACTCAGCGCCATGAGTTTTCCTCTTAGCACAGCTTTCATTGTGTCCCATAAGTTTGGGTATGTTGTACCTTCATTTTCATTAAATTCTAAAAAAGTCTTTAATTTCTTTCTTTATTTCTTCCTTGACCAGGTTATCATTGAGTAGAGCATTGTTCAATTTCCACGTATATGTGGGCATTCTTCCCTTATTGTTATTGAAGACCAGTTTTAGGCCGTGGTGGTCTGATAGCACGCATGGGATTATTTCTATCTTTCTGTACCTGTTGAGGCCCATTTTTTGACCAATTATATGGTCAATTTTGGAGAAAGTACCATGAGGAGCTGAGAAGAAGGTATATCCTTTTGCTTTAGGATAGAATGTTCTATAAATATCTGTTAAGTCCATTTGGCTCATGACTTCTCTTAGTCTTTCTACGTCTCTGTTTAATTTCTGTTTCCATGATCTGTCCATTGATGAGAGTGGGGTGTTGAAATCTCCTACTATTATTGTGTGAGGTGTAATGTGTGTTTTGAGCTTTAGTAAGGTTTCTTTTACGTATGTAGGTGCCCTTGTATTTGGGGCATAGATATTTAGGATTGAGAGTTCATCTTGGTGGATTTTTCCTTGATGAATATGAAGTGTCCTTCCTTATCTTTTTTGATGACTTTTAGTTGAAAATTGATTTTATCTGATATTAGAATGGCTACTCCAGCTTGCTTCTTCCGACCATTTGCTTGGAAAGTTGTTTTCCAGCCTTTCACTCTGAGGTAGTGTCTGTCTTTGTCTCTGAGGTATGTTTCCTGTAGGCAGCAGAATGCAGGGTCCTCGTTGCGTATCCAGTTTGTTAATCTATGTCTTTTTATTGGGGAGTTGAGGCCATTGATGTTGAGAGATATTAAGGAATAGTGATTATTGCTTCCTGTTGTATTCATATTTGGATGTGAGGTTATGTTTGTGTGCTTTTCTTCTCTTTGTTTTGTTGCCAAGGTTTTATTGTTTTTTTAGTTGGTTAGTTTATTAGTTTGCTTTGAGATAGAGTCTCCCTTTGTAGGCCGTGCTATCCCAGAATTCATAGTGTAGAGATTGCAGGTAACAGAGCTTCTTTCTACCTACAATTCAATTCTTAAATAACCATGATAGCTATCCTAGACAAATATACCCAGAAAAACTATGCACAATAATAGAAGAAGAAGAAGAAGAAGAAGAAGAAGAAGAAGAAGAAGAAGAAGAAGAAGAAGAAGAAGAAGAAGAAGAGGAGGAGGAGGAGGAGGAGGAGGAGGAGGAGGAGGAGGAGGAGGAGAAGGAGGAGGGAGGAGGAGGAAGAAGAGGAAGAGAAGAGGAAGAAGAAGAAAATTGTAGGGTGCAAAAGCCTAAAAACATTATAGACAATAAACCAAAAAAACCTCATCAAAATATAGAAAGCAGTATTTCAAGATGAGGAAAAGAAAGCACATATGCAACAGATTGCAAAAAGAAGCTGTATTTACTAGCTCACAAGTCCTATTGAGAATATAAACAACACAAAAATCAACACAATGACTGAAATAGACTCCCATTTCAATAACAATTTTAAATGACAATGGCCTTCAGTGTCCAGTCAGATGACACAGGCTGGCTAAATGAATCAAGAAACTAAATCTATTTTTGTTGTTAGAGGTGGAATTGTTTGTGTGGCTATCTTCTCTTGGGTTTGTTGCAAGAGGATTACTTTCCCGCTTTTTCTAGGGTGCAGTTTTCCTCCTTGTTTTGGAGTTTTCCATCTATTATCTTTATAAGTCTGTATTTATGGAAAGATATTGTGTAATATTGGTTTTGTCATGGAATATTTTGGTTTCTCCATCTATAGTAATTGAGAGTTTTGCTGGATATGGTAGTCTGGGTTGGCAGTTTTGTTCTCTTAGAGTTTGTATGACATCTGTCCAGGATCTTCTGGCTTTCATAGTCTCCTGTGAGAGGTCTGGTATAATTCTGATAGTTGTCTCTGTAAGTTACTTGACTTTTTTCCTTTACTGCTTTTAATAATCTTTGTTTTATTCATTTGGTGTTTTGACTATTTTGTGAAGGGAGCCGGATGTAGATCGATCCTGAGAGACACAGCCAATTTGTGCTT
This sequence comes from Rattus rattus, assembly GCF_011064425.1. Lineage (NCBI taxonomy): Eukaryota > Metazoa > Chordata > Mammalia > Rodentia > Muridae > Rattus > Rattus rattus. The sequence goes on from NC_046160.1 coordinate 63,853,903, forward strand.
TGAGGGCACAGTTAGGCTTATACCTAAAAACTCAAAGACCCTACAAAGAAAGAGAACTACAGACCAAATTCCCTTATGAATATTGACACAAAAATACTCAATAAAATACTCATAAACTGAATCCCAAAACAAATCAAAAGGATCATCCATCATGGTCAAGGAGGCTTCACCCCAGGGTTGCAGGGATGGTTCAATATATGGAAATCTAGCAATGAAATCCACTATATAAACAAACTCAAAGAAAAATCAACACGATCATCTCATTAGGTGCTAAGAAATCATTTGACAAAATTAAACACCCTTCATTTTAAAAGTACTGGAAAGATCAGGAATTCAAGTTCCATACCTAAACATAGTAAAAGCAATACACAACAAACCAGTAGCCAACATTAAACTAAATGGAGAGAAACTTAAAGCAATCCCACTAAAATCAGGGACTGGACAAAGCTGCCCACTCTCTCTCTACCTATTGAGTATAGTACTCCAAATCCTAGCCAGAGAAATCAGATAACAAAAGAAAGTCAAAGAGATACAAATTGGAAAGGAAGAAGTCAAAATATCACTATTTGCAGATGATATGATAGTATACTTAAGTAACCCCAAAAGTTCAACAGAGCACTCCTAAGCCTGAAAAACAACTTCAGCAAAGTGACTGAGTATAAAATTAACTCAAACAAATCAGTAGCCTTCCTCTACTCAAAGGATAAACAGGCTGAGAAAGAAATTGGGGAAATGACACCCTTCGCAATAGTCCCAAATAATATGAAATGCCCCTATGTGACTCTAACCAAGCAAGTGAAAGATCTGTATGAGAATTTCATGTCTCAGAAGAAAGAAATTGAAGATCTCAGAAGATGGATAAATCTCCCAAGCTCATGGATTGTCAAGATTGATATAGTAAAAATGCCCATCTTGTTAAAAGCAATCTACAAATTCAATGCAATCCCCATCAAAATTCCAACTCAATTCTTCATAGAATTTGAAAGAATAATTCACAAATTCATTTGGGAAAACAAAAAAAAATCCAAAAACAGGATAGCAAAAATTTTTATCAACATTAAAAGAACTTCTGGGGGAATCACCATCTCTGACATCAAGGTATATTACAGAGCAATCATGATAAACATGATGTTTATCATGATGTTGTATAGATACAGACGGGTAGATCAATGGAATAGAATTGAAGACCCCAAAATGAACCCATAGACTTATGGTCACTTGATCTTTGACAAACGATCTAAAACTATCCAATGGGAGGGGGGCAGCTTTTTCATCAAATGGTGCTTGTTCCACTGGAAGTCAGCATGTAAAAAATGCAAATTGACCCATTATTCTCTCTTTGTACAAAGCTCAAGTCCATGTGGCTCAAAGACCTTCACATAAAACCAGATACACTGGAACTAATACAAGAGAAAGTGGGGAAGAGACTTGAACATATAGGCAACAGGGAAAATTTTCGTGAACAGGTCAAGAAAGGCTTATTATCTAAGATCAAGAATTGACAAACGGGATCTCATAAAATTGCAACTCTTCTGTAAGAGAAAGGATACTGTCAATAGGAAAAACAACAACCAACAGATTGGGAAAATATCTTTAACGTTCCTACCTCTAGTAGAGGGCTAATATCTAATATATACAAGGAACTCAAGAAGGTAGACTCCAGAGAATCAAATAATCCTATTAAAAATGAGCTAAACAAAGAATTCTAAACTAAGGAATATCGAATGGCTGAGAAGCACCTAAAGAAATGTACTACATTCTTAGTCATCAGAAAAACACAAATCAAAACAACCCTAAGATTCCACCTCAAACCAGTCAGAGTGGCTAAGATCAAAACTTAGGCAACAGCAGATGCTGGTGAGGATGTGGAGAAAGAGGAACACTCTTCCACTGTTGGTGGGACTGCAAGCTGGTACAACCACTGTGGATATCAGTCTGGAAGTTCCTCAGAAAATTGGACATAGTACTACCTGGTGACCCAGCCATACCTCTTCTGGGTATAACCAAAAAGATGCTCCAACATATACCAAGTTCATATGATCCACTATGTTCATAGCAGCCTTACTTGTAATATTCAGAATCTGGAAAGAACCCAGATGTTCTTCCACAGAGGAATGGACACAGAAAATGTGGTTTGTTTACACAATGGAGTACTCCTCCGCTATTAAAAACAATGACTTCATGAAGTTCTTAAGCAAATGGATGGAACTAAAAATACCATTCTGAATTAGGTAACTCTGTCACAAAAAACACACATAGTATACAGTCACTGATAAGTGGATATTAGCCCTAAAGCTCAATATACCCAAGACATAATTCACAGACTATATGGAGCTCAGGATAAAGGAAGACCAAAATATTCTTGCTTTACTTCTTCTCATAAGGGAGAACAAAATAATGACGGATGAAATGAGGTAACCCAATCACAGAAAAACACACATGGTATGCACTCATTGATAAGTGGATATTAGCCCAAAAGCTCGAATTACCAAGATGCAATACACAGGAAGCTCAAAAAGAAGAATGACCAAAACGTGGATGCTTCCACTCCTTGTTAAAAAGGGGGCACAAAAAATCCATAGGAGGGGATATGGAGGCAAAATTTAGAGCAGAGACTGAAGAAACGGCCACACTGAGCCGGCCCCACATGTGGCCCATATATATACAGCCACCAAAACCAGATAAGATTGATGAAGCTAAAATGTACATGCTGAAAGGACTGGATATAGATCTCTCCTAAGAGATACACCCAGAACATGTCAAATACAGAGGTCAATGCTAGCAGCAAACTATTGAACTGGGACCCCCTTGAGGGAATTAGAAGAAGGATTGAAAGAGCTGAAGGGGCTTGCAACCCCATAAGAATATGCCAACCAACCAGAGCTTCCAGGGACTAAACCACTACCCAAAGACTATACATGGACTAACTGAATATGTAGCAGAGAATAGCCTTGTTGAGGCACCAGTGGAAGGGGAAGCCCTTGGTCCTGCCAAGGTCGGACCCCTAGTGCAGGGGAATGTCAGGGGGTGGTGGTAAGGAGGGGTAGATGGGGGTACACCCTTATCGGAGAGGGGGAGGGGATAGGGGGACTTATGGACAGGAAACCAGGAAAGGGAATAACATTTGAAATGTAAATAAAGAAATATATCCAATTATAAAAAAAAGAAAAGAAAATGTCATCCAGAGACTGCCCCACTTGGGGATCCATCCCATATGCAGCCAACAAACCCGGTGATTATTGCTGATTCCAGTAAGTGCTTGCAGACAGGAGCCCCCTGAGAGGTTCTGCCAGAGCCTTACTGATACAGATGAGTTTGCTTGTAGCTAGCCATCAGACCATGCACAGGGACTGCAAAGGAGGAGTTAGAAAAAGAACTGCAGTAACTGAAGCGGTTTGCAACACCATAGGAAGAACAATATCTATCAACCAGACCCCACCAGAGTTCCCAGGGACTAAACCACCCACCAATAAGTACACATGGAGGGACCTATGGCTCCAGACACATTTGTAGCAGAGTATGTCGTTGTCTGTAGGAGAAGCCCTTGATCCTATAAGGCTTGTTTCCCCACTGTAGGGGAATGCCAGGATGTTGAGTTGGTAGTGGGTAGGTGGCAGTTGGAGTATTTTCATAGAAGCAGGGAGAGGGGGAATGGGAGAGGGGGGGATCAGAGAAAACATTTAAAATAGAAATACATAAAATACCTAATTCATATGTGTGTGTGTGTGTATGTGTGTGTGTGTGTTTAAGAACACCTATTTACAGCACTTCATCAGTATTACATGATACTCCACTTTGAATATTTAATATTCTTTAGTCAATGGACAAACTGAGGAATATCTGAATTAAAATCAACATCACATATCAAAGGCTACTTAACAGATATCCACATAATATTATACCCAACACTGAAATCTATACATTCTACTCAAGAGCACATTAAAGATTCTCTATAATACATCACATTCTGGGACAAATATATTTTGAAATTCAAAATGATTGGAATAAATTCATGTCATCTATATGATCATAGTGCAATGATACATAAAACTGACAATATACAAAACTTTAGTTAATGTTTAAACTCATGGAGATTAAACAACTTTTTAGAGAATGATGTACCAATCAAATAAGAAATCTAAAAAGAAAACAAAATCTTCAGAAATTAAAAGAAAGTGAACATAAAGCACAACAAAACTTCTTGGACATATGTAAAACAGTTCTTTAAGGGAAAGAAATGCATAGCTCTAAGTGTTTCATTAAAAAGAAAAACAAAAATAAAGTGCATATAAATGACATAATGGTGCACCTTGAAATTTGGAAAAATGAGAACTAAGCAAATCTAAACGCAGCAAACAGTAAGAAATAATACAATTCTGAATAGAGTTTAATGAATCATAAAGGGAATCTAAACAGTCAACGAATCCAGGGGATGGTTCATTGAAAGATAAATAAGACTGTCAGATTCTTGACTCAGCTAACTGAAAGAATCAAAGAGACTATTTCATGTTAACAGAATCATGAATGAATGAGAAACATTACCATATACAACAAAGAAATTCAGAATATTAAAAAGAAATAACTTTGCAGCCTACACTTCATTGAATTGGAAAATCTAAAAGAAATAGTTTTCTAGATTCAACCAAACCACCAAAATTAAACCAAGACAAAAATCAACAAACTAAACAAACCCATAAAAATATGATGAGATTGAAATAAAATTAAAAGCCTTTTAAGTAGCAAAACTCCATGGCTAGATGGATTCATAACTGAATTCTCCCAGACTTTTAAAGAATACCTACAAACAACCATTCTTAAATTTTTCAAACCATGAAAACAAAACAAATATCCCTCATTTTTTAAATACTGTGCTCAATGGACTACCTAAAACATTAAGTCAAATGAAGAAATTAAAGGGATACAAATAGAGAAAGAAGCTAAACTGTCCCTTTTTTAGGATGTAATGATTCTATACATTAGAGAACTACAAAATTCTACCAGAAGACCTCTAGAAATAAACAAATTCAACAATGAGGCAGAAGACAAAATTAAGTTGTACGAATCAGTGGCTTTTCTATACACTAACAATATATCCACAGAGACAGAGGTCACAGACACACAACCATCCACAAAAGCATAAAACAAACAAACAAATGAAAAAATCCATTAAGGTATCATAATCATAAGCAAGGAAATAAAGATCTCCCCATTAAACACCTTAAACCTGTGAAGTAGACATAACGACACTGAAAATAGATCTCCCATGATCAAAATTGGCAGAACTAATATCATGAAAATGACCTTTCTTACAAAAGAAATTTATAGAATGGATGCAACCCTAATCAAAATTCCTACCTCACAATTCAACACAACCTTAAAAAATAGCCTAAAATTTATACAAAACTATAAAAGACACCAAATAGGGGAAAACATCCTGAGTAAAAGGAACAATGTTGAGTTATTACCACCCATATCTTCAGCTATATTAGAGTCAAAATTGTGAATGCATTGTAGTACTGGCAGGAGGAAGACATGTAGACCAATGGGGAAAAAAAATCAAACATCCAGACAATATACATATAACTTCAGCTATTTAATACTTGAATAAGTTTCAAAAAACATATAATGGAGAATGGAAAGCATCTTTAAGAAATGGTGCTGGAAAATTTTGATATTCACATGTAAAAGAGTGGAAATAGACTATCTATCACCATGTACAAAATCTAATTCCAAATATATCGAAGGCCTAAATGTGACCTGAAACACTTCAAGGAGAAAATATAGGCAGAACTCTGTATGATAGAGGAATGGAGACATTTCTGAATAAAACCCCATTGCTGATATCCCAGATCACAATTCCCACAGAAGACCCCTGATCTATTGGAGGCCACATTGGCACTAGGAACTCCAGGAAAGATAAAACCCACCACCCATCAACACTGGTCAGAGCCCCCAACAGCCCTCCTTCCCCTGAGGTTCATAAACCACCCAACAACTCTAGCAGAAGACCCCTGCTCTATCAGCTAATACTTGGCTCTACAGGCATGTAGTTGTTGGAATATGCTTGGCCCAGAGAGTAAGACACTAATAGACGTAACCTTGTTAGAGTAAATGTGGCCTTGTTGGAATTAGTATGTCACAGTGGGGGTGTGTTGTTGTAAAAATATAATAATAATAAAAGTATTGTTGGTCTTTTACCCCGCTAGGCCCATGCCGCGGGTGCCCCAAGATATCTGCTAGATATCTTGACGGAAACACATCCTAGCCACACACTTTCTTACACTCAGACCCTCACACATAAAAGAACACACGACACAATAATCTTAGATCCAATTGGTAAGATATAATTGCCCACTTAAACATACAAAGCCCGGTACTATCCATCCCTTGAGAACATTAGTAACAACCTATAAATACACAGAACAGAATCTTAACATCACCTGCCATGGCTTCTCCCCTCTCTCTGTCTCTCTTCTCCTCTCTCCCTAGTCTCCTCCTCTTCCTTCAAACTTCTCTCCAGCCCATCCTTCTCCAATGACAGGCGTCCTTCTATCCTGTACCTGCCCCTCACCTGTACTTTGCAAATTCAATGGAGAGGTGGTTCTGGTGAAGTCACCTGAGTACTTGACTAGGCAACTTGGGGCAGTGGAATTAGCATCAAAACACAGAAACTTCAGGGGAAACCACAACAGGGGTGGGCTTTGAGACCTTCCTGTTAGCTGTCTAGAATCAGTCTTCTTCTGTTTGCCTTTGAAAAAAGATATAAAACTCTTAGCACCTTGCCTGCCTGGATGCTGTCATGCCTCTAGCTATGATGATTATGGGCTGAATCTCTGAACCTGTAAGCCAGACCCAATTAAATGTTTGCTTTTGATGTCTCTTCATAGCAATGGGAAGCCTAAATGAGAAACGACCACATGGATACTTAGAACTCCATAGGACATGCCATTATTCAGAATCTGGGGCACCATGCCAGTATTTTATGTGCCTAGTTGTTTGCTAGTAGTTGAAAACTCTATTGGGTGAAAGTATTAGAGGACAGTGTGAACCTTTCTCTCTCTCTCTCTCTCTCTCTCTCTCTCTCTCTCTCTCTCTCTCTCTCTTTCTCTCTCCCTCCCCCCTCCTCCCTTACTCCCTCTTCTCTCTCTTTTTCTTGGATATTTTGTTGATTTATATTTCAAATGTTAACCCCTTTCATGGTTTCTGTTCCGGAAACTGCCTAACACATTTTCTCTCTCTGCTTCTATGAGGGTGCTCCCCTACCCAAACACCCACTCCTGCCTCCCCACAATATCATTCCCCTACACTGGGCCAGTGACCCTTCCCAGGACCAAGGGCCTCTACTTCTATTGATGTCCAACAAGGTCATCCTCTTCTACGTATGCAGCTGAAGCCAAGGGTCCCTCAATGTATAATCTTTAATTGGTAGTTTAGTCCCTAGGAGCTCTGGCAAGTATGGTTGGTTGATATTGTTGTTCTTCCTATGGGGTTGCAAAACTCTTCAGCTCCTTCAGCCCTTTCTCTAACTCCTCCATTGGGGTCCCCATGTTTGGTACAAAGTTTAGTTGCAAGCATCCTTACCTGTATCAGTAAGGCTCTGGCAGAACCTGCTAAGAGACATCCATATCAGGCTCCTGTCTGCAGGCACCTCTCAGCATCAAGAATAGTCACTGGGTTTGGTGGCTACATATGGGATGGATCGCCAGGTGGGGCATCTCTGTATGATCCCTGTATTTCCTCCCCTGACTATTTTGTTCCCCCTTCTGAGAAGGATTGAAGAATCCCCTCTCTGGTCTTTCTTCTTCTTGAGCTTCATGTGATCTGTAAATTGTATCTTGGGTAACACAAGCTTTTGGGCTAATATCCATTTATCAGTGAGTGCATACCATGTGTGTTCTTTTGTGATTGGGTTACCTCACTCAGGATGATATTTTCTAGTTGCATCCATTTGCCTAAGAATTTCATGAAGTGATTTTTTAAATAGCTGAGTAGTACTCCATTGTATAAATGTACCACGTTTTCTGTATCCATTCCTCTGTTGAAGAACATCTGGGTTCTTTAGAGCTTCTGTTTGTTATAAAAAAAAAAAAAGGCTGCTATGAACATAGTAGAGCATGTGTTCTTGCTATATATTGGATCGTCATTTTGGTATATGACTAAGAGAGGTATAGCTAGGTCCTCAGGTAGTGCAATGTCCAATTTTCTGAGGAACCTCCAGACTGATTTCCAGAATGGTTGTACCAGTTTGCAATCCCATCAGCAGTGGAGGAGTGTTCCTTCTTCTCCACATCCTCAGAAGTTATCTACTGTCACCTGAGTTTTTTATTTTAGCCATTCTGACTGGTATGAGGTGGAATCTCAGGGTTGTTTTGATTTGCATTTCCCTGTTGACTAAGGATGTTGAACATTTCTGTAGGTGTTTCTCAGCCATTCAACATTCCCCAGTAGAGAATTCTTTGCTTAGCTCTGTATCCCTGTATCCCAGTTTTAATAGGGCTTTTTGTTTCTCTGAGGTCTTTGATCTTGAGTTCTTTGCTTTCCTTTGCTTTGTTTTCTTTTTTTTTTTGAGAGTTTAAGAAAGGTTTATTATTCATTCTCTTTAAATTTGAGAAGTCATCAAACAACCAAAAACAAAAAATGAAAACAAATCCCATAAGTAAGGACAATAAAGACCTAAAAAGTTCTGTGGTAGTATTGGTAAAGATCTTTTCCCAATCTATTGGTTGCCATTTTGTCATTTTGACAGTGTCTTTTGCCTTTCAGAAGCTTTGCAATTTTGTGAGGTCCCATTTGTCAATTCTTGATCTTAGAGCATGAGCCATTGGTGTTCTGTTCAGGAAAATTTACCCTATGCCCATGTGTTCAATGTACTTCCATACTATCTCTTCTGTTAGATTCAGTATATCTGGTATTATGTGGAGGTGCTTGATCCACTTGGCCTTGAGCTTTGTACAAGGAGATAAGAATAGATTTATTTGCATTCTTCTACATGCTGACCTCAAGTTGAACCAGCACCATATGTTGAAAATGCTATTCTTTTTCCATTGAATGGTTTTAGCTCCTTTGTCAAAGTTCAAGTGACCATAGGTGTGTGAGTTCATTTCTAGGTCTTCAATTTTATTCCAGTGACCTACCTGCCTGTCTCTGTACCAATACCATGCATGCATTTTTCATCATGATTGCTCTGTAATAGAACTTGAGGTCAGTGACGGTGGTTCCCCCAAAGGTTCTGTTATTGTTGAGAATAATTTTCACTATTCTGAGGTTTTGTTATTCTAACTGAATTTGCTCCTTCTAACTCTATGAAGAATTGAGTTGGAATTTTGATTGGGATTGCATTGAATCTGTAGGTTGCTTTTAGCAAGATGGCCATTTTTGTTATATTAATCCTGCCAATCCAAGAGCACGTGAAATCTTTCCATCTTCTGAGTTCTTCAATTTCATTTTTTCGGAGACTTGAAATTCTTGCCATATAGATATTTCATTTGCTTGGTTAGAATAACATGAAGGTATTTTAAATTGTTTATGACTATTATAAAGGGTGACCTTTCTCTAATTTCTTTCTCAGCTTGTTTATCTTTTGAGTAAAGAAAGGATATTGATTTGTTTGAGTTAATTTTGTATCCAACCACTTTGCTAAAGTTGTTTATCATGTTTAGGAGTTCACTGGTAGGGTTTTTGGGGTCATTTAATTATTCTCTAATATGATATACAAATAGTGAAATTTTGACTTTTTCTTTTTCAAATTGTATCCCTCTGACCTCCTTTTGTTGTCTGATTGCTCTGGCTAGGATTTCAAGTACTATACTGAGTTGGTAGGGAGAGAGTGGGGAGCCTTGTCTAGTCCCTGGTTTTAGTAGGATTGCTTCAAGTTTCTCTCCATTTAGTTTAATGTTAGCTACTGATTTGCTGTATATTGTTTTTACTATGTTTCGGTATGGGCCTTGAATTCCTGAACTTTTCAGGACTTTTATCTTGAATGGATGTTGAATTTTGTCAAATTCTTTCTCAGCATCTAATGAACTGATCATGTGGTTTTTTTTTTCTTTGAGCTTTGAACCATCCCTCCCTGCCTGGGGTGAAGCCTACTTGGTCATGATAGATGATAATTTTGACATGTATGTGGTAAAAATTAGAAAAGAACATTTTCTATCAGTTCTTGAGAGCCAGATCCACTCACTCCAGCTGCTACTCTATCACCTGGTCTGCAAGCTGCCCTCTCCCAGCTGTCTCCTTTTAGCCATGCTCTCTGTGCAGTCCCCTAGGAGGTAGTTACCATGCCTGGCACACCACACACACACACACACACACACACACACACACACACACACACACACACACACACACACACACCTCCTTCTGCAGGCCCCTGTGTGTTCTCACTCCACACGGGCAATAGAATCAGATCCGCATGCTCCAACTGCCTCTCAGCCATTTCTTTCACACGCTCTCTTTAGCCCACAAATCAAAGTTCCAGAAACTTGTAATTTAGCAATTAGATTTGCATGTTAAATTCTCAATCCCTAGTACATCCACAAAATTAATTCACTGCCAATTAATAGGGATAGAAACCACCCACCTAGACATAATAAAATTGACCTAGGTCACCTGGATCTGAATCATTTTGCTCTGTTGTCTCCATCTGGATTCCTCTTGTTCCTCCTCCTCCTTCCTAGACTTTTCCCCACCTACCATTCCTTCTCATCCAATGATAGGCTGGACCTGCCTTGCTACATACATAATGACATCATCCTACACATCATCTTTTCTGTTTAATTAAAAAAAAACTTTTTGGGAAGGGGAAGACCTTGGTCTTGCCAAGGTTGGACCCCCAGTGCAGGGGAACGTTGGGGGATGGTAAGGGAGGTGGATGTGGGGGGACACCCTTACGGGGAAGAGGGAGGGTATAGTAGTCTTATGGACAGGAAACTGGGAAAGGGAATAACATTTGAAATGTAAATAAAGAAATATATCCAATTTAAAAAAAAAACCTCTTCATCAAATATAAGCTTGTACAACTATTACCATTAGAAAATCATCTAGAAAACTATGCTTTCTCAAAGTTAATTAGCTTGGGTAGACTATGAGACTAAATTAGTCTTCAACTCCAACAGAAATCTGAGAATGATCTAATATCTATAAACACAGGAAGCCTAACATGGCTTAGAACTGAGACAGGTTGTAGAGACAAATCTCCACTAGTACAGTCCCGTGTTAGCAATACGTGAGAGCAAGTCTTCAACCTTCTGGCCCAGGATCAACTGACAACTTGAAATGTAGAAGTCTGGACAGGCTGATAATTGTGACTCGGCAAAGATTATCAGTTGACTATTTTGTATAATATGTCCCTTTTCAGACAGTATTAGTTTGTATGTGAAACAGGCAGTTTCTACCCAGTGGCTGCCTTGTGACAAAGTATTAACTCACCTGGAAGTAGAGATGCTCAATTTATTTGTTAAATCCACTGAGAGGGAACTGTTAGAAGCATACATGTCTCAAAAAAGATAATAACTTTAAATGTCATATTTTGTGGATTTCTGACACTTTTTAAAATCATCTATCTATATAAGGTAGTCTGGACTTTTATCCATTAACTATTCTCAGCTATTTCTGATGAGAATACTTTAAAAATAACCTAATAGTGAACCAGGAGCCATGTGTTTATTATTTGGCCCCTAATTCCTATGTTTAATTAACTCAGAAGTTTTTAATGGCATCAAAAGGACTGGGTCCAAACCTTTGTACTTTTAAATTTTTTGTAACAAAAAAGTTTTATGCCAATGTAAAGATATGACTTTAGCTTAGTTACCAAAAGAGATTATAGCTGCAGATATCAATTCTAACTAATTCCTTCCTGTTAAACTATGACCATTTCTAAATTCCTCATAAAAAACAACCTTAGAATAACCACCTTAGCTCTCCAAAGTCCAGGGAATTGGGACAAAGACTCTTCAATGGCTTCTTCAAGCTGTACATGGGTGTTTAGATATCTAGAAGGGGCAGGGTTGAGAAAGCTGGCCACACCGACAATTTTGTAGTCTATGATGTCTGTCTTGAACTGGATCCTGAGGATCAGGAGTTCAAGCCAGTCTGACAAAGAGACTCAGCAAACTGTACATTCTGTAATAAATATAAATCTCAAACAAAATGTTAGTATCTTTAAGATATATGTATAGATTGACTCAGTCTATGAAAGATATACAGACTGGTTAGAATGAAGTTGTGTTCATTTTTGTTTTTGTTTTATTACCTTGAATCTACTTCTTCAGGCAGTCTCCCTTTATTACGTCTAATCCGTATGACTCTGGAAGGCCTCCAGAGTCTAATCATCTTTTTTTTAAAAACAACAAAGGCAAAACTTTTCTCCCAACATACCATGTTCTTTATTCTGTAACCAGAAAAACTTGTATTTTGTACTGTCTCCCAGAGGAATAATATAACAAGACTCAAAAATCACACCCATTATGAAAATTAAAACAATTTTAAAAAGAAGAGTAAGCTAAACAATAATGTATAAGCCTGTTTTGGTTTTTCTAATCTGTCATGCCAGGAAATTAATCCAAAATTCCAATGGAACCCACATTAAAAGACCATGAGCTTCCTGTTGTGGTAAATATCAAAAATAACCACAAACCCTTGCTAGCCAGAATCATCAAGCCATATGACATTAGTAGGGTAGTTCATAAAGCAATTTGATCACCTTTTTATTAATACCAATGCTAATAAATAAGCAACTTGTCAAACTAAGATTTTAGCCTAAAACACATCTGTTAAACTCTGTACCTGGAGTGTCAGACTATATCACCACTCTCTGCTTTGAGTCAGTGATTAATTATCTCTAAGTTCTGAACTGCAGGTGAAAATCTCTGTGTGATTTGGATAAATTTTATACTCTCTCCTTCTAACTATAAAAACAAATTTAATCATATTTCTATTAATACCTGTCATTAAGAGGCAGGCAACCTGTCAAACCAGGATTTTAACCCAAAATTCAGATAAAGCCCACATTAAAAAGAATATGAGTATCCTATAAGACTTATTAGAGCATTATATCTTAATACCATTTCTTTGTTTAACTTTCCTGTGCTTGGGCCATTCCATGACTCAACATGGTGCCGGGCCCCCCTTTTCCCTTATAAAATAAAGCTTTTTAAGGCTGAAATTTTAGTGGACCCTTTGTCTAACACATTGGCATCATTATGTAGCAAGGCAGGTCTAGCCTATCATTGGATGAGAAGGAAGGGTAGGCGTGGAAAAGTCTAGGAAGGAGGAGGAAGAGCAAGAGGAATCAAGATGGAGACAACAGAAGATGATGATTCCAGGTGGCCTAAAATTGATTAGGTGACCTAGGTCAATTTTACTATGTCCAGGTGGGCAGTTTCTATCCTTATTATTTGGCAGTGAATTAATTCTGTGGATGTATTGTGGATTGAGAATTTAACATGCAAATCCAATTGCTAAATTACAAGTTTCTGGAACTTAGATTTACTGGGCTAAATAGAGTGTGTGAAAGAAATGGCTGAGAAGCAGTAGGAGCATGCAGATTTGGTTCTGCTGCCCACTTGGAGAGAGAACACACAAGGGTCTACAGAACGAGATGTGTGTGTGTGTGTGTGTGTGTGTGTGTGTGTGTGTGTGTGTGTGTGTGTGTGTGTGTGTGCCAGGCGTGGTAACTACCACCTAGGAGACCTCACAAAGAGGGCAGTTTGCAGATAGAGTAGCAGCCAGAGAGCCAGAGTGAGCAGATCCAGCTAGTGGGAACTGATGGGAAACATTCCTTTCTAATTTTTAATTTTTAATGTAACAGATATGTTCTTGGATTTGGTTTGTGAGAAACACACACACACACACACACACACACACACACAGTATTTTTTATTTATATTTCAAATGTTATTCCCTTTCATGGTTTCCTGTCTATAAGCCCCCTATTCCATCACCTACCCCTTCCTTCTATGAGGGAGTTCCCCTTCCACAACAACCCCCTCTTCCTGTGCTGACATTCCCCTACACTGGGGGGTCTAGCCTTGGCAGGACCAAAGGCTTCTCTTTCCATTGATGCCCAAAAAGGCTAAACTCTGCTACATATGCAGCTGGAGTCATAGATCTGTCCATGTTTACACTTTGGGCAGTGGTTTAGTCCCTGGGAGCTCTGGTTGGTTGGTATTATCGTTCTTATGGGGTTGCAAGTCCCTTAAGCTCCTTCAAACATTTATCTAACTTCTCCAATGGGGACCCTATTCTCAGGTCAATGGTTTGCTCATATTCACTTCTCTATTTGTCATGCACTGGCAGAGCCTCTCAGGAGACAGCTATGTCAGGCTCCTGTCAGCATGCACTTCTTGGCTTCATCAATATTATCTTGGTTTTTCGACTATGGGCTGGATCCCCATGTGGAGCAGGTTCTGAATTGTTATTCCTTCAGTTTCTGCTCCAAACTTTGTCTCCATCTCTTTTCCTGTGAATATTTTTATTCCACCTTCTAAGAAGGACTGAAGCATTACCACTTTGGTCTTCCTTCTTCTTGAGCTTCATGTGGCCTGTGGATTGTATCTTGGGTAATTTGAGCTTTTGGAATAGTATCCTCTTATCACTGAGTGCATATCATGTGTGTATTTTTGTTGTGGTTTATGAGAATTTTATTGAGTATTTTTACATCAATATTCATATGTGAAGTTGCTCTGATGTTCTCTTTCTTGTTGGGACTTTGTGTGGTTTAGGTATAAGCATAATTGTGGTTTCAAAGAACAAATTGGGTAGTATTCCTTCTGTTTCTATTTTGTGCAATAGTTTGGAGATTATTGATCAGGTCTTCTTTGAAGGTCTGATAGAATTCTGCATTAAACCCTTCAGTTACTGGGCTTTTTTCCCCCTTTGGTTGGGAATCTTTTAATGACTACTTTTATTTCTTTAAGGTTTATTGGAATCTTTAGATGTTTAGATGGTTTATTTGATCCTGATTTAACTTTGGTACCTGGTATTTGTCTAAAAAAATCTCTATTTCCTCCAGATTTTCCACTTGTGTTGAATATAGACTTTTGTAGTAGGATCTGATGATTTTTTGAATTTCCTCAGTATCTGTTGTTATGTCTCCCTTTTCATTTATGATTTTGTTAATTTGGATATGCTCTTTGTGTCCTCTGGTTAATATGGCTAAGGGTTTATCTATGTTGTTGATTTTCTCAAAGAACCAGATCTTGGTTTTGTTGATTCTTTGTATAGTTCTTTTTGTTTCTACTTGGCTGATTTCAGCTGTGTTTGATTATTCCCTGCCATCTACTCCTCTTTGGTGTAATTGTTCCTTATTTTTCTAGAGCTGTCAGGTGTTCTGTCAATCAGGGTATGCCTTCTCCAGATTCTTTTTTGAGGTACTCAGGGCTATGTATTTTCCTCTTAGCACTGCTTTCATTGTATCCCATAAGTTTGGGTATGTTGTGCCTTCATTTTCATTAAGTTCTAAAAGTTTAATTTCTTTCTTTATGTCTTCCTTGACCAAGTTATCATTTAGTAGATCATTATTCAGCTTCCATATGTATGTGAACTTTATGGGTTTTTTTTGTTGTTGTTGTTATGGAACACCAGCCTTAGTTTATGAGGATCTGATGGATGCATGAGATTATTTCAATCCTCTTGTACCTGTTGAAGTCTGTTTTGTGACTGGTTATAAGGTCAATTTTGGAGAAGGTATCATGAGGTGCTGGAAAGAATTTTTTTTTGTTTTAGCATGAAATATTGTACAGATATCTGTTAAATTCATTTGGTTCATAACTTCTGTTAGGTTCACTTTGTCTCTGTTTAGTTTCTGTTTCCATTATCTGTCCATTTCTGAGAGTGGGGTGTTGAAGTCTCCCACTATTATTATGTGAGTTGCAATGAGTGCTTTGAGATTTAGTAAAGTTTCTTTTATACATGTAGGTGCCCTTGCATTTGGAGCATAGATGTTCAGAATTGAGAGTTCATCCTAGTACATTTTTTGTTAGTGAGTATGAAGTGTCCTGCCTTTTTGATAACTTTTGGTTGAAAGTCGATTTTATTCAATATTAGAATGGCTATTCCAGCTTGTTTCTAGTGACCATTTGCTTGGTAAATTTTTTTCCAGCGTTTTATTCTGAGGTAGTGTCTGTGTTTGTCACTGAGATGCACGTCCTGTATGTACCATAATGTTTTGTCCTGTTTAAGTATCCCACCTGTTATTCTATTTCTGTTTATTTGGCAGTTAAGTCCATTAACATTAAGAAATATTAGGAAAGGTTTCTAGCTGGTGCGAGAACCTCACTGATCCTGGCCCACAGCTCCTGGCTCCCAAACACCTTGGAAGAGAGATCTCATTGCCCAGACATGTGGGCAATCCTGAGACTACAGGGCAGGAGAGACCGCAACTTCTGCCCACCTTGCCCCACATCCCTGCCCAAGAGGAAACTGTATAGGGCCTTTGGGAACAGGAAGATAGGGGCAGTAAAGATGCAGGAGTCCGGTGGGCCAGACTGTGCCCAGATCTGAACCGACCTGGTCAAACAGCTCCCTGCACCCAAATCCCATGGGAGGGAGAGCTAGACTTTTACAGGGGCAGACATGCCCGGAAAACCAGAGGAGACTACTCTGTGCCCACATTTCTGACTCTAGAGGAAAAATCCTAGTGCCATCTGGCTCCCCTGTGCACAGGGACCCAGAAGAAGGAGGGGCAGGCCCTTCTGGTTGCTGCTCTCACAGAAAGGTGAAACCTAACCTGGAGGAGCAACTTAAGGCCTGAGACCAGAGGTGACACCAACTTTTCTGCTCCAAATGACCTGCCTGGTAGACTCAGAACACACGCCCACAGGAACAGCTGAAGACCAGTAGACAGGAATGACTTCACGCCTGAAAGCACAGAAAAACAGGTCTACAGCACTCCTGACACACAGGCCTATAGGATGGTCTAGCCACTGTCAGAAAT
The DNA here is from genome assembly GCF_011064425.1 of Rattus rattus. Taxonomy (NCBI): domain Eukaryota; kingdom Metazoa; phylum Chordata; class Mammalia; order Rodentia; family Muridae; genus Rattus; species Rattus rattus. The sequence goes on from NC_046160.1 coordinate 63,870,836, forward strand.
AGCAGAACAAGGTAACACCAGAGATAACCTGGTGGCGAGCGGCAAGCGCAGGAACCCAAGTAACAGAAAACAAGACTACATGGCATCATCGGAGCCCAATTCTCCCACCAAGGAAACACTGAATATCCAAACACACCAGAAAAGCAAGATCTAGATTTAAAATCACATTTGATCATGATGATGGAGGACTTTAAGAAAGACATAAAGAACTCCCTTAGAGAAATACAGGAAAACACAAGTAAACAAGTAGAAGCCCTTAGAGAGGAAACACAAAAATCTCTGAAAGAATTACAGGAAAACACAATGAAACAGATGAAGAAATTGAAAATGGAAATAGAAACAATAAAGAAAGCACAAAGGGGGTGTTGTTGTAAAAATATAAAAAATAAAAAAGTATTGGTGTCTTTTACCTGCTAGGTCTGCACCACGGTGTCCCAAGGTATCTGCTAGATATCTTGACGGAAACACATCCCAACTCCTCGGCAGCCCAGAGTCTCCTGCCGCCGCACACTTTCCTACACTCAGTCACATAAAAGAACACACAAACAATAATCTTAGATCCAATTGATAAGATATAATTGCCCACTTAAACATACAAAGCCCGGTACCATCCATCCCTTAGGAACATTGATAACAACCTGCAAATACACAGAGCAGAATCTTAACATCACCTGCCATGGCTTCTCACCCTCTCTCCTCTCTGTCCTGTCTCTTCCTCTCTCTCCTAGTCTCCCCTCCTCCTTCAAACTTCTCTCCCGCCCATCCTTCCTTCTCCTCCAATGACAGGCCTCTTTCTATCCTGTACCTGCTTCACCTGTGACATCATCCTACAAGGGGGCAACCCTGGATATAAAAAATCAAAGGAAGGGCTGGAGAGATGGCTCAGCCTTTAAAGGCTAGGCTCACAACCAAATATATAAGAAAATCAAAGGAAGAGACAAGGAGACATAGGTAGAAGTATCACCAACAGAATACAAGAGATTATTTTGTATTCAATTACTTTTGTATGGCTATCTTCTTTGGGGTTAGTTGAAAGTAGGTTTCTTTCTTTCTTTCTTTCTTTCTTTCTTTCTTTCTTTCTTTCTTTCTTTCTTTCTTTCTTTCTTAAGCTGAATAGGTAGATCTTTATGACCATGTCAGAAGAAAACATGCTAAATATATGACCAAACTACCGATAGATATATTAAAGGGGACACAATATTTCAGATTATTTTAAAATTTGAAATTGTATTAATTGTGATTCATGACAGTCACTCAAGCAATTCTAGGGTATAGTTTCTCTTCTTGTGTTAGAGTTTTCCATTTATTATCCTTTGTAGTGCTGGATTTGCATAAAGATATTGTGTAAATTTGGTTTTGTCATGTAATACCTTGGTTTCTCCATATATGTTACTTGAGAGCTTTGCTGGGTACAGTAACCTGGGCTGGCATTTGGTTTCTCTTAGGGTCCATATGGCATCTGCCCAGGATCTTCTGGCTTTTAGAGTTTCTGATGAGAATTCTGGTGTAATTCTCATAGCTCTGCCTTTATATGTTACTTGACCTTTTTCCCTTACTGCTTTTATTATTCTTTCTCTGTTTTGTGCATTTGGTGTTTTGATTATAATGTGAAGGAAGGAGTTTCTGTTCTGATCCAGTGTATTTGGAGTTCTGTAGTGTTCTTCTATGTTCATACGCATCTCTTTCTTAAGTTAGAAAAGTTTTCTTGTATAATTTTGTTGAAGATAATACTGACCCTTTAAATTGGGAATCTTTGTTCTTTTCTATACCTATTATCCTTTGGTTTGGTCTTCTCAGCATTTCCTAGATTTTCTGGATGTTTTATATTAGGAGCTTTTTGCATTTTGCCTTTTCTTTGACTGTTATTTCAATGTTTTCTATGGTATCTTCTCTACCTGAGATTCTCTCTTCTATCTCTTGTGTTCTGTTGGTGATGCTTGCATCTATCACTCCTGATCTCTGTACTAGATTTTCTATCTCCAGTGTTGTCTCTCTTTGTGCTTTCTTTATTATTTCTATTTCCATTTTTAGATCAAGGATGGTTTTGTTTAGTTTGATTCTGTTTTCCTGTAACAATTTAAGGGATTTTTGTGTTTCTTCTTTAAGGCCTTCTACATGTTTATATGTGTCCTCCTGTATTTTTTTTTCCGGAGCTGGGGACCGAACCCAGGGCCTTGCGCTTGCTAGGCAAGCGCTCTACCACTGAGCTAAATCCCCAACCCCAACCTCCTGTATTTCTTTAAGGAAGTTATTTATGTTTTTCTTCAAGTCATCTATCATCATCATGAGATGTGATTTTAGATCAGAGTCTTGCTTTTCTGGTGTGTTGTGGTATCCAGAACTTGATGTAGTGGGAGAATTAGGTTCTGATACTGCCAATTAGTCTTGGTTTCTCTTGCTTAGGTTCTTGTGCTTCTCTCTTGCCATTTGGTTATCTCAGTTGTTAACTGGTCTTGCTGTGTCCGTCTAGAGCCTGTCCTTCCTATAAGTCTGTGAACATAGGAACCTAGAAGGGACAGCACTCCTGTGAGACCACCTCTCTCTGGGCAAGATCTGGGTGCTGAAAGCTGTGCCACAGTGTTAACTCTGGTGCACAGATGGTGACAGCGATGATCTTGTTCCCAGTTGCCACACTGTGCCTGAATCCTGTGGTCTTCTGTCAGGTTACTCTTTGGTCAGTTATTGGAGCAAACACGTAGTCTCCCTGGTGAACTTAGAAGTATAGCACTCCTGGCTGTACAGCTCTCTCTGGGCAGGATTTGGTTCCAGAGAGCTTTGCCATGGGGTTAACTCTGGAGGCCATAAGGCAGGGCAGTGTGAATCTTTAAGAGGTAAGGTCTGGTGGAAGGTCATCGACTATATACTCTAGAAGGTCAGTTCTACAAATTTTTAAATTCTATTTAGGAACTTGTTATTAAGGAGCAAATGGAACCTCCCTCCAGTTCCCTCTGCTACCTACATGGAAATGTGACCCCAGGCTCCAACAACTTCTCTTGGCATTGAGCTCTGCTGTTAAACATGAGATTCTCATTTGATCTGAGCTCTTCTCCATGTCATTGAATTGCCAAAAGTATGAACAGTACAAACCTCTTTTTTCACAAGAAGGCTACACCAGAGCATTCAGGATAATAATGAAACAAACAAACAAACAAACAAACAAACAAACAAAAGAAACAAAACAGCTGGACAATGAAAGATGGAAACCATTTAGCAAGTTTAAATTTTAGAAAGGATCAGTGTTCCAGTGGATACCAAAAGGAATGGGAAGTAAAGAAAAAAAAAGATTTATCCTTGGAAGAGAAACAGTACAGGGGAAGAACACTTGAATAAACTTTAAAAGTATGTAGAAGAGAATACTAGATGAACATAGACATCTACGGACTTGGTAATAAAAATTTCTGTTCCAGATGAATATGAAAGGAAATGCAAAAGCAAATGTGAGGATAGAGAGCTGTGCACTCTGTGGTAAAATCTCTGAAGGTCCATGCATACATGTTTCATACCAACATTATATATTAACACTTAAACCGTGGGGCTGAAGATAAATGTTATGGTTTTAAGAACAGTGGCAGTAACTCAGTGCATAATACCAGGAGGGCTAATCTGCCCATCACTTAGCAACATAATACCTTCAACTAAAGAGTTTTTTTCAGGAGAAAAGGTCACTTTACCTTAGTGAAAATTTCAAAAAGGCTTTAAAACTCTTTTCTTTGTAAGAATATACTTAAGTTATCTAATGAGACAAGTATGTAGTGAACTAAGGATGAATATAAGAAAGAATTTTAAAAATTATACACATGTGAATTTTATTCGTTCTTTGAGAATCTCATGCAACACACTTTTATCATATTTATCCTCCCACACCTTTTATGAATATAAAGATTCTTTCAGACTCTAGAAATTGTATTTGATGAAGTATCATCCAAATAGTCACCTGATATTATTGCTACTGGCCTGTTTGTTCTGTCTCTCATGCAAGAGTTTTGACACAATAAAGGACCTGAGCATCAGAGAGTGACCAATGCTCACTAATGGCTTACATCCATCCCTAATGAAAATACCACTCTTGAGGAAGCTGGCTCAGTAGGACCCAGAGACCACAAAGCATAACAAATACCTACATGTATCATGAGCTATTATTTTAAAGAGCTACCCTCTGGCTGTAACATTCACTGTCTTCAATATAGCAGCTGTCACAACTTTCAAAAGACCTTGAGATCAAGAACCTCTTAATATTCTCTAACAGAATAAAAGAGTGAGGAATGACATTGAATGGAAGTCTGAGATTCCAGTCACTTCCTTCTAAACATCCTAGCTATTTATATTATTCTGAGTTAACTGTATATCACCTTATGATTTCAGAAGCTAGAATGTAAAGACGGTGAAATATTGGTTGAAAGGGCAATCTCTATCTTTATAACTACAGGAAAGTTGTTATCCATACTGGGGTGAGACTTTTCAATGACGTCATTGCTCATGGTTCAAGTATTCTCCTGTAAGTAACCTCCTATCCATGCTCTGCAATTAATCCCAATAAACTCATTAACATTCTCAAGCTGGGCACTGATATAATCATACTTTGTTGTTGTTGGTATCCTATCCTGAAGGGTCAGGGAGAGCAGAGTATCTACATAATAGCTATACAGTGAAAAATGAATATTTTCATTTAACAATAACTTGTCTCTTTATCTTTCTTTTTCATTTTATTTGTTGGCTGCTCCCTTTGTATCAAGCTTCTGATATAGTGTTATTGAACTAAGTAATATTAAATTGCTTATATCTACATACCAACATTATAACATTAACGCTTAATGGTCTTTTCTACTTTAATATAACTCGGAATATTTTAGCTTGTACATTATTAGAAGATAGTGTCATAAAAAATTAAAACTGCTGTAAGATGCTCATTGTAAAATATAGATAATTCCTGCATTTGTAGGGAGATTTTTAACTTTAAATTAAAAATTTGTATTCACTGTAAATTGTATTTCGGTATGTATGTTGGGGACCACCTGTGGTTCTGTATACTCCATTTCCTCTCTCTGGGTGTCCAGGCCCTGCTGCATACCAGTCTGGAAGGATGACTAGGAGTCTAGAAGGGTAGAGTCTGCAGGATGCCAGTCCTGTGGGAGCAAGTGTGGAAGGTGAGATCTGGGGAGTTTGGGGAACAAAGCTTCTCCAAGGGAATGCCTTGCTTGGGATATTAAGAGTTACAGCTCCTTCAGAGGAAGGCTTTCTCTGAAGATCTTCAGTGAACAGCTGGTGCTCATACACTTTATTGGGGTGACCAAGCACTATAGATGAATTGCAGAGTAGAAAGGAATTCTCCTTGTAAATGTAATTCATTGGCTGGAGTTTAGTGGACGCCTCATTTATATGGAGAGACATTATAGAATTCCAAGTACTTGCTGGGCAGGTTGTTGTCAGTAAAGAGTAAGTTGAACTTGTAGGATTATCAAGAACTATATGACCTTCCTCAGGTAGAAAATTGGGGGTGGGGCTTCCCAAACAAGGTCAAAGAAGGGGAAACACTGCTGGAGAAAGGGAGTCCCCTCCATTTTTTACAGAACTCACAGCAGTTTTACAGACATTGTTGACCCTTGAACCTTAAGGAGCAGGGTTTCCCAACAAGTAATTATACTTTACTTACTGACAGTGCTTCCTTGTAAATTTTTTATTAAAAATATTTTCATTTTTTTAAAATTTCTGGGATTTAGAAATTATGCATTTGTAAAATAAGACAGTATCGCTACTTATTTACAATTCTTACTGAAGAAAAATATCTTTCAGAGTGACTTATGTAGATCAAATCTCCTATGTAATTTTTAACTACAGATTACAAATGTTCTGTACAAAAGCATTATACCAGTTTTAGGTAGTGTATACATTATTCTCATAAAGAAGATCTTCAGTTACCATTACTGAAAAATCAAATAAGTAATCAAAACCTAACACTAGCAACTTGATCAAGTTTAAAAATCCCCACAAAGACTATCTTCTTCTACTCTTTAGTAACAGGTGGTTCTCAGCAGCAAGAACCATCAACTTATAAGGGTAGAAAAATGGCATACACATGTATTGGTTAGCCTTCCAACTGCTATTATCACATAAGTGATAGAAATAATCTCAAAGAGGATTTACCTTACTCATAGTTTCAGAAGGCTTTGGGCCCTAGACAGCTGGCTCCACATTTCCGTGCCTGAATGAGGCAGTTTCCTGTTCTACAGGATTAAGTGGCAGAAGCTCTTTACATCATGGCAAACAAGAAATAAACAGCAACCAAAAGCTACTGTGGATAATACTATCCTCCTCCAAAGAACCATCACAGTGGCATGATCTCACAAGCCAGGTAGTCCCATGATTTCTGGAAGTTACCAAATTAGCACCAGCAGTTATGAACCAATTCGTCAAAACACACCTCATCTAAACCCTGTAGAAGTAAGTTTGTCAGCTCTCTTCTTCATTCTGGGAAAATCTTGAGCAATGTTTGCTACAGACATTCAAAGTGACTCGAATCATACTATACTCACTATGAAAGGAACCTCCTCTAACTACTCAGCCCTGCATTACTCTTTGCTCTGCTTTCTTTTCCACTTCTTCACTTCAGGCTTTTGTGGTTTACGTACAAAACCTTGCTACAGGGTCTGCTTTCTTTTGAAAACCCAGTCTAAGGATTCATGTTAGAAAATATAAATTGTATATTTTAATGCCATTTTCTCTTCTCTTTATAACCAAGGGAATTAATACTCATGGCTGAAAATTCCTAGCACTTCACTTAAATGAACCATAGTGCTATATTCCTACCACCACACTGAACAAAATACTGGGAATCTCACAAGAAATGATAAAAGCAATACAAAATATTTGGGCACATCAATTCCCTCAACTTCCAACCCAACTAATGAGTTTTTACTATATGAAAGATAATTCACTGAGTTTCAGGAAAATAGAATAGAGCAACATAAAATAGCAAAACTTAAATCATTATTTTATTGCCAGACTGTGAAGAGTTAAAGAAGCTAAGGCTTAAATGCCATGTGTGTTGGTTACTACTCTATGAAGAATTATCATGGACTTTAACGAATATTACAGAGACTTTACCAGTTTTAAAGAACAGAAAGAATGTGTTATAAAGTAAGCCAATGATAACTACATGTATCTGAAAGTGAGGCACTTAGCATTCTTGGGAAACACAGATATTGTGATAGACTGATGTGAACTTTGAGGTGTGTGGACCTTGACTCGCAAAGAGAAAGGTGGCCTGAACCTTTGAGAAGTTGTTGAAACGTGGAAAGCTTTTTGAACTATGAATAACTTAGGATTTCACAATAGTCATAGTCTGTAGTTATTGGAAGAGCTGAAGCAGCAGGTGTAACTTCATAGTTCACTGAATATTTCAGGTATGGATGAAGTTTTTTGCTGGACATTAAAAAATGATGCTTCCAGCCATCCAATAAGGGCTGTAAACTGACACTCAGAGAAAAAGTATTGGCTCCAATATTGTATTTCAAGGTATTGTCTCATTTTGAGGTTCATAGGAATAACTACTATAAATGATTAGACCTCAGGATCTTCTAGAAGAAAAGTAGAAGAAAAATATCAGGAAGGTGTTGTCTTTTCCCATGAGGAGATGCTGTAGATTCTATATAGATTCATCAGAATTCTGTGTTCATCATAGCATTACACCAGAGTGTCACAGAGTTTCTGATTTATTTATAGATTTTGTAGTTTCTAATGTATATAAAACAACTGGGAGGGCAACATCTATATCTTCTAATGTGCCAACATCTAATTTAGATTATAGAGATTAGATTGTGATGGTTTGCATATGATTGGCCCAGGGAGTAGCACTATTAGAAGGTATGGCCTTATTGGAAGAATTGTGTCACTGTGGGGGTGGACATGGAGATCCTCCTCCTAGCTGCTTGAAGATGCTCAGTCTGTTCTTGGCTTCCTTCAGGTGAAGATGTAGAACTCAACTTCTCCTGCACATGCTTCCCTAGATGCTGACATGCTCCTGCCTTGATGATAATGGATTGAACCTCTAAACCTGTAAGCCAATCCAATTAAACTCTGTCCTTTTGCATTGATCATGATGTCTGTTCACAACAATAAAACTCTAACTAAGACAGAGATATTATAGGTACAATTTAAAAGTTTACTTATTTGTGGAGGGAAGTAGAAGATGAACTAATCAGGTAAGAATGCAACTGGATGCTTCCTGTCTCTGCCTGCACTCAGAGCAGAAACTCAGTTGCCAGGGTTGCTAAAACACCTGAGTAGAAGTAAGACCACCACTTCTGCTCTGAGGGAACCACCTATAGCCCTCAGGACACAGGAACACAGGGGCAGTCTGGGACAAGATACTTCTGGTTGCCACCTGCTCCCAGAGCTGGCCCTGTGACAGCTCTCTGTAACCAGATCCCTCTGGGAGAAAGCCAGTCTACAGGAGTTCTGACATACAGGCCTACAGAAGGGTGAAGCCACTGTCAGAGACAGAGACAGCAAGGCCAGCTAACACCAGAGACAACCAGATGGCAAGAGGCAAGTACAAGAAACTAAGCAACAGAAACGAAGAATCCTTGGCACCATCAGAGCCCAGTTCTCCCACTAAAGCAAATAGTAGGTAAAGAAACACACCAAAAAAGCAAGATTTGGATTTAAAATCACATCTCATGATGATGATCGAGGACTTTAAGAAGGACATAAATAGCTCCCTTAAATAAATACATGACAACGCAGGTAAATAAGTAGAAACCTTGAAAGGGGAAACACAAAAAATCCCTTAAAGAATTACAGGAAACCAAACAGGTGAAGGAATTGAACAAATCCATCAAGGATCTAAACATGAGAATATAAACAATATAGAAAGCACAAAGGGAGACAACCCTGGAGATAGAAAAACTAGGAATGAAATCAGAAGTCATAGACCCAAGAATCGCCAAAAGAATATAAGAAATAAAAGAGAGAATCTCAGGAGCAGAAGATACCATAGAAAACATCAACACAACCATCAAAGATAATGTAAAATGCAAAAAACTCCTAACCCAAAACATCCAGGAAATCCAGGACACAATGAGGAGATCAGACTTAAGGATAATAGGTATAGAGGAGAGTGAAGACTCCCAAGTTAAAGGGCATCTATAGGAGGGGAAGCCCTTGGTCTTGCCAAGGCTAGACCTCCCAGTGTATGTGAATGTAAGGGTGGGGAGGCAGGAAGGCTTGGGTGGTTGGGTGTGGGAAAGGGAATAACATTTGAAATGTAAATAAAATATATCCGAATAAAAAATAAACTAAATGGTAAAAACAGAAAATAAGCAACTACAAATGCTAGAGAGGGTGTTAGGTTAGAGAACTCTATGCATACATTTGGGAGAAATATTCAGCTATGTAAATGAATGCAGAGAGTCTTCAAAACAAAACAGCAGCAACAAAACAACTGAATGGAGAGCTGCCACAGTTGTACCACATCTAGGTGAACACTCATAGGGCTTTAGGACAACAAGCCACTGAAGACAACACAAGCACTTTAATGTTGATCATGGTGATGTTCACAGTAGTCAAGTTATGAACTATTCTGGGTGTTCATCAGCAGATGAATGAACAAGAAATGCTATATACATACAGTGGAGGTTTTATACACTCACAAAGAAAATGAAATTATGTCATTTGGTTGATGACAATTTTCACACTGAAAAATGTCATAGTTCCTCTTGGTTGTGGGTCCTAGCATTCTTTATAGATATATAAGACAATATATACTATAGGATGTAGATGGGAAATCAGTGGGAAGAAGTGAGAAGAACTAATAGAGAGAAATGGAGCAGTGGATATGGTCAATAGTGGAAGGAAATTTTCTCTATGAAACCCAACACTGTGTGTAGGGAACACACTCAGAAACCCCACTCACCAAATGGTGGAATTCAACCATGTTTAGAACTCTGGAAATTACATACAGCCACCAAACCCAGACAATATTGCCAATGTCAAGAGGTGCATGCTGACAGGAGCCTGATACAGCTATCTCCTGAGAGGCTCAGCCAGAGCATGACAAATACATAGGTGAATGCTTGCAGCCAACCATTGAACTTAGAATGGGGTCCCCAATGGAGGAGTTAGAGAAAGGATTGAAGAAGCTGAAGGGGTTTGCAATCCCATAAGAACAACAATACTAACCAACAAGAGTTCCCAGGAACTAAACTATCATCCAAAGAGTACACCTGGACAGACCCATGGCTTCAGCTTCATATGCAGCAGAGGATGGCCTTGTTGGGCACCAAGGGGAGGAGAAGCCATTGGTCCTGCCAAGGCTGGAAACCCCCAATGTAGGGGAATGTCAGAGCAGGGGGGCTGAAAGGGATGGGTAGATGGGTGGGGAACACCCTCATAGAAGAAGGGGGAGGCAGGTTGGGATAGGAGTTTATGAATGGAAAACTAGAAAAAGGGATAACATTTGAAATGTAAATTTTAAAAAATCCAATAAAAATGTTTAAAAAAAAGAATGTAACTTGACATTCTTTATGTGAAGAATATTATATATATATATATATACACACACACACACACACATATATATATATATATATATATATATATATTTCTATGTTCTCTAAAAGCTTAACCTAAAGAACTGAGGTCACATTCTATCACCTATTCTTTAAGCCCACCATTATGATTCCTAGATATTTGACATGCCTCTAAATATTTGATTTCTCACATCTTATAGCATGTTAGCCTGGCAGATACTCTTCTTGAATGCTTCTTACCACATTTTCCTCTTTGTCGATCTCTAGTTAAACTCTTATTTTTTTTCCTGAAAAAGTCATCATTCTTACCCATCCCTATTCATGTTTGCCTAACTTCTAGAAGTCTGGTTGGTATTTGGGCTCGCAGCCTAAAAGGACAGCATAGTAGCAGAAGAATGTGCAAGTGACCTTGAATATCTTCTCCAAGAGTTGATGGTGTGGCAGATATGAGGGAATACTGAAGTCTGAAGTAAGGGCAAAGTTAGGCAGTGGGGAGAGCATGTCATTCACACTGGGGCAGCAGAAAGTTGAGTTCGTGTCCACAGCCTGCTTATAGTATGCTCACCGTTCACTGAGCCACAGCATCACTGTAATGGGAGCTGCAGCAGTAAGAGTTAGACGAGACCTTCTCAACAATGTTATGAGATTTGGGGCTACACATTGGAAAACAGCTGGTCAAAGAATCCAGGGATACTTTGGAATTTTATACAGCCCTTCTTGACAATGCTAATGTGGGGCAATGCCATGGTCTCAGCACAATGTGGCATTGAAAACTCATATGTTGAAATACCAAGCTCTAGTAGTGGTACTTTTAACTGCTGAGACTTTTAGAAGTAATTGGGTTATAAGGATGGCTATATGGAAAACAGGATCAGTACTCCTAAGAGAATTCACTTGTCTCCCCATCTATATGAGTTTAAACTGAGATGGTACCATGTACGAGGCAGGAAGTAAAATTTCCAAGACGCCAAATATATCAGTGATTTGGTCTTGAACTATTCACCTCTAGAAATTTGTGAATTAAGACTTGCATTTATATGTCATGGAGCCTCTGACATTTTATTTTAACAATCCAGTATAAGTTCATCAGATTTGAGCTGTGTGAAACACAATTCAAGGAGTGTCCAAAGATTTTAGGGATGAATTTCAGGTTTCTAAGCTGGAGAAGTCAAGTAACAAAATTTACTTTGTATTCTGTAACAGTATATCAAGCTCTGGTAGAACCAAAGATTACTTTATGAACAGGACTGAGACTCCAACCCCACCTCCTGTGGCACAAAGTGTCTAACCTCCACAGCCCAAGAGCATACATTTCTGTGGTCTAAAAGCCACTTTATACTGTGATCCTGACACGCTGGTATATAGATTGCAGTGGGTTGGTGTTTGGAATCCTGCCTGAAACAAATTCATAGAATCTAAGGAATCACAGGGGTTTTATCTCCTTGGTTTCAGTGAGTGGCTCTACTCTCAGTACTGTTAGTAAATAGTTAATACAGGATCACTTTAGTGATTCCAATTGACAACTAACACCAAGTTTTACCTGATATCTTAACTTCATGTAAGCATTCCTCTTAGAGTGCATGCACACGCACATGCAAACACACACACACACACACACACACACACACACACACAGAGACACACACACACACTCCAATAGAATTAGGGAAAAAGGAACTCAAAACTAAAACAAAATCTCTTTAAAAAAAACAACGAAAAAATACATGCAAAGAAAATAAATTGTTCTCAACTAGCCAACTGTTCTATAATGAAATTAAATACTCCCAGAGATAGCACAAATATCTGAGGAATAATCCAATATCTAAGAAAAATTCAACAAGGTAATTGAACCACTAAAAATTAACCAAACAGACATACTTTTTTTTTTTTTTTTTTTTTTTTTTTGGAGCTGAGGACTGAACCCAGGGCCTTGCGCTTGGTAGGCAAGTGTTCTACCACTGAGCTAAATCCCCAACCCCACAGACATACTTAATATGAAAGAATTGGTCAATTAAATAAAAACTGTCTCAGAAAACATCATTAATAGACAACACCGTGCAGAAGAATAAATTTTATGGATAGAAGACATAGGGAAGATGATATTAATAGAGATACAAGGAGCTAAAGAATATGAATGATACAGTCAAGCTGTCTGGCATACATTCAGCAGTCCAAACCAGAGAATCAATGGTGTGGAAAACAGAAGATAAAATCAAAAGAACACATAGACTATAAGTGAAGCTATAGAAGAAAATTCTCCAAATTTAGAATATAAAGTAGATACTGAAACACAAAACAGATATTACACAGCAAGTAGGTATGGCCATGAAATAAAAACAAAGTAGGTAGCTGATTGGAAATGGAAAGAATTATACTGAGTAAAGTCATCATGTCTGTCTTAGTTAAAGTTTTACTGCTGTGAAGAGATACCATTACCAAGGCAACTCTTATAAGGACAACATTTAATTGTGGCTGGCTCACAGGTTCCAAGGTTCAGTCCATTATCATCAAGGCAGAAACATGGCAGCATCTAGGCAGGCATGGTGCAGGAGGAGCTGAGAGTTCTACATCTTCATCTGAAGGCTTCTAGCAGAATACTGGCTTCCAGGTGGCTATGATGAGGGTCTTAAAGTGCATACCCATAGTGACACAACTATTCCAACAAGGCCAGATCTACTCCAATAGGGTCATACCTTCAAATATTGCTACATCCTATGCTGAGCATATACAAATCATGACAAGTTCCTAAAAGAAAATTACATGTTCTCTCTCATATGAGTCTCTTCCTATTAAAATATTCTTGCTTTACATGCTTTTTATACTTTATAAACCATTAGCAAGGGGATAAATTTAGGGAGTGAAGATAGTAGAAAATAGGTGAAATAAAATAGTGAAGGGAAGTAAGGTGAACAGACATGTTTAAGTAGGTAGTGGAGTGACTGTGATGGTGAAATTAGGTGACAGGTAAAGGCTAAACCAAAAATGAAGTTTGCATGAATGAATTACTTCAGGAACTATTTTCCTGCAATTTAAGTGTGTGCATATGTGTGTGTGTGTATGTGTGTGTGTTGTATGTGTGTGTATGTGTTTGTGTGTGTGTTGTGTGTGTGTGTGTGTGTTTGTATTAAGAGAGAATAGTAGACCATATGTAGTATTAAAGAAAATGGTAGAACATATGAACATATGGAGCTAAGGATTTAAACAGGGATGAGGAGAAGGTATGTGCGGATAAGTGAAGCATGGGATGGTTTAAAAAACTAAGGTTGCTGTGAAGAAGGCTTTTTGAATACTCTTAGTTTGTAATGAAAATATGTTTTAGAGGAGTTTAAACAGAAGTACTCAACATTAGTGAACAGTGTTGCTGCCGAAGGGTGAGTTATTAAATAAAATCTCAGTGCCAGGCGCAGGATATTGTTATTTGTTATTTGGCTAGAGAAGCCCCAAATAGTACAGGTTGTTGCCATTGTTCTTCGTTGTCCTCCATAACTACATGGTAAGACTGTTGATAAAAATGTCACACACTTTTGTTCAGTACACAAAGAAATCCATTGTGAACTAACCAGGAAGAGTTTTCTGACTAGCTATACTAATGCTGGAACATGTTGTGTAGACTGCTGGAAGAAAAGACATTGATGGTTTTACCCAGAATTGAGGCATGTATGCTACAATAACAGTCTCCCAGTAAAGATGTGACCACGGATGCAGTAGTGCTAAGACTTTGGAGGAGTAATCAACTTCTCTCTTGGTTTAATCGTATCCTGCTCCCCAGGAGGGAATTCATGCCTGATTCTCCAAACATGTTCAAATCTACAGCTATGAAAGTCATAGGTCATGAGGAAGAACCTATTAATGTTGGCTTTCTAAGTGATCAAATTATCATACTGCCTTCTAAATATCTCTGTGCATATCCATTGATTTGTTCTACTGTGACCCTTGACCAGAGAAGTTTCTTATATAGCAGGTAGTTAATTCAGAAATAGCTTGCTGTTCAAAGTGTTGAATGAGTGACTATGAATGCTGTGCTATAGATGGAAAATCTATATCACACTTCACATTAAGACTCAAAAGCCATGGTGAAAGACAAGGATAGAAGGAATTTAAGAATGGGAGGATGGGGAGTACTTTGAAATTCTGTCCTCTGGACTTGACACATGGTTCTTACTTACATGAACTCACTACAATAGTGGTTATCTATACATACCCTCACAATACCAAGCCAATTAAAAGTTCCAGTATAGAGGGAGTAGTAGCTCCCAAAGCCTATCCCAGCTGATGAGTGTTGCTTTTAAGAAAATCTCAAACATTTGATTTACCAATGAAGACTCCGAAGTCAGATGCTGAAGTGAAAGTCTGCTATCTCAGAGAGGCAGAGATAGCAAGCACCCAGTTGACCTTCTCCTCAGCCAACATCCCAAAAGAAGAAAGAAAGACCTCTCTCACTCTCTATACTGTCTCAAAAAAAATCTCAAATTAAAATTGAATGTCCCTCTCTTCTACTTCCTGTGCATATCTCTATGCAATCCATCCTTCTGATTTCTTCTTCCTCTCTATATAATGAACTCTATGCTCATTCCCTGTCAACTGGTTTCTTGCTCTGCCTCTTGACATATAGTTGATTTATTTATTTATGTTTACACTAAACAGAAAACTCTTGGATTAAAGATGTGTGCTACAGCTGGGCCACATCACAACAACATATAAATAGATTTTGCCAGTAAACAACACAATCTCAGTGTTCATAGTGTAATCAATATCTTGCAACAGAAAAACTATTACCAATTGATGGCTACTAGAGGAGAAAGATTCACTTTTCTTTTAGGAGAATGGCCCGTTGTAGATTCCCAATGTCCCAGTAGATTCTCCATGTTTTGATGGATTATCCCACACCTGTGTGCACATACTAGCAGCATTAAATGGACTCCATGGGTTAAAACTAATAAGTAAATCATAAATAAATAAACAAACAAACAAATAAATAAATAAAAATAAATAAATAAATAAAAACTAGTTATAGTTTTTTGAGAGAAATGTGATGGGCATCTTGGAGGGAGTTAGAGCAGCTGGCAAAAACTGGATAAGATCAAGAAACAAAGTATAAATATATGAAAATTATAAAGAAATAATAAAAATAAAAATATAAAGGTCTCTAGGACACATCATAGTCAAGATGTTATAAATGCAAAGTAAAGGATGAATTCCAAATGCTGCTCAAAAAAAAGCATAATGTCCAAAAGAACAGGTTGTAAAATATATCAAACTTTGACAGTAAACAAATGGAAACCAAAAATGCTATACTTCGTAAAATTACCTTTCAGTGTTGATAGAGAAATGAGAATGTTTCTATACAAATACAAATTAGGGGAATTTAGAGCAACCAAGAATCAAGCTAGTACTAGAGAAAATTCTTTAAGTACTACACTAGTGGAATAAGGAAGACGTCTTTCTTCACAAGAGTACACAAAATATATACTCCATTAAGAATTAGGTGGACAAAGAAGACCCAGCTAAGAATTATCCGTATCTATCACAACAAAGAATCAAGCACACTAAATAAATATGAAAACAAAAATGGAATACCGACAATTCAGAAAAACAGATCATCATCTAACAAATTCTAAAGAAACATCAAACACTTTTCTATTATAACCTTAACTGTAAATGACCTCAACAAGTAAACATGAAGCAGACTAATACAAAAGATTAGATAACAAAACTCATTTATATTGTTGTCTCCAAGAAACACATTTAGCTTGCAAAGATATCTAATAAACTCTGTACAAAAAAGATAAAAAGCAATTTACCAAGCAGATGGGAGCCATAAGGTCAGCAGACATGGCTATGTCTGATAAAGAATATTCCAAACGAAAACTAAGGTGTGAT
The DNA here is from genome assembly GCF_011064425.1 of Rattus rattus. Taxonomy (NCBI): domain Eukaryota; kingdom Metazoa; phylum Chordata; class Mammalia; order Rodentia; family Muridae; genus Rattus; species Rattus rattus. The sequence goes on from NC_046160.1 coordinate 63,887,242, forward strand.
AAATATGAATGGATAAATATTAATATTTGTTCATTAAGCTCATATTAATAAATAAAACAATTTCTCAAGAAGATAAAACAATTCAAATGTTTTTCCATCAAATATGTTATTCCTCAGTTTCATAGAGAAAACACTAAAGGGCATAAACTGCCATGTAGGTCCTGACACAAAAATAAATGAGACTTCATACTTGATAGGTTTTCCAAGCTAAAATAAACCAAGACAGTTCAGAACAAAATTATACCATTAGTCAATTTGGCTGAAGATATACCCAACATAGGAAATACACAAGTTTTTTAGGGGTACACCAAGACCTCTTTAAAACTGGTTATATAGAACACAAAACAAGCCTCAAAAATTAAAAACAAATGTATTTTGTGTGCTATCAGATCATAATAATATAAAAAAGTGTACATTAGAAAAGAAAAACTACAGAAACTTAAGAGAAAATACTTAGAGGGTAAAAAATACATTTTTGGATGAACAGGGAGTTATATAAGACATCAGAGAGTAAATTTAAAATTTCCTTGAGTCAAATAAAAATGAGAATGCCACCTACCAAAACATATAGCCAAGGTAGTTCTAAAAGGGATTTTTTAGCTATTATTATTCATATTAAACAAATCTGAGGGATCTCAAATAAACAACCTAATGAGGATATGTCAAACTCTCAAAAAAGAAAGAAATAACAACAACAAAAAAAAAAAAAACAAAAAACAAAAAACAAAAAAACCCCAACAACATTAACAAAAACAAAACAAGAAGACACTGTAGATTATAACAAGGGAGCCATAATAAGAACATGGTGTTGGGCTCTCTGCTCCTCCCTGTTCCAGAGACAGGCGCAACTTCTTGTGCAGTGCCTAATCGTCTCATAGACAAGATGGTGAAGGTCGGTGTGAACGGATTTGTCGGTATCGGGGGCCTGGTTACCAGGGCTGCCTTCTCTTGTGACAAAGTGGACATTGTTGCCATCAACGGCCCGTTCACTGACCTCAACTACATGGTCCACATGTTCCAGTATGACTCTACACACGGCAAGTTCAACGGTACAGTCAAGGCTGAGAATGGGAAGGTTGTCATCAACGAGAAGGTCATCACCATCTTCCAGGAGCGAGATCCCGCTAACATCAAATGGGGTGACGCTGGTGCTGAGTATGTCGTGGAGTCTACTGGCGTCTTCACCACCATGGAGAAGGCTGGGGCTCACCTGAAGAAGGGGCCAAAGGGTCATCATTCCCCCCTTCCGCTGATGCCCCATGTTTGTGATGGTGTGAACCACGAGAAATGTGACAACTCCCTCAAGATTGTCAGCAATGCATCCTGCACCACCAACTGCTTAGGCCCCTGGCCCAGGTCATCCATGACAACTTTGGCATCGTGGAAGGGCTCATGACCACAGTCCATGCCATCACTGCCACTCAGAAGACTGTGGATGGCCCCTCTGGAAAGCTGTGGCGTGATGGCCGTGGGGCAGCCCAGAACATCATCCCTGCATGCACTGGTGCTGCCAAGGCTGTGGGCAAGGTCATCCCAGAGCTGAACGGGAAGCTCACTGACATGGCCTTCAGTGTTCCTACCCCCAATGTATCCGTTGTGGATCTGACATGCCGTCTGGAGAAACCTGCCAAGTATGATGACATCAAGAAGGGGGTGAAGCAGGCGTCCGAGGGCCCACCAAAGGGCATCCTGGGCTACACTGAAGACCAGGTTGTCTCCTGCGACTTCAACAGCAACTCCCACTCTTCCACTTTTGATGTTGGGGCTGGCATTGCTCTCAACAACAACTTTGTGAAGCTTATTTCCTGGTATGACAATGAATATGGCTACAGAAACAGGGTGGTGAACCTCATGGCCTACATGGCCTCCAAGGAGTAAGAAACCCTGGACCCACCCACCCCAGCCCAACAAGGATACTGAGAGCAAGAGAGAGGCCTTCAGTTGCCAAGGAGTCCCCATCCCAACTCAGCCCCCAACACTGAGCATCTCCCTCACAATTCCATCGTAGACCCCATAATAACAGGAGGGGCCTAGGGAGCCCTCCCTTCTCTCTTGAATACCATCAATAAAGTTCCGCTGCACCCTCAAAAAAAAAAAAAAAAAAAAAAAAAAAAAAAAAAACCATGGTGTTGGGGAAGAGGAAGTAAAGTCCTAAACATGTATTTTAAGAAAATCTGTTTTAGAATTTTGTTATTAGAACTATTGAAAAGAAATAATAGAATTGAACATATTTCTTTTGAGTGATTTTAGGCTGAAAAGAGAAAGTTAATATTTCACATGTTTATTACTTTATAATACTTATAAAATATGTTGGCACATGCCATTTTTACTCTTACCAGTATTTTCTATAACGTAAATGTTTAGTGGTACTAATTGAACTGTTTTATATCATGTTGACAACAACCAACTACAATAAGTATTTCACCCCCCACCACCACACACACACACTCATAGGGCTTTCTAGTCTCTTTTACTTTTTATAATGCTATTTTTGACTTAGGCTAATTTGTTCAATTTGCTATTCCTTTGCAATCTTAACTTTATATCCTGAGTGATTTGATTACTTTAGCTATCCCACAGACTTACAATGCAAATAACAGCAGCTATTAAACAGTTTCTAGAAGATTAATTTTTTTCTACACAAGTGACATTTGTTACTTGAAGATCACAAATATTATATTACCCTTTAAGTTACTCCATCTGAGGTGATCAACAAGGTATATAAAAGACTAACCGGAGGGCACAGAGGCAGTATCCAAATTAACAAATTCAGAAATGAAAAGGAAGACATAACAACAGAAACTGCAGAAAAGAAAAAATTATCAGATCCTACTACAAAAGCCTATACTCAACCAAACTGGAAAATCTGGATGAAATGGAAAATTTCTAAACAGATCACAGGTACCAAAGCTAAATCAGGATCAGATGAATGATCTAAACATTCCCATAACCCCCTAGAGAATTAAAAGCAATCACTAACGGTCTCCCAACTGGACAAAACAAGTCAGGACCAGATTGGTTTAGTACCCAATTCTATCAGACCTTCAAAGAACACCTAATACCAATACTCTTCAAACTATTGTACAAAATAAAAACAGAGGGAACACTATCCAATTTGTTCTTTGAAGCCACAATTACACTTATACCTAAAGGACACAAAAACCCTACCAAGTAATGGAACTTCATGCCAATTCCCCTCATGAATATCAATACAAAAATACTCATAAAATTCTTATGAGCTGAATTCAAAAACACATCAAAATGTTCATTCACTATGAACAAGTAGGCAGGGATGCAGTGATGGTTCAATATATGAAAATCTATCAAAGTAGTCCACTATATAAACAACCTCAAAATACGTGATCAATTCATTAGAGGCTGAGAAAGCATTTGACAAGATTCAACACCCCTTCATGGTAAAAGTCTTGGAAAGATCAAGATTCAAGGTACATATTTAAGCAAGTAAAAGCAATACACAGCAAACTAGTAGCGAACATTAAACTACATGGAAAGAAACTTGCAAACCCACTAAAATTGGGGACTAGACAAGGCTAGCCACTCTCTCCCTGCCTATTCAATTTAGTACTCGAGGTCTAGCCAGAGCAATCAGACAAGAAAAGGAGATCAAAGGGATACAAATTGGAAAGGAAGAAGTCAAAATATCACCCTTCGCAGATGATATGATAGTATACATAAGGGACCCCAGAAGCTCCATCAGAGAATTACTAAGTCTGAAAAACGACTTCAGAAAGGTGGCTGGATATAAAATTAACTCAAACAAATCAATATCTTTCCTCTACTCAAAGGATAAACAGGCTGAAAAAGAAATTAGAGAAATGACACCCTTCACAATACTCCCAAATAATATAAAATACCTTGGCTTGACTCTAACCAAGCAAGTGAAAGATCTGTATGCTAAGAACTTCAAGTTGCTGAAGAAAGAAATTGAGAAAGATCTTGGAAAATGGAAAGATCTCTCATACTCATGGATTGGTGGGATTAAAATAATAAAAATGGTCATCTTACTGAAAGTAATCTACAGATTTAATGCAATTCCCATCAAAATTCTAACGCAATTCTTAGGAGAGTTAGAAACAGCAATCTGCAAGTTCATTTGGATAACAAAAACCTGGGATAGTGAAAACTATTCTCAACAATAAAAGAACTTCCGGGGAATTACCGTCCTTGACCTCAAGCTGTATTTCTGAGCAATCATAATAAAAACGTGCATGCTATTTGTGTAGAAACAGTCAGGTAGATCAATGGAATAGAACTGAAGACCAAAATGAACACACACACACCTATAGTCACTTTATCTTTGGCAAAGGAGCTAAAACCATCCAGTGTGAAAAAGAGAGCATTTTCAACAAATGGTGCTGGTTCAACTGGAAGTCAGCATGTAGAAGAATACAAATGACCCATTCTTATCTCCTTGTACAAAGCTTAAGTCCAAGTGTATCAAGAACCTCCACATAAAACCAAATACACTGAATCTAATGGAAAAGAAAGTAGGGAAGAGCCTCGAACACCTAACTACAAGGGAAATTTTCCTGAACAGAACACCAGTGGCCTATGCTTTAAGATCAGGAATTGACAAAGGGGCCCTCATAAAATTGTAAAGCTTTTGTAAGGGAAAGGACACTGTCAAAAGGACAAAATGGCAACCAACAGATTGGGAAAATATCTTTCCAATCCTACATCTCATAGAGGGCTAATATATGATATATACAAAGAACTCAAGAAGGTAGACTTCAAAGAATCAAAAAATCCTATTAAAAATAGGTACAGAGAGAAACAGAAAACTGAGCAATATCAAATGGCTAAGAAGCAGCTGCAGAAATAGTCAACATCCTTAGTCATCAGGGAAATGCAACTCAAAACAACCCTGAGCTTCTATTTCACACCAGTCAGAGTGGCTAAGATCAAAAACTCAAGTGACAGCTCATGCTAGAGAGGATGTGGAGAAAGAGGAAAACTCCATTTTTGGTGGGATTGCAACCTCGTAGGACCACTCTGGAAATCAGTTTGACAGTTTCTCAGAAAATTGGATTTTGTACTACTTGAGAATCCAGTTATACCACTTTTTGGCCTACACCCATAAGATGCTCAAACCTATAAAACATACACATGCTATGTTCATAGCAGCCTTATTTATAATAGCAAGAAGCTGGAAAGAACCCAGATGACCTTCAACAGAGGAATAGATACAGAAAATTTGGTATATTTACACAATGGAGTACTACTCAGCTATTTAAAAAATCACTTCATGAAATTCTTAGGCAAATGGATGCAACTAGAAAATATCATCCTGAGTGAGGTAACCCAAATACAAAAGAACACACATAGTATGTACTTACTGATAAGTGGATATTAGCCCCAAAGCCTGAAATACCCAAGAAACAATTCGCAGACCATATGAAGGTGAAGAAGAAGGAAAATCAAAATGTGCATGCTTCAGTACTTCTTAAAGGGGGGAACAAAATACTAATGGGAAGCAATACAGGGATAAAATGTGGAACAGAGACTAAAGGAAAGGCCATCAAGAGAGTGCCCCATTTGGGGATCTGTCTCATACGCAGCCACCAAACCCAGTGACTATTACTGATATCAAGAAGTGCTTGCTATTAGGAACCTGATACTGTCTCCTGATAGTCTCTTGTAGAGTCTTACTGATAAAGATGAAGATGCTTGTAGCTAACCTTTGGACTGACCATGGGGACCACAATGGAGGAGTTAGAGAAAGGACTGAAGGAGCTGAAGGTGTTTGCAACCCACAGTAAGAATAACAATATCAACCAAGTAGACTTGCCAGAGTTCCCAGGGACTAAAGTAAACCAGCAACCAAAGAGTACTCATGGAGATACCCATGGCTCAGTCGAATGTATAGCAAAGGATGGCATTGTCGGCATCAATAGGAAGGGAAGCCTTTGGTCCTGTGAAGACATGTTTTCCCATTGTAGAAGAATACCAGGGTTTTGAGGTGGGAATGGGAGCATTTTCATAGAAGCAGAGGGAGGGGGGAGGGCAGAGGAGAGGAAGGGAATGACATTTGAAATGTAAATACATAAAATATCCAACAAAATACTGGTTTAATCACAGAAAAGAAAAAAAATACTCTTTGATAGGTTTAAAATGTTAGCAACTGGCAATGCACATGCATGATGTGTACACATGAGCATTTGAGTGGGTGCTCCAGTGTTGTGATTTTGTTAGAATTTTGCCTTGCTTTTCTAATCACCATCTAAGCTAAGATAACTAATGCTATTTAATTCAGTTATAAGAAAAAGATACAAAGTAGAAAATTTGACATGAAATGCTATTCTTTCAGCCAAGTACTTTTTCCTTGTGAATGATTCAGTGGCTAGTTTTGAAAGAGTCTTAAATACTATGAAAATACCATTATGAAAATGAGTTTATACTCTCTGATAAACCATGCAATATAAATTAATAGTTATATAAAATAGGAACCAAAGAGTGAAACATATTATCCGCCTAAGTTTGCAGACTAGATCAAACTGTCTAATCTACTTTAGACAGAACAGGACAAAAGGAAGAAAGAAAATATGTAGACAGGTAATTATGAAAGGAGGGTTGGGAAAAAACAAAGAAATAATGAAAGAAGGAAGGAAGGAAAATGAAAGAAACAAAAGAAGGAAGGAACTAATGCTTTGCAAAGATGCAGAAATGTTTAGTATACATAAACCAGAGTAAGAAATCAAACAACTAGGATCCTTGCTAAACCTGAGAATTGAGAAACATTAGCATCTTCCTTGGCACAACATGGTTTTCAAATCTATATGACATCGCTTGGCTCCATTTTTAGTCAGCATAATTTTGGCTTCTATTCTTGTGTGGATAACAGCCAAATTCAACTGTCTTCTATGTCCAATCCTAGCATCTTTGTTCAGTTCTTCGACTGAGAGTCTATTTTAAATAGCCTGAAACGTTACTGTAAAGAAAGATTTTCCTGTGCAATTTGAGGTACCTTTGTTAAATCATATAGTTATCATCTGAAGCTTTGTTTCCAGTTCAGTGGTTTGAAGAGTGTAGCTTTCTTTCTATCACTTGCTTCAAGATTTCCATGCCTGCTTTCACCAGAAATTGCTTTGATTAATATAATTCTCTTTATGCTATGATTTCTTTTGCTAGTCACTGCCCTCTTTGATGAGTGAAAAATGCAGGTGTGAGGTTTCTCAGAAAGGCTAAGCTTGAGATCAATGTGTGCATTCCCATTTTACCTACAGCAAACTGCCTTAAAAGCTGATATTTTACATTGTATTCACAAAAATCCAAGGTTTTTTTTTTTTTTTTTTTTTAAGATTCTGGACTAATCGCCAACGTATCTATCATGCAACCTTCTGATATTTGAAGATTGGTTTCTGAGGCAAAATTTGCATCAGACTCTGGCAGGTGAATTCAAGAAATGATGGGTGGTAGGGCAGAGCAGTCGATCCCTTTCTGAAAGTATGTTGTTCTGTGACTCCAGCTACCCACAACAGTACCTAATATAGACCCATGGTGGTACTGTCATCAAAAGACACTCATGTCCCGCTAAACAGTATTAGTCAATTTCCAGTGTAGTTAACCTTCATAGTATCTGATGGTTGCCAGTCACTGTCCTGAGCTATTCTGTCACAGGATCAGTTAATTCACTCATTAACTTGTCTTCTCTGTAGAATTTTTGGTTTGGGTTTTAGTTTATGAAACGGGGTCTCCCTGTGGGTCCCTGGATGGACTGGTACTCACTGCGAAGACCAAGCTGGTTTGGAAATCACAGAGATCCAACTGTTTTTCTCTCCTTAATGCTGGAATTAAAATAGTGTGCCACCAGCCACTATACCTGGTCTTCTAAAAATATTTTCAGTATTTTATGCATCAGTGAATAGATCTCAGGTGAGGAAACATCACTTCCTAGCTAAATATAAGTAAAGAGATTTTAAGTTTAATTACTTTATCCTGATATGTTCGGAACATTGCTTGGGAGAGTTATTAAATCATCTAGTTATATACTAATCATATGCAAACAAACAAACAAAACTACTATTTAGACGACTTCCACGAAAGTTTTCCCGTAATGGGCCTGTACTCAGAAAATTCGGTATTGATTGATACCTGAGATATTTGGAATCCATTGAGGGGTAAAAAACTTTGAATCCTTTACATTTTATTCATTCATGGTATATAAAAATATTTTTATCTTTTCTACTTATAAATTAGATTTTATGGCCAAGTGTTTTACTTTGAATATTTTTACTCCAGAAAGAAAATTGAATAGATATAAACTATAAACCATGGCAATGAATTGAATTATACTTGAACTGTAATTAAATCTGACTACTGATGTTTAAAAATAAAAAAGACATGCAAATTGGTATGCCTACTTAAATCAAATAATCATAAATAAAATAACAAGATCAATTTCTAGCAATATTTTGTGATTACTTGTCATAATGCTAACTCATCTTCAAGTTGCCACTATGACTGTATCACAAAGTGTATTTACATTTTGGAATATGCTCCAAGTAAGTATAAGACTCTAAAGTAGTAACAAGAACTAAAATAAATTGCTATTTCTATACCTGTGTGCTTTCTGAAAAGTACAGGTTTTGGCTTTAGCTTTCCATTTATGTTTTGGCTATGGAGTGATAAGGTTGATATTGGAATCATTTTGTCAACCTTACACATGAGCCTTTATCCCATTTATACATACATCCACTCACATTCTGGAAGATGCTTTGGAAGACTTAATTTATACGGTCTTTGTGTAAAAAAGATAATACTGCAGGACACAGATATAATATGTAAGTTCTAGGCCTAGCAGAGAAAATGCCCAGTTTCTGTACGGCTTAATTTCCTTGTCATACTTGATGCCCCAGACAAATAAAACAATAGAAAGAAACAAAAGACTATGTTCAAAGACAATGGACACAAGCCCAACAATTGCTCTGACCTTATTGGTTCCTGTATGTGAATTTTTTGCAAAACCATAACAATCAATTTAAATGGATCAGTTTACAAAGGGTCATCTTCAGGTAAATGGTTTGTTTAGCTTTGATACAGCATATGATCCTAGAACAGAATGGCCCCTATGTTATCTCTTTCCTCATAAGTGCAGAGCTGTTGTAATTGACACACCTGTACTTAGAAGCCAGCCTAGATGAATGCCACAAACTATGTGATGAAATAATGAGACACTTTAGTGTGATACTGCTATATATAGTCAAGCTTTTGTTATACTGACTTAATATAAATATTACTGTTCTCAATGATATGCAAACCAAAGACATTATAAGCAAACATTTCTTTGGAACACATATTTGGAATCAATAAAATGGCTCAGTGGTAAAAAGTGCTTTCTACTAATCTTGATAGCCTAGCTGTGATTCATAGAACACACATGACAGGAGAGAAACACCTTAGAACTTCTTTTCTGTAAAGGGCATAGCACACATACCAAGGACTTTAGAGACTTTGCAGTTGCCCTTCATTCTAATTTCTCTGTCTCTTGCTTCTCTGTGCGGTACAACAGTAATTCTGCTCCATTCATATTAGTATACTGTCTATCAATCTTCAACATACAGATCACCTGGGTTTAGTGAAAATTCATATTCTAAATTCACAATTCTGGGGATGTCCGGTGAGGCTCCATTCTAACATTCTCCATGATGCTGCCCACATGTGGTCTGAAGGTAACATTTTGAATTGTAAAGAATTAAATTTTCTGTCTCTCTTTTTTAGAGGCAGTACGCTTCTTGAGGACAGAGACTGCTGCTTGCTAACCTCTGGATACAATGTATCAGATAGTAAATATGAGACACTTGCATGAAGCCTTTAGCAAGCCATTTCCTAACTCTTCACTCACTTCCCCTGGAAAAATGTGATATTGACTTTCTATAGTTGCTAGATAAGAATTCCAAAAGGAAAATATATTGATATGTAAAATTACATAATAAATATAGATAAAATATATTAACCATATAATTATATATGTGTGTAATATGCATATATATGCATGTGTTTTCAATGTATTCCTCAACACATTGTAAAGCATATTACAATGAAAAGTAGACATTATGTATGTATGTCTGTGGACACACATACATATAAGCACATGTATGCACATGAACATGGAGGCCAGAAGTGAAGGTCACATATCTTCCTTGTTATAGAGAGAAGAAAGATACAGGCAACATGGTGCAGACTTAATAAGTACGCCGTATGAAATGGAGTATACCTCAGTGGTAAAGCACTTGTCTTCCAAAGCTCTGGCTTTGATGATCAGGACTGAAAATTAATCTATATTCCATTGTATTTTTTTGAAATATGAATTGATTCCAATGACCACAGAACAAAAATTGTAAAATTATTGAATGTACTGTAAGTAATCTACTGTCTTGCTTTAAATCCAAAAAGAAAAAAAAACAAAACAAAAAATCAAGCCAGTATTAACCATTTTAAAAATCAAAGAACTCAAAATCTTGTGTGTCAGCTGTGTGTGTGTGTGTGTGTGTGTTTGTGTGCATACGTGTGTGTACATGGAGGCCAGAGGTAAATGTCACATGTCTTTTTCAATGATTTCTAAATTAATTTTGGAAGGTTTCTTAATAGAACTCACTAGCTCATCTAGATTGACTGTACAGCAAACCCCAGAAATCCTCTGGTTTCTGCCTCACCAGCACTGGATTAACAGACCTCTGATGCCTTTATTTCTGTGCAGTATCTGAGGATTTAGCTCAGCTCTTCATGATTGGCAACTACTTTATATACTTAGCCATTTTCTCACCCTCTCTTTTGTATTCTTGACTTTTTTTTTAACTCATATGTCCTTTTCTTTTCCGTCATTCTTTCCTTCTCTCTGTCTTGTCCAAAAGAAAGGAACTGTGGAGAATAGGGGCTCTGATTTAAAATTTTAAAAAAGATAGGAGAAACTAAAATTCTAGAGAGTAACAAATGCCATTTTCCTTAATCTGTTGGTATGGATATGTGTCTAAGTATGAAGCTAAATTGTTTCTATCAGAATGTTTTCTGAAGCACTAAGCACTTACAGATGCTGAAGGTGGGGGACGGCAGATCATATGTACCGTTGAGTACTCTGACAGCATGAAAAAATATCCTGGCTTCTGGATGCTTTATCTTAATGTACCTATAAATGCCATACTGTATTATAGCTTCTTTCTGCTTAAAATGTTTCCCACTGGTGTACAGGGAAGCTCTGTCTGCTTTCTTATGATTTCCTCATTGGGTCTCTCTCCTCAATCATTGGAACAATTTATACTTCAGAATAAGCCCCAACTACTGCCTGTGGCAGATTTTGCTGTACATTTTTGCATTGCTAATTGCCCTCAATCCACTATCTTTACTGAGTAAGATTCTGTAGTATAAATAATAACAAAATGTTTATCAGTGTCATGGCCATTTCATGTTTTGAAACTTTGAGGACTAATATCACATTTGGAATAGCACCTATAATCAATTATAAACATAGCAGAAATGGCATCTACCAACGTGCACTATAATGTTATCAATATCTTAATTTTCAATATTTAATGATAAGCAGGTGGCAATAAATATCCATTTTGTTTGTATGATACTCACTATATTTTTATTTTTAATTAATCTAAATTTTGTGTGCTGTACATTAGCTAATGAGACTATGCACAGTTCCAATTAGAATTACATTAAGATCAATTTCTAGAATTTCACAAGACAACCTCTCAAAAATATAGTAATTATGCTCTTAGGAAAAAGATACTGCAAGTGGGAACGGTTTGATTTATATCAAAATAAACTAAATATTTCAAACACTATTTTTAACATAGCTTCAGAGGCATACAATGGCATTTAATTTCCAGGAAATTCAATACTATAGAAATCCAAAAAGAAAAAAAGAAAAAGAGATGGTCGTTTTAAATCACAAGCTCCAAGCCACTACCTTGTCCTGCAGTATATCTGAATAGGTTTACTCTTTAAAGACACTCTTCACTTAGTAGCCGCATAGTACTTATATGGAAGGTAATAGTCGAGCATTTACTTGAGTATTCAGAAGGAGAATAAACAATGTTTATGACGTGGCTACCGTATGAATGTCATTTTATACACATATTGCAGAAGTTTGCTTGAAATATGGAAAATCATCATAAACTGTAAGGAAAATGATTTTATCTTCGCAATGTTTAAGAAAAACGAATGTTGTTCTCAAGGATATAAAGTTGGGAGGGGGAAGTGGAGGGGTTCCAGGAGGAGTTGGAGAGGAGATTGGGGTGAATATCATTAAAATATGTTGCATAAAAGCATGGAGTTCTCAAGGGATAACTAAGACCTATATACAGTAAAATAAAGGTTATAATAAAAATAGTATATAGTATAAAATTTTAATGAAACAAATTGTAGTGAAATATTTGATGATTTGATAGGGATACCATAAACTATACTAGTAATAGTAACCACATTGATGGAGAAAATTTCAAACTTATCTGGAAGAAAATGGATTAAGCAGTCTGTCCCATTGCAGCCCTTTATGCTAAGAAATGCACCAAGAGACAATTTACCATGTAAAAAGAACATTTAAAAAATTGTTTAAATTGAACAAATATTGAAATGGCAAAAGAAACCTGGTTTTAAACTATTCACAAGGCCTTAGATTTTATAAGCAATTAAAAGGTTCTTCTTAGTGGATTTTCCTCCTTTGTTGAGAATATTTGTTTAGTCTTAAATTTAGCATCGTTTTAAGAATGTGGGTCAGAAGCAGCATCTCTGTGGGCCTCCAAATTCCTTCTGTCAATTAATATTTGTTTCATAATTTTTCTCTGTGTATATTTTGTATACTATGCTTGTATACATTCAGTCTAGTGTAAAATTGGACTCTAAGATTTAAAATGAAAAAAAAAGGTAGTATGAGCTTTAAAGGGAAAGTTGTTTTTATTATTTAGCTTTAATAAATGACTTTTTATTCATTAAAACCCCCATGGCTATTACTGACCACATGCTACAGAGGTACACGTGCTCTCTCACTTAAGTTCCTCTCCTTGCCAACGAACGCCCACAGCTGTTTGGCTCATTGGTAAGCAGGGAAGGCAATCTCTTTTGCAGATCATTTTAGCATATGAGACATATTGACATGAATATAACATATGTGCTACAGCAATACTATTCTGCTAACATTACAGCGAGATGCAACATAAAATCTTAAATTACGCATTTCTGCATGTGCTTGACTCTTGTTTACTGTATCTGATCCAAAAATAAAGAGGACTTTTTTCTTTTGTGAAGGTACATTTCTAATATATTTTGCATTTAAAAATAATTAAAAATATAATGAATAAAACACGATATTATCTTACTACTGCTCCAAAATCTTAAGGTAGCAGCAACGACAATCCTAGTTGAGTAGGATTTTAGATTTCTCGGGCATACATCCAGAAAGAGGGCATTGACTGGCACCGATTTATCAAACACAGAAAGCAAGGAGACGCCATGCTTATTGGAAAACAAGGCAAAGGTTTGGTGCTCTCACAAAAGCATATTTAGAGATGAGTTTATCCTTTAAAAAAAAAGACAAATAATTTTCCCTTTCTCAAGTGGAATTCCATGATTATTGGTTAATTTTTATTTATAATTAAAAAGGCGTAACAATAAGATTAAATTATGGTGTCTTTTTCTTTTTATATCATCATTATTTAACATTTTATATTGGCAGAAATAAAAACTTTCTGCTGAAATATTTTACATGCGTCTTTTGCATTCTGTATTTTGCATACACGTGAGAATCCTCAATATCTTTACTAAAACAGTGTTATCATTCAACTGGATATTCACTACAATATAGTTTTCACAACACAGTGTCTATACAAACTTCCACAGCATGTTTCTTCATTACTGCAGTACTCTACAGAAGACTTAGTCTAGAGCAGAAGTGACTCTTGGGTTGCTCACACCCTACAAGTCAGAAGCAAATATCAATGACACACTTCAGACACCCGCTGGATGAGAACTCAACGTTGGACTCCTATTATTTCATCTGCATTTGGAATTTCAGGTTAAGATTTGTGTTTTCATTAGATTGAGGTAACTATTATTTTATGCTTTGTATATAATGATAATCTTACTTGTCCAATCTAATTTAAGTTAAAAATCATAATATACACTGCAATCTGACCCATGCAAGGAGAAGGTGTGAGAAACAGAAACTAACTTAGCTCCTGGTTCCCTGGGGTCTTGAGGGAAAGAGGAATGTACATACCAAAGACTGAATGGAAATGCTAAGACGCTGAATAGTCTACAATATGCTACAAAACCTCTCTTGGTATTTATAGGAGATATGGAGACGAAGTTTGGAGCAGAGACTGAAGGAAAGGCCATTCAGAACCTGCCCCACCTGGGGATCCATCCCATATACATACAACCACCAAACCCAGACAATACTGCTGATGCCAAGAAGTGCATGCTGACAGGAGCCTGATATAGCTGTCTCCTGAGAGGCTGTGGCAGAGCATGACAAATACAGAGGCGAATGCTCGCCGCCAACCATTGAACCAAGAACAGGGTCCCCATTGGAGGAGTTAGAGAAAGAATTGAAAGACCTGAAGGGGCTTGCAACCCCATAAGAACAATGTCAACCAATCAGAGCTTCCAGAAACTAAACCACTACCCAAAGACTATACATGGACTGACCCATGTCTCCAGCTGTATATGTAGCAGAGGATGGACTTGTTGGGCACCAATGGTTGGAGAAGCCCTTGGTCCTGCTAAGTTTGGACCCCCACCCCAGCCAGTGTAGGGCAATGTCATGGCAGGGAGGTGGGAAGGGGTGGTTGTTTGGGTAGGGGAAAGGTGATAACACTTGAAATGTAAATAAAAATTGCAATAAAAAAGTTGATTTGATGTGATTTTTCTCCTCTCTCCTTTATTATTTTGTTTTCTATTTCTTCTCCTTCCCCTCTCTTCCCTTTTCTCTCTTATTCGCTCTCTCTTCTCTCTTTCTTTCTCTATCCTCTCTCTCTTTCTCTCACTCTTCCCCCTCTACTCCTCAATCAGTTCCCCCCACTTTGTTGCTACTAAAAATGGTGAAGTACTGTCTGGCTTCCTGACTATATATTACAGGTATGCAGATCTTCAGGAAATATCAGTTCTTCAGATTCCAGTCATGCTAAATATCACATAGACTTTGCCTTCCTTGGAGTAGTCTTGACAAAAAATAAAATCTGAGAAATAAATGAAAAAAAAAACAAAAACAAAAACATACTATCTCTGTTGTGGGACTGATTTTTTTTTTGCAGTCAGAGAGAGAGGGAGACAGAGAGAGAGACGTGGAAAGACGGAGAGACGGGGGGAAGAGAGAGGAGGGAGAGAGGGAGAAAGGTGGGGGGCTAAGATTCTTCTAGCAAATCCCTGTGATTTCTGTAAGGATCCTCTTTCAGCTTGTAAGGTCTCAAAAGCATTCAGTAGGGTTTTACTGAATTGCTGAGACACATCTTTTTGGGGTCCTGATGGGCCCAAGAATTATCTTTATGGGTTTGCAACACCATAGGAATAACAACGGTATCAACCAATCAGAGCTCCCAGGGACTAAACCACCAACCAATGAGTACACATGGAGGAAACCATGACTCCAGGCACATTTCTACTAGAGGATGGCATTGTCCAGCATCAACAGGAGGAAAAGGCCTCGATCCTGGGAATGCTCATTTTTCTAATGTGGGGTAATGCCAGGGTTTTGAGGTTGGAGTGGGGGGCGGAAGTAGGAGCATCTTCATAGAAGCAGGGGGAGGTGGGAGCAGGTATGGGAGAGGGGAGAAAGGGGATAACATTTGAAATGTAAATACATAAAATGTCTAAGAAAAATAAAATTTAAAATAGAATTATCTTTACAGTGAATCTGTTTAAAGAGATTCACTGAAACCCTCTTTTCAATCATGTGAACAACAGGATTCTTCCCCAAAAGGATCGATGCAAAGTAATTGGATAATTTATTTTGGGGCAGAATTGAAATAGCGACTTCACCTCAGCTTCAATCAGGAGCTCCACAACTTTCAACCAGCTATTTGCTGCTCAGTGGAGCTGTACCCTTGCTAAAGAGCCTCTGGTGCCATTACACAATTTTGTGCTGGGTAAAAGTAGAGACCCCAATGTTTGGGCAATTCTGTAATCTACCTAGAGTCTCTGGTTTGCTTGGAGGAAAGATCTTTGTTACTCTTACAGTGAAGTGGCCTTAATGAAACTCTATTGCTGGTGGCTAAAGGACTTCCTGTGTCTAGTTACAACTAGAGGAGGAGGTTAACTGAGACCCTTTTCACTATGCCCAGGGGAAACATTGTTAGCTCCACGAGATTTGGTTTCTGGAAGTTTACATTTGCACAGATTTCATACTGTGATATCCATTTCCAGTGGGATGAAAGGAAAAACTCTTTTTTTAAAATTGATACAATAATTCTCACATGAACAATACTTTATGTGATAGGCACAACTAATCTAAAGATAAGTATTTCAAGAGAAAGGAACATGTCATTTCAGGCTTATGGGGTAAAGCATAAAAACCTGAGAACACTGAAAACTTAGATGAATGTGTATCATATCTACCCATTCATAACTAATAAATACAACAAAGTTAATCTCACTGTCAGTAAGAGATGGGTCAGAAGAAAGGAGCATGTACTACTCCTGAGGAGAAGTTGAGTTTCCCAACACCTATGTCAAGCAGCTTACAAATGCCTGTAACTTCAGCTCCAAGAGGTCCGATTCCTCTGTCCCATGTAGCTACGCAACTCATGTGTACACAAACATGCACACACGTACATAATATGCCCACACTATTAAAGATAATGAGAATGTCTTAAAAATAAGATGATCAGTGGAGAGAAATCATCCTAATGAACCCGGTTGAAGTTGCTTTGCAGTCTTATCAACCAATGGAAATCATGTCTGCCTGCTTCCGTCTGAACACATACATGGGTGCCGTGGCTCACACAGTCAGATACCCCCTCACATTCATCTTCAAAGTATTTAAAGGTTCATGTAAGAAACAGTGATGTCAAATACGTGGATCTGATTCTTATTTTATGCTATTACCCTGTTTCACTGTTTTTTTGTTTCCCACTGAGCTATGGTATTTTGTGTGAGTATACCTGCATATATTATTCCAATTTTAATCTAGAGATACTGATTTTATTAGGACAAAGTTAACTTCAATTTAGTCTCGTGTGAATGAATCCTTTGGGTTTTGCATGAACAACTGTTTGGTATTTTTTTAATTAGAACAAGAGAGGCAATTTTATACTTCATCCTGCCAGATCTTAGTAAAATATTCTGAATAGCACTATATAAATATGCATATTTGTGTGCTCATATATAACTAGTGAACACCATTATATTTATATGTCCATCTATAGATATATGCAACACAGAGAATTTATTGTGCTATATAGTCTTTATTAGCAAACACCTATGAAGTATTCTAGTTTTCAAACATTGGCTTTAATTTGGCCATTTAGTCTCCAATGTGAATGGGAAGTGATTTTTCTCCCACCCGTAAATACCAAGTATACTTATGAATTTTTCTGTGTTATCCTTAGTTCTATACTTTATGTGAAATTTTGATATGCTAATCGTAATTTTGATATATTAATCATATATTCATAACATGCCACATTGCATTATTCAAAAACATGAAGATAGACACAAGAAATAGGCCATGTCTGAGAGTCTAGTAGAGACACACATGTTTCTGTTGAAACCATAGTTCTACACCACCACTCACAGGCCCCCCTTGGATCAGGAGGTCTTTGATGTTCTGTGTTTGCCTTACCGAAGTAAACACTAAAGAGAACAGATTCACAGAATTTAGTGATATGCTTTTATGTATTTTCCAAAGATGCAAATTCTGGCTTTCTATTTCAGCACGCTAGCAAAAAGGCTTGTTTTCAAAGTTCCACTTATCTGGACTGCCTGCCCATCTCTAACATTTTGACTTATTCAACTCAAACAACGAGTCAAAACTCAAGAAACAATTGTGGATGCAATTAAATTCGATATGCCAGTCTTACATTAAGGTCAGAACAGAAATGAAAATTAGAGAAAGTGCCAAATTTGACTGATCATTGAAATGATAATAAAACCTCTGATTTTAAGTTTAACTGGTGTGTAGTAATTTAAACCTCAAACTCTTATAGACATAATGTTTTGAAATATTGAAATGATTCTTTTCTTTTTAGTAAAATAGAAATTATTAGGCAAGTATAAATTCTCTTTTTTCTTACACATCTAACTTTGGCTGTATAAATACTCTTCGGATTTGCTCCTGACCATTCTCAGATTAGGTCCCTTTACCATATATATTAACCTAAGTCAAACATCTATGCCAATTACTTGCTTTCCATAATCTTATGCTGTCAAGGGCAAATATTCTTTTTTTTTTACTATATATATATATATATATATATATGTTGCTTTAATTATTAATCTTTGGGTTATTATTGAGGCCACTTTCTTATTTTTTTATTTTTTTAAATTTTTTTATCTTTATTAACTTGAGTATTTCTTATTTACATTTCGATTGTTATTCCCCTTTCCCATTCTCGGTTTCCAGGCCGACATCCCCCTAACCCCTCCCCATCCCCTTCTATATAGGTGTTCCGCTCCCCATCCTCCCCCCATTACCGCCCTCCCCCCAACAATCATGTTCACTAGAGGTTCAGTCTTGGCAGGACCAAGGGCTTCCCCTTCCACTGGTGCTCTTACTAGGCTATTCATTGCTACCTATGAGGTTGGAGCACAGGGTCAGTCCATGTATAGTCGTTGGGTAGTGGCTTAGTCCCTGGAAGCTCTGGTTGCTTGGCATTGTTGTTCATATGGGGTCTCAAGCTCCTTCAAGCTCTTCCAGTCCTTTCTCTGATTCCTTCAAAGGGGGTCCCGTTCTCTCTTCAGTGGTTTGCTGCTTGCATTCGCCTATGTATTTGCTGTATTCTGGGTGTGTCTCTCAGGAGAGATCTACATCTGGTTCCTGTCGGCCTGCACTTCTTTGCTTCATCCATCTTATCTAATTGGGTGGCTGTATATGTATGGGCCACATGTGGGGCAGGCTCTGAATGGGTGTTCCTTCTGCCTCTGTTCTAAACTTTGCCTCCCTAGTCCCTCCCAAGGGTATTCTTGTTCCCCTTTTAAAGAAGGAGTGAAGCATTCACATTTTGGTCATCCTTCTTGAGTTTCATGTGTTCTGTACATCTAAGGTAATTTAAGTATTTGGGCTAATAGCCACTTATCAATGAGTGCATACCATGTGGGTTTTCCTGTGATTGGGTTACCTCACTCAGGATGATATTTTCTAGTTCCATCCATTTGCCTATGAATTTCATAAAGTCATTGTTTTTGATAGCTGAGTAATATTCCATTGTGTAGATGTACCACATTTTCTGTATCTATTCCTCTGTTGAAGGGCATCTGGGTTCTTTCCAGCTTCTGGCTATTATAAATAAGGCTGCTATGAACATAGTAGAGCACGTGTCTTTGTTATATGTTGGGGCATCTTTTGGGTATAAATGGCAAACTTTCTTATAATAACTCTTTCTTACTGTTATTGAATGGATCTTTTAATTCTTCCTACCCTTTCTATTTATCCTATCACTAAATTTCTTTCACATATCTAACAAGTTTTCTATATTGTATCAGTGAACATACCTAAGTCTTTAGATATTATTTTCTGACATGTATTCAAATCACGTTATTTTGCATAGACTAGTTATCCCACCAAAAATGCAAAGGAGGGCTCTACGACGTATATATGCATATGTATGCTCATATATATCATACAAGCTCATATATGTATTAGGTCTGTTTTAGGACATTGAAGAGCTACCAAAACAGATAATTGAGAGCAAAGACACACTTTTTACATAGTTATTTCTTCTGTTTGAAACATTCTTCAGTAGAGGGCAGGGGTAAAGCTCACAAAACTTGCAGGAAAATTAAGGCCTTCTTAGAAAGTTACAAAATTAGAAAGTTAACCCCCAACACACACACACACACACACACACACACACACACACACACACACACACACACTCACACAGTTAGAAAGGCAGTATACAATCAGAGGAAGAGGATGGCATTTACTCTAGCTGTTTCAGTCAACTGCAATTACACAAATCTTAAGAGTCTTCATCCATGGTGGGGTAGGACTTCTGTGATAAAGTTACCTGTGAGTTTCACTTAATCTGTATGTACTCTTCACCCACACTGCTATGAGTAAAGTGGTTATAAACATTCCTTGGATTACCAAGCTAACATTGGATTTATCTTGTCTTTGATCTGTTATTTCCCATCCATATCTTAGGTGACTCGGAAGTCACAGAACAATCTTGGAGCAAAAGAAAACCCTGCAAGAGGAGCCCAGTGTGAATGTGGATTGCTCCTTGATGAACTTGTCAGTAATGGAAAAAATAGAGAAGAATGTGATAAAAATACATCATATCAAATTCTCAAAGAATTAAAAAAACATTATTTTTAAAAAGATTTTCAGAGATATTAAAACATCATAGCTACTAGGTTATTGCAGAGTAGAGGACAAAAGAGAAACATTCTAAGGAGAAAATATCCAATCAAACAATAAAATGAAAAATTTCAAATACAGAAAACACTTTTGAGAATTAATAAGATTTTTCTGAGATGAGAACAAGGAATAACACATATTCTAATGTGCACAACTGCTACCTAAGAAGTGCGTGCAAGTGAGCGAGCTTGAGTTTTGCATTCTTTAAGGAGCTTTTATGTTTAATTATGAGGTACTTTATATTTGTGAGGTAGGTGAAAACTTTCCCCTCCAAAATCACGGTACAATGGTTCTTCCTTTATTGTTAAACGTGTAAAGTATAAATACTTGAAGTATCAAAGATATTAAAGAAAGTAAATGGCCAAGCTGTGAACAGAAGAAAAATTTCCAAAACTTTAGAATGGTTTTGAGACTAAAAGGGATGAAAATCAAGTCAAGATGATCAACCTCAAGATGGATAAATGCAAAGAAAATCACACTTCAATGAATCATAGTCCACTGTAAAGGTAGAGAATACTTAAAAGTATCCAGAGATTATGAGTTCTCACAATCAGATACCAAGATGAGGTCATATTCAGAGACATGACAGTATGGCAAATCACTTATTCTCAGTAGTTACAATAAATGTGATTGGATATTGAAATGGTAATCACTTCTGAAAGTATCAATGTAGAATCATGTTAGTGGACTATGCTCTTCAAAAAAGAGGCCAAATGAAGTAATTATATGAGCTTAGCAGATTCACATTGAAGAAATACAGAAAGAAGTGCCATGGGCCTATACTCTCAAGGGCCTTTAGAAAGAAATACCAAACAGCAAAAGAAGGTAAAATGAACACAGACCACTTGGGACAAACAGGCAATCAATAGCCAAGTACTGGGTTCAACCCGAGTAATCAGCAGTGAGACAACCCCAGTAATAGTCATAATCACTAGACTAGATTTCAAAGAAAACCACATAGACCATAAGAGAAACATATATTAAATATAAAGATACATAAATATTCATAGATAAAAATGTAAAGAGGAGATGCTGTATAAGCTCCAAATAAAAGTCTAGCTGTGTCTATGTTATAGACAAAAATAGGTCTTACTATAATTGGTCTTGATAAAAATAGAGAAAAATGCCAGCTCATGGGAATTTGTAGTTTTAAAATTCTCTCTCTCTCTCTCTCTCTCTCTCTCTCTCTCTCTCTCTCTCCCTCCCTCCCAACAACCTATCTTGGCATCCATTCATATAAATAAAAAGCCTGATAATCCAACATCGATTGTCAAAGTAATAATCAATATTAAAACTTCTAAAGTCCAAGATCATTTTTGATGAGGGTTCTTGGGTTTGGGCGTGGGTATCTTTTCCTACACAAAAATCCTCTTCTTCATGCCCTACCCTCCTGTATCTCCATGTCTTTGTTCTTCTTACTCAAGCTCCAGATATATATACATATATATGTATATATATGTAAATATATTTAAAATATATGTACAGGGACCCAGAAGCATAATGAAATTTGATGTGTTTGTTTTGTTGGTCATGATTGATCCTATTATATTAATTATCTGTAAAGAACTTGTTTGGAAACTTGGTGATGTCAAAATTATGTCTTTCATATATCAAAGCACTTACATTCAATTAAAAAAAACAGCTAATTGATGAAACAGTCGGAAGTTCCTAGTATATTTTGTTATTTCTATAAAATCTACTTTTAAACTTTTTTCTATTAAGGCTTAAAAATCTCTCATTTTGTATAAATTTATTATAATCAAACAACACAGGGACTACATTCTTATAGTAGGTATAAATTGGTTATATTGATTGTCATTTAAACATTCAGAAATCAGAATGGGCATATAATAAACTTACAAGAAACATGTGTGATTTTATTTACTTGCAAGTAATAGTCATTCACTGCAATCTGACAATATTAATTACTTTATGTTTTCCATTCATTTTCACTAAGCATAGAAATCACAATGAAATTTTAATCAGTATTAACAATGATGTTCTCCCATAGTTGTTTTATATTTTCTGTATCCCTTGTGTCTCCTTGTCTCTATTCAATAGGTAAAGTCTTATCTTGAAACAAGCATAAGAGCCAAAAAATTTTAAAAAGGAAATGGAATTCTTCTATTGTGAATATGAGATTAAATTCATTATCTGTTTGTATGTTTTTGAAGCTGAACACATCAGATTTTACTCCCAAGCTAATACCCAGGCCGCAAGCTTATCATCTAGGTTCAGTCTTCTTCCTATTTCAGAATTTCACCCTTGAAACCTTTCGCTAACGTTGATTCTGAGTATTACTTTTTAAGTGCTTATTTTACTTAATTCCCTCATTAGTTTATTATTTATTGTAGGATCCTTTAGCTTTTGTTTCCCAAGTGACTAAGTGTGCACAGTTGAGAACAGAACTGCCTTCTTCATTTCTTACTCTCACTCCCTCTGAAACTTCAAATTTAGCAAGGTCGTTTCCTTAATTCTATAAGAAAATCACAAGTGTTCAATGCAGTTCTAGACTTTTCTACCTGCTACAGAACTTCTATGCAGTTCTGTAAAATTGCCTTTCTAGTCAGTGACCGAAAGGCAAATTTACCTTTGGAATCTTTGCCTTGATTTTCCCAAAATCCTACTCCAGCTCAAAACTCAAACTCAGGTGTGTCATAAAATCCAAGGTGACAGCTGTCTAGCTATTTTTCTGGTTGTACCCTTTTACAGCTACAAAAAAAAATGCCTACTAGAATTTTATTTCAAAGTAAATTGTTTTAAAGGCTAGTACAAAAGATGTACCTAATGAGAGAAAATCAGTGGTCCAAAATCTGAGTAATGGTAAATCTTAAAGCTTGTTCAGAAAGGTAAATAATGAGTATGATCACAAGAAAGGCTTATCATCAATGTATAATAATCTATTCATTTTTCTCTAACATATGCTTTTGCACAGTGAACACTAAAGCGTTTTTTCTTATTTCACATTACTGAGAGTCAATCACTCTGTATTAACTATTCATAGCCCTCATGATACAATGCACCACTATTAATTGAGTGTGATGTTTAACTTGAGAAGAAAACCTGCTTGCCCATTCTTCTTTCATTTTTGGATTACTGTCAATTATGACCCAGTTATCCTTAAATTTTCAGCGAATTCAAGTAGTTATGGCTTGTATTTTATTCATAAATTAAGTAAAAGAGCTACTTTATATTGTATAGTTAGTGTTTTCCTTAATATTTATTAGTATACATATTTCCCATGCCTTTGATCATCAGAATGTCAGATACTTGCAAACTGTTTTTAACACACACTATAAAATGTAAAATACAGACTTCAGCAGACTGAATAGTTCTTCGGCACCTACAACTCTGGAAGTGATTTACTTTCATAAACTCAGCCATTAAGTACTCATGATACTGTAGACTTTTTACCCAAAATAGAGATGACTGTCTCTCTCTAAGAGACCATCTACATTTTAAAATCTGCTATTATTAGAATACAAATGAAGCTTATTGGTGTCTACAACCCTTAGGCGACAACCAAGCTCATCACAAAGAGAAAACACTGAAGTATTGGCACAATAGTTGTCTCCAGCTAAAACTGTCTGAGAAACAGAAGTTGCTGTCGAAAAGTTGATGTGTGCTGGCGAGAGTTCTTTCAAACACTTGAATTGCCTCTTCCTGCAGTATGCCTAGCATGTCAAGTTCTTGGTTTCCTGGGGGAAATCTCGTTTTCTATCAGGCCTTTCATAATTAACTCAAGGTAGTCCAAAGCAACAAGTTCCTGATGACAGTAAGATGAAAATCCAGGCAAATATGGTAAAATGAGAAGTTTTATAAGAGAAATGAGAACTCGGGCTGAGGCACTGGAGACATGAGGCACGATTTTTCCTTTGCAACAATATCTTACTTCCTGACCATTATTACATTTACATGCTCTGGGTCTAAAACACTATTTCTTTAAAATAGTTTATCTTTTCTTATCAGTCTATTGTTAAGTATTCACTGAAATCAAATTAGTTAGGGGAATCAGGTTAATTCTGAATCCTGAGCATTAGAAATTACGGTTATGTAGAATCGGTATTCTGCAATTGTATATCTCTCTGGCATTACCCATTCCCTACAAGGTTGGGGAGAATAAACCACATGTTCTCTCTATTTCACTATAAAAAAACTTTCTCGAGATTCCAAACCCCAATGTAGTTACAGGGAAAAGAGAATAATCCTTCTAAATTAAGCCAGGATGCTCTTTACGATCTGGTCACCCAGCTGATCCTCCATCACTTAGAAGAAATGCAGCACAGCAATGACTGTCATGAAGATTAGCATCCATTTGCTTAGCTAATGAGTGCCACATGCATAGCATAGCCAAAGCCCATGCTTTAAAAGGTTGCATCCATTTTTATCATCACATCTGGAATCACATCCAGTGTGGTATACAGCTGCAGGACTGCTTTCTGTGTTTGTGGTCTGTAATCAGTCTCGTTAATTTTCAGTTATATTCCATATATACTGATGTACTTAGAAGTATGTTATTGACATCTGGAAAGTTTCACTTCTCAGGTGTTTATAAATGTATTGCACCATCATTTTTCATCTTTGGACTTCAGTGCATCTTCTGTGCTAATTTTGACTTGTGTAATATATGACTAGAGTTAATCCTCATAGGTGATGATGTAATTAAAGTTTGTGGTATAGCAATAAGTGATTGCTCTAACTAAATATTTTCAACTACCAAAGAGTTACACGACTTCATTTTGTCCTTTTGGTGTTATTAAGGTGAAAGAAAGAATGAGCCAAACATTGATTGAATAATTAAAAAAATAGCCTTTGCCCCATTTTAATTGAAATACATGCATGCATATTTTTGAAAAATTTCTAAGTGATGTGTCATGATATGTTCAGTATCAACTTTCAAAATAAATCCTGCCCCTCAAGGATATCTATATCCAAAGTAGCTGTGCTGTAATGTAGACCATAATAGCCCTTCTGTGTTAAGGAGAACGAGGATAGAAATAGATACTGTATGACTAAATGCTGATTGACAGCCTATCACAAGCTGCCTGCTACTTTAGACAAAATGTAATAAAGATACTATCATACTGTTCAATTGATAATAAAACAAAATAAGCTAATGTAACCTTGTGAGGAAAGTATTTTATTATGACAATAAGAAATGAAATATTTACATTTTAGATATTTTTGATAAAGATCAGAAATGTGATTGTGGATTTGCAGGTAAACTTTTCTCAAGTATTCATTTAAATATTATTTTAATGGAAGATGACACTCTTCCTAGGTATCTTTAAATGCATGAAGATAAACATTTTCTTAGACCCAAGACCATTTAAAGTATAGATGTCTTCTAGTTACAAAAGGTAGACATTTATAAAGCTCCTATCAAAAGAAAACCTATTTTCAAAACTGTCATAGTTAATTGGCTCAGTATATTTTGGGGAGGAGAAAACAGGGAAAATTCAAAGAAAGGAACATAAAATTGTATGAGTAGGGAGGTAGTGATGATTTGGAAGGAGTTGGGGTGAAGAAAAAGAATTTTAAAGAAAATATGCTACCAGGAAAAAATTGCGAAGAATAAAGATGTTTCTTTCTAAAGCAAAGGCTTTCACTTTCATAGGTCACACATAACAATAAATGCTATAATTATTGTGGAAACAGAGACTCATCTAGATGCACCTTTGAGATCGACGAGCTCTCAAAAGCTATTACCAGTTTCAAGCATTTGTATAAAAAATTTCATATAAAAATATGAAGTAATTTTAGGTCTTGATATTGATCATCTTATCAATATTTCATATAGGAAAGCTCTGGTTTTAAGAACACTTCTTTTGGAGTCTTTTCCAATTTCTATCCCTAATTCTTTAGGTAACTACTTCTGTAATATCATCAAAAGGATTATAGAGAAAGATTGGGCTAAATATGATAGAAGCTACTTTGCCTAAATCAAAAATCTATTATGCAATTTGATGAGTGAATTTATGGGGAACAAGTTAATCACGCTCCTATCTGTTTCAGCTTTGCTCTGATATAATATTCTTCAATAATTTTTATAATTAATATTGAATATATTTTTTAAAACAGACATCAACAGATGAGGAGTTAAAAGCCATGTCTGTTTTGATCAGCATGAGGGAACTGAATTGTGACACTTTCAACGACAGAGCAGGAGAGAGTGACATTAATGGTAGCCACACAGAATCTTTGGGACATATAGAGTTTCTGTATCTGTGAATTCAGCAATGCCATCAGTGTTTTGGCTGGCAGCCTATAACCCCCTTTTAACCTGAGCCCAGCTTACTCAGCAAGCTATAGCAATCGACTGCTGAGCTGTTAATTTCTTACTCCAAAATATACCTCTAGGTGAAAGGGACATGCTCTTTTACATATGGAATGAGATTTTGCTGAGGGAACTCATCTTCCAATTATGAGTATTTTTGAAGAAATGAACAGCAATGGCAGTAGAACAGAAGAAATAGACGTGGAAACGTTGGAGAGCAGAGAGGGAGGGTGAACTCAAAGAGACTGAGATACGGTCCTTGTTTTAGCCAGCTATAAAAAAATGTGGAGAAACATTCTGTAGATGGGCCAAAAATATCTATCCTTTTGGATGGGGACTACAGTGTGCTAGGCTCCAGGCTTTCTATCCAGGCTGATATGCCTGGTATGCCATCACCATACACAACCATACCCAGTGTCTTTATTCTCACACATTCACCCAGCATGAGAATCAGGATCAGAGGACTGGGGAAGAGAGGCCGAGATTATACTGACAGGAAATGTGGGAGAGGATACATGAGGAGAACTGGGGAGAAAATACAGACAAAAGTGGTGAGCCACCTTCTAAAGACAGTGAATAAAAATCCCCCTATTACCCCATGTTGACTAGGAAAGACCCACGCTTTGTCATTACAGGTAAGCCAAGTAGAACATACAAGAAAATGCATATTGCATTTATTAGCTTATACATTCATATTTATTGAAAACAGTCTATATTACAGAGCCACTTTACTTATTGTTGATACATATTTGAATAGGATGAAGATTTTGACCTCATGAAACGCTATGTGTTAGAAGAATTGAATCAGTAACAGCACTAGAAAGTTTAACTGCGACATTAATTTTCTCAATGAAATGTAGAAACTAACCCACATCAGGTGAGATTCCTTTTTACTAAACCATTTACAGTCTTTGTCATTAATTTGGACTATTCTTATATTTGCCATTTTGTTCTTCCCCTCTATTACAATTAAAATGAAGAAAAGTTACTGAATTTTGGTATTTGT
Source organism: Rattus rattus (assembly GCF_011064425.1). NCBI lineage: Eukaryota > Metazoa > Chordata > Mammalia > Rodentia > Muridae > Rattus > Rattus rattus. The sequence continues at coordinate 63,915,064 of NC_046160.1, forward strand.
CACCTAGGGTGGTATTTCTATCTCACTAGTTAAATAACATCATTGACTACATGATTATGTCAGCATCTACAAAGTTTCATTTTAGATTTATCTGCAAATAAGGAGATATCTATTTTCCAAATGTATAGTAATTTTTTTAATGAGCAATTGTCAAGAAATGACTATTTTAAGTTACATCTATAGAAAAAAGTAGTATTTGGCAGCATTGCAAGAAAGTTTGAACTATGTCTACTATAATCTAAAATCTGTTACTAAAATATTTTTAAAAATTTTTCCAAATTTTATCAATGGTCTTCAACAATTAGTTATTATAAACAGAGGTACTTAAAGAATATTTCTATCTTGGTAACCTGAACACCAATATCAGTGAATTACTTCCAATGGAGAAGTGAATTGAAAACCTCTCATTCTGGTTATTTCTTCCATGAATGAAATACTTAAAACCTAACTAGTTACACCAAGATTCCGCCCATGATTAACAGTAATAGTGATGTATATAAAGTAATAGTGATGTATATATTAAACTGTAGTAAGTTTCTGAATGTGGTAGATTTTCCCGAGGTATAAAAAGAAAACATTGTCAGTGTTTTTATTAAGTATTTACTTATGGTTCATTTGGATCCAGATTGGTTTTGTCAGATACTATTTTATAAGGCAACCTGAATCATGTCACTAGGAGGAGGTTTGGTTTAAATTCACATATGGTTCTTGTGAAATACCTCGTATTCTGAACAGTTGAGAAGGAAGCCCCTAAAATTGACTTAATGAATCCATTTTTCTCCATATTAGGCTTTATTTTCAACTATACACCATTATTTCTAAATATAACTCTGATTTATAATACTCTCTGTATATGACATGGGATCTTTATATAATACTTGGAGTATCATATCTTATTAGAATTGGTTGGTAATAATTTTCAAAAGTTTAAAAATTATCTTACTCAGAGGAAATGACATTTGATGTTATATAAGGTCTTATCAGCAAATTTAAGTAGTTATATAGTATTTCAAAATATATATTTGGAAATATCATCATTTGTCCTTTCTGTCCAACTTGCAAACATGAGCTCTTTCTTAGAACTCAAGTCTAGCAATTCAGTATTGAAAGGGTAGCATTCGCAGCCTTTCTGTTCTTGCCAAGCACATGGCATGTTCTCTCCTACCTTACCTACATCTCTTGTTGTTATTCACTTAACCTCAGTCCAGTCCTGCCATGTTCTTTATGCATCCTTGCTCCAAGCTGTCATCTTTCTGTGACTTTTCATAGAATTTCTTAGGACAGAAAATTTATATTGCTCAACCCCATCGAAATTGTGTAGGCTTTCCTCTGTGTCTTGGCCCTTTTCTTTATAAAAGCAAGAACCTTTTTCCTCTGCTGCACAATGAAACACAAACAAGGGTTAAATCCTGACTCTGCTTAGAGTTGAAAACTTTTCTCACTCTGAGAGAGGCTTGAAGCTACAAGAAAAAAAAAAACCCTGATAGACCTTCTCTTTCCCCAGTCATGTGCAGGGATAGATTAAAGCTAAACATGGCTCAGATCAATGGAAAGTTCAGCCTACTGAAAGCTACTCGTAGACTGTGAGAACCTGGGGAGCTTGCTGTTAGGTGGAAAATCTATGTACTTAAAAGGACTATTGTTGAAGGGAAAAAATGTAATGATACTGAAGCACTCTGCTGTAACCTTCGGTTAGGATAGGGTTATGAAACTACTTCAATTGTGATGGGTTACTTCCTGCAGGAGTAGAAATTCATGAGGAAACATGGCTAGCCTGCCTTATTTTTACAGAAATATAGATGTGGTGCTTTGATACTTGTATATTTGTATACAGAGTATGTTCTTGTATTTCTTGTTTGGTTGGCTATATTTTAGAGTCTTGCCAAATATGGATATTGACATGAAATCAGAATTTAATTTATCACATTTCAAGTGACCTACAACTCAATTGCTAAGATTTCCCAAACTTTTCCTCCACAAATTTTTATCAAAAGAAAAATATGTCCAACTAGTCATGGTTCATATGTACATGGAAAGTACTTCTTAAGACTAAAATCTGTGACTAGAAAATAGTATCTTAAACTACTGGATGTAGTAGTTTGATTTGACATTTTAGATAAATTTTATACAAGATACATTCAGGTTTTAATATAATTTTTCATTAAACAATCTTTTCTGGAAAGTACATAAATCTCTTTTAAAACATCATCTGCAACAGTGTTAAACTATGCATTTTTTTTCTTGAAAGAGAAAAGAAAAAAGAAAAGAAAAAAAAAAGAAAAGAAAAAAAGAAGAAAAATACCCAATTTCCAAAGTATTGGCTGCTCCCTCAAGGAAAGGGTCTGTAGCAGCAGGGTTTCTGAGTCCTTTGCTGCGAGCTAAGATACAGCAGATTGGGCCCAGATTCCCCTTAAATGTCTTGGGTTAGAAAACTCAGGAGGTGAATCTTTTGTGAGGACACAGTATCCTAAACTCTGCTGCTTCCCTGGCAGGAGACGGAGCCTGGCAGCAAAATGAGAGGCTGTGAGAAAATGGGTTTGAAAAATGTCTTGAACATGGGCATATATTATGAACAAAGATTAAGTACCACATGCTTGCAATCTTCCCTTTCCAAAGAATGCATATGAAACTTCTGATTCCTAAAAAAAAAAAGAAGTCTGCTTTTTAAATTTTTGTTTTTAAAAATTTCAATTCTTATCCGACATGTTCATAATGTTGTCAGCCCGCCCTAAATTTCACAGCCTGCTCATTTTCTTAGCTGGCAACTGCAGTCTTGGCTCAGAGCAGCCTATCTTGACAGCTCTCTACAGGGCCCAGGAATCTTTGGGAAATAATCTCTGACTAACTAATTACCAAGGAAAGACCATTTTGAGTTATGTACCAATCAGGCAACAATCTGCCAGTGACTCTTCAGGCTTTGACATATAGAAACATTTAGCTGTGATTACCTATGATGTCATGCGGGTGAGCGTGGATGGGTTGCGCTCATCAGCCTGTTTACTTCAGGAGCTGATAAGGAAGAAAATCACTTCACTTTGTGATGATGATTTTCCCTGTTTGACCTTTTCCAGCACCTGCAGGGAACAGATCATGCAGTGATCACGCCTGCCCCTTCACATGTGTATTATCACCCTAACACAGGCAGACCACAGCATATGAACCAAGTATTTAAAGACAAATGTAGCTACTGAGAGGTGTATATTTAAACCATACCACCTGTTTATTTTTGTAGTCTAAGATAGCCTTGATTTTACAGTAATGAAGTTGCTACAGCTTTTTCCAACTGAACTTGACCTTTCTGGATTTATTCTTAACACTGACGCAACAATCTAAATTTCAGAAAGAATAGATCCAACTGGTGGCCCTGTTTACTTTGTCCTGGGGGAAAGAACCTAATGAAAAGCAAGAAGGGCTATTTTTATAGGGAGATTTATTTTCGCAATAAATCCATCAACTAGATTTATCTTACAGAATATATGTACTGAAAATTTTCTCTTATTAAGTGTAGAAAGACTGCACCTCATCAAATCACTTCTGCCAGTTTCCCATACATACAGTAAATGATTTCAAAATTAACTGACTAGAACTCTTTGTTAAAATTTGTCATTTATCTATTAAAATTCTTTAACTTTTGTCAGACAATGTACTTAGCTCTGTAATAAGAGTCCCTGAAGATATGTGTGTGATTTGTCAAAAGAGAGACAAAAAGTGTAGAAAACTCTAAAATGTCAGCAATCAGGAGATTTAACAGACTTCAGTAAATTTACATAGAATGAATAGAAATCTTTGATATTAATAAACTTAGCTGGGGGATGGGGGACAAAGAATGATAATTTGAATATAATTTCTTCTGTCACTTATTCCAAAATTAAAAATTATTATGGATAAATGTGTGAAAGATTTTTTACTAACATAAATGTAACTGTTGATCACTACCTCAGAGCTTCAAAGTGAGACTTGTTTTCTTAAGGAGACCAGTTAAGATTGTGAATCTTTTATATTTCCTTTCCCATAAGGACTAACGTAAACTTAGCAATAGAATACCTGAGTATCTGACAAAAGTGTATTTTCCCTATTTAGTGGCCTCTAAAGGAACAGCGGTGGATTATCCCATAGAGAGATGAGCATTTCCTCACACCAAGAGGCTGATCAATAACTAGATCATGTATGATTGCAACAACCTCAACAGGATACGTTCCTAGAGTACAGTAGATATGCAGGTTACTTTTACAAAAGGCAGATGCTATATGATTAATCCAACTGGGAAATTTTCTGGAGAAAGTGAGTTAAGTATGTTGACTAGGTTGATGAACACACTAAGCAGCAATATGGACATCAATAGGCAAGGTTGGGGCAATTGAGTAAGAAGGGGCCAATAGTTTGGCTTTGCTGATTCAAAATCATGTTGTATTTGCTTGCTAAAGTTTGTATAGCAAATGTCACAAAGTGGTTGTTTTATACAACAGAAATGTAGTTTCTCACAAGTCTGTAGGCTGTAAGTTCAAGGTCACAGATCAGTTCTCTCTCTTTTGCTAAGGCCTGTTTCAGAGGCTTTCTGATGGCTAACTTTTCATTGTGCCTTCATGTGGGCTCTGCATGTGCACAAATATCCAAACTCTGTTTCTAACTTTCCTCGTGCAAATGCGTCAATCTGACTGCATTTGAGCCCACTCCAGTGGACTAATTTGAACTCGGTCGCAGTCAGAGTCTCTAGACATTAGAGAATGAACATGCAAGTTGGCTAGGAAGCAGTTCATCTGTAGCATACATCCCAAGGTTGGTTTGCTTATAAGTGTAGCTGTTAAGCTCTTAACAATAGTGATCAGAGGTGAGGATTCCTTGCTTATACAGTGTAGCACCAAGAAAAACCAACCCGCAAGTGCCATGGAAAGGGAGACACATTCCAAATTACTATGATCTGTACATGATTTGATCTTTTTTCTTCCACTACTTGGAGGAGAATACTGTAGATCTTAAAACAGAGGGAAGCTGTCTTTACATCTTTGTCTCTTTTATTAGAAGACCTCTTCTCTCTAACTACCAAGTCTCTGATTTTCTATGTCTTTCAGTTCCTTTTGTCTTCTTCTCAGGATTCTTTGCCTTTCTGTTCCTAAGCAGATTGTGAAGCAGAATGCTGCTATGGTGCTATGGACATGTTGGTGTACGGAGAGCTCTAGGAGATGGCCTTTGCATTGCACCAATATCACATGAGAAAAACACATTAGTTAATTAACAGAATATGTTAATCTTTTCCTAGAAATTGCATGTTTGAGAATGTCTCAAACAGGAAAAAAGAAAAGAATAAGGAATATCCACACGACTTATTTTAGCATTCAAAATTTCAACACTATCAATACCTTTATAAACCTTATATTTGACTCAAATTGCCCAACATGAAGTTTTTTCTTTTTTTTTTTTTTATTTTAAGACTGATTTGTTTTTTTGGAAAAGTGTGAACAGGTGAATGGGTTGATTTCTATATACAGGTGAGGGCAAGCAGAAGTTAAGGCCAGGCCTGTGGTTGGGCAGTGAAAAAGAAAGGCTGGCTGAGAATTTTAGAGATGGCACAGAGAGACATGGAGGAGGGAAGGAAAGAAGATAGAGGAAGCGGAGGACGACCCCAGATCTGTGTGGTTTTAAATACCAAAGGTAGCTATGAATATCTTATAAGGAATGGATAATTACAGGACAATTTGTCTTATCTAGGTGGGCAGTTTAGATCAGTATCAATTGGCTCTGAGTTTATTGTGTGGACGTTTTGTAGGGTGAGAATTTACTGATATAAGTCTGATTTATAAATTACAAGCTGCAACAGTTTTTATTTTGCTGGGTTATAGGACTTTGTGACAAGTAACTGCAAGATGGGGAGTCTCTACATGGGGCTGGCATGGCAGCGACGCACCATGAGAACTTAGTAAGATGGGCAATTGTTGCTGGGGCTAGCCCTAGAAGCAGCGAGACTGCCCCTGGGGCTAAAGAGTAGCAGGTGCTAACACTACATGGTGAATGCTAGTGGTAGATAAGATCATAAGCTGCATACAATTTACTTCATGGTCCCCTATGAACTCTGTCTTATAGAAAATAGTATCTCCTTTTTGAAAATAAAGAAACTGAGGCACAAAGAGGTTAATTGACTATGCAAAAATATACATAAAGTGTCAGAGCTAATAACGATAGCTAGTCTGCTTCCAGATTATTAGAGTGCGGCCAGTACTTCCTACATCTTTAAGAAGGCTTCTGTTCTAGTGACCAAGATTTATGACAAATAGCCAGTCTAAATTTATAAAGAGGTCTGTCCTACCATTAACAGGGAAGCGATGCTTTGTTGTTGTTGCTGTTTTGTTTTGAAAAAGAAACACATTTTTGCTGAAAGGCTGGGACCATATGGTAAGGAAATACTCGCCTTGGTACAGAAGCCTTCCTGTTTGAGGCTGTTTACAAGTGCACTCCTTGGAAATTTGCCAGAGCCTCTTACGTATTATCTTATTTGTCCTAATATACTGTAAGTTCTCATAAAGCAACAGGCACACAAAATATGTCTGCCCGGATATTTTAAGTGCAGGATTGTAGAATTGTAACTGACATTTTCATAATAGATTCAAATGATTTTTTAAATGAAATTTCTGTCTTCCCATGATTATGCAACTCACCAAAGCATTTTATATGTGTCCCAAAAAATGTTGACTGTTTGAAAATGTTCAAGTTTTGACTTCACTAGCTAAGAGACCTCATGTGCATGTGCGTGTGCGTGTGTGTGTGCGTGTGTCTGTGTGTGTGTGTCTGTGTGTGTGTCTGTCTGTGTGTGTGTCCCTGTTTGTGTGTGTGTCTGTGTGTGTGTGTCTGTGTGTGTGTGTTCCTGTTTGTGTGTGTGTCTGTGTGTGTGTGTGTGTCTGTGTGTGTGTGTGTCTGTGTGTCTGTGTGTGTGTGCATGTGGCACAAATATTAACCTTCTCTGCTTAGAGACACTAAATGATGAATAAAAGTAATAAATAAAAAGAAAAACCCAACAAATAAATTAATTCATATTATTTTTCTTCTCGGGTTGGACTAAATATGGAGAATACTCTAGAAGCTTCATTTGCCACTTTTGACAGTCTTTGTTAGCATAATTCCATTCTACTTCTTAGCTTCCCTTCAGTTAGACCAGAACCTTCAGATAAATGTCAGACTCCAGAGAAGAGTGTCTCTTCTGGTTCTCAACATACAAGAACATGACTGCCAACTCCAGTTTGCCATTTCTGAGTGGCGTCAGACTCTACTTTTCCAGGAGGAGGAGTACAAGATCCTGTTATTGGTGTTAGCACTTAGTAGACACTGAGATTGTCTGTGCCAAGCCCCTGAGAACCACAACATAAGGCTGCTTAATGAAGCTAGTGGGATGATGAATTACTGCAAAACGAGTAAGGCAAACTCAGTGGCCCTTTGTACATACCTCCCATATCTGCAACCACATGCCTTCAACAAACAAAACAGTACTTTTTAAAATCGTGTTTCTAAATATATTTTCAAATATTTAATATCTAAGGCGAGGTGCCCTGAAATGTGAATTACAGCTGCAAATGTGAAGAATAATTCAGGAACAAAGTTACTAGAAACAATAGCAACTAAGCGAAATTCAAGCGACTTTGTCTGTGCTTAATGAAATAGTCTGAACTGCTCAGTTATCCACCACCAGAGGTACACTGTGAGGATAGAGAACTCCCTTTGCTTCAGTGGATATGATGGCATAGGTGTCAGTTTCTTTAAGAGCAAGATGTTTATTTCTCAAGATGTCAAATGTGTCTGCTAAGACCTCCCTATAATTGAAGATTGCATTCAACCATGGTGTCCCCTGCCTTGGAGTACCACTTGTCATTATCTTTGGAACATGCAAATCTCTGATAATTCAGAAACTCCATCTTAGATGTGTTGAGACCTGTGCTAAAATTTCAAAACATTTCAGTGCCTTCTCCAACAATACCTGGCCCCCTGCTATGTCACTGAGGGTTTTCCAAAGTACTCTCCCCAATAAACCTCTTGTGGGCAAGTCTCTATCTCACTCTGATTTCTGAAAGATCTAAGTATGGCATCTGTGAATTATCAATTGATCACAACTTAACCAGAAAGGATAATTTCTTCATAAGATCGGCATCTTTTCCATTGTTTATAAATTTCTAAGGTAAATGACCAAACATATAATCCTTAATTACCATAACAAACAATTATCATGTCCTCTCATTCTGGGATATTTAATTTCCCAAAGGAAGTTGCAAAATGCTGCAAAGTTCATTTCTCATCTTTATTCAGTTTTCTTTAATCTTAACATTAGCTTATTGTCCTGGTATACTGTTGGTAGCCTTAACAAATGAACACTAGTTTTTAACTTTAATTTATTGTATTTTATTTGTATATGTACCATATAACTGAGAGTGCTTGATGAAGACAGAATAAAGTGGCTGTTCCCTAAAACAAAAGTTAAAGGCAGTTATGGGCCAACTGGAGTGGGTCCAGAGTATTCTCATCCTCTGCAAAAGCAAGCAAGAGCTCTTAACCGCTGAGCCTTTTTCCAGCCCCAGTTCTTAATGACCAAAGTTGCTTTAGATGTTACCTCTTTTATCATGAATGCCCCTCTCACAGGATACATCCATTCTACACTATTGCACTGAGGCAACAGTCAATTTTGATTGACAAAGTTAAAATGAATGTGTGTACACTATTGACTCAACTTGTTGACAAATTAGAAAATAGATTTAATGTACATGTAAATGCCACACCAATCTGATACTAATTAGCTTTGTGAATGTGTTTACATTTTTATCCCTATTCAGGCAGTAATGAATATATTTTTAAGCAACATGGTATCATATTTATGATGGTTTGGGTCCCTCGTATTTCTTACATTCTGTGCCTCCGTGATGGTAAAGATAGCATGAGATCTTACAGAATATTGTTAAGAGAAATAAAATTTTCAGTTAAAAATTACCATTATATCATCAACGTTCTCATTAGTGTAGATGAAACTGGTATATCTCTAAAAACTTGATGGTATTCTGATTATATATATATATATATATATATATATATATATATATATATGAATGATAGTTCCCTTGAAGAAGCACAAAAATTAAAGACTATGGTAGAACAAGAAAAACGTGTCTATGAAACATAGAAGTTAAATTTGAAGGAAGAAATATCTGTGCAGAGAGAGTCCATAACTCATTAGTTAAGTATATTTACACAGGGTCAACAAAGAAATGGCCTGGATTGGTGAATTGTGTGATTAGAAAGCCTCAGAAAATGTCACACCCTGATCAACACTTCATTATTTTTAGTAAATATAAAGATAGTTCAACAGGTCAAAATGAGAATAATTATTATTCTGTAGAACATTAATTCTTGAAAATAAATTATGCTAATCTTTGGGCATGTTATTTCAAAAGAAAATGAATCTAAAACAATACAGTACATGGTTTATTTTAAATCCTTTGTATTATGAAGAGTCATTTAATAATACTCTGCTTGTAACAACTAATAATTTGTTAATGAAGATTAATTTAAATGTGAGCATTAATGATATCATAATTCTTGTTTGCAAAAAGCTATTAAAATGAATTACTACTATTTAAATACAGGCTAAATTTACTAATGCAATTTCCCACCACTATATCTAGTCATCTTATTGAGAAAAACAATATATGTTTAATGATTCATAAAATTACAATATAGTTAAAAATTGAATTTTCATCAAGGAGCCTATCTGCTCTAATTTTTCCAAAGTATCTGAATTCTGAAAGTTTTGAGTTCTTGCAAATAAAATCCCACAGGATAAATTGTATTTTAGTTGTGCACCTGAGTGTTCAAGTATTTAATTTTTAATTAATTGAGTCATTTAGATGCATCATTTCTCAAATATTTCTGACATTTGGAAAAAAGCACGATCTTTATAAGTGTGATAAAATTTTATTTATTAGAATGATGATAATTATACACAAATATTTATTGTGCAGCATTTTTCTCACAGATAAAATAATCCCCCTTGCAGGGAAATTCTTTATGTCCAAGTCCCAAGCAAATCAAATATTTAAGGAAGCCCCAGAAACTGACCAGATTCACTAGGCCCTCCCTTCCCAAGGGTTTATTAGCAGAAAAGATTTTAAAGACATTATCGGACCAGCTAAGCTGCCTGGAACAGGCTCAGACCAGTTGAGCTGCCTGATAAAGCCACCATCAAACCCTCTGTCTGCCTGCAGGTAATACATTGTGCGCCATGTTTCCAGCTTTACTGTTCTGATCCCTGTCTTTGGGTTGATTTTGGGTGACGCAGGCATCTTTGAGCTTTTTTTACCCTGTAAGTAAGCCCTCACCTATATTCCTGTAAGTAACCCCACTGAAACTTACGGATCACCAGGTTGGACTTTGGTGGCAGCCTGAGTTTAGTCTGTTGTTGGTTCCCTATCTAGTGATTAGACAATTGTTCACATGTACCCCGGACACAGTGTCATACAACATTATAGTCGACCAATGCAAGCTACCAATGTCTCCCAATCTGACACAGTGAAGACAAGGTTATTTCAGTAGATTCTGACAGTGGATGAATTAATATTTTTGCTTTTCTAACGCTTTTGTAAGAATGGAGATATATAAATCAAGTAGCTCCTGAATTTCTGAAGGAAGTTACACTCATGTAAATTTCTCGATTTGCAGCTGGGCCAGGTAAACCTGTGAGTGGCTTCACATGAATACACATGCAAGCATGCTAGGGGATACGGACCGTGATGTGGCTGAAAGCTCTGTAGTTCTTTGTAACTGGGCATCACGTTCTGTCCATATCTTCATATTTTCATAGGGAAATCGAGATCTCGCTTTGAGTTATGGCTGTACATGGCTCTGTTTCTTCTGGAAGAGGGCACAGAGAACTGGGAAGGACTCAGCTTGCAGTTCCTGCGCTGGCATAACAAACTGAAATTTCTTGTTACTTTGACCAAACCAAAGAGAAACGAGGTTGCTCTCTCTCAGAGAAACCAGGTCTCTTAGTGATGATTGGTCATCTCTGTCCCATGAGCACGACACAGACACTGTAGATGGAAGCTTCAGAAGGTAAATGGCATTGAAATATTTCATAGTTGGCTCTGTACTGCATGATATTGTTATTTTCCCAGCACATTTGCTTTCCTAATTGTGTTTTGCTTGGATTAGTATTAAAAGGAGTTTGTCTTCCCTGAGCACACACCAGCTGGGTGGTGGGAGGAAAGGGCTTGGGCGCTAACCAGGCAGAGGGGCAATTCAGCGTTGAGATTCAAAATTAGTCATGAATAATTCACAAAGCAGATAATCCACCCATGGATAAACAAAAGGTACTGGAATCATCCCAGGATTAATTTTATACCCTAATTCTGAAAACTACTAGATTTTTCTCTATGTTTTTGGTGACAGCTACTGATAAACTAATATATATTATTGAATGATTTGTAACTGAAATTAGTAAGTTTTTAAGTATATATGTGTGTGTGTTTCAGTTATATGTATATTATTTATTGTTATATTTTATATTTAACTATATACGCATTAAATATTAAAATATATAAACTGTAGTGTTAAATATCTATTGACATTTAAAAATAATATCTTTCTATGTAGTCTGGCTGACTTGGACATCACTATGCCTCTCAACATTTTTTTTGTTGTGTTTTGTTTTGTTTTTGGCTGCATGTTGTACTTTTTAAAATTTTTTCTTGGCTATTTTATTTATTTACATTTCAAATGTTATCCTCCTTCCAGTTTTCCCTCCACAAACCCTCCCTTCCCCTCCCCTTGCCTCTATTATGGTGCTCGCCCACCACTCCTGCCTCAGCACCCTAGCATTCCCTTATGCTGGGCCATCAAGCCTTCACAGGTCCGTGGGCCTCCCCTCCCAGTGATGCCAGATAAGGCAATCCTCTGCTACATATCCAGCTGGAGCCATGGGTCATCCCCACACCTCGTGTACTCTTTGGTTGGTGGTTTAGTCCCTGGGAGCTTTGAGGGGAGGGGGTCGGGTTGGTTGATATTGTTGTTCTTCCTATGGGGTTGCAAGCCTCTTCAGCTCCTATATTCCTTACCCTAACTTCTCCATTAGGGTCCCCACACTCAGTCTGATGTCTGACTGTGTACATCCCCATCTGTATTGGTCCGGGCCTGGCAAAGCCGCTTAGGGAAAGTTATACAGGGCTCCTGTCAGTAAGCACTTCTTGGCATTAGCACTAGTGTCTGGCTTTGATTTCTGCAGACGGGACAGATCCCTAGGTGGGACAGTCTCTGAATGGCATTTCCTTCAGTTTTTGCTCCATTCTTTCTTCCTGTGTTTCCTTTTGACAGGAGATATTCTGGAATAATATTTTTGACATGGGTGGGTGGCCCCATCCCTCATCCAGGGGCTGTGCCTATCCACTATAGATATGGTCTCTATAGGTTCTCTCTCCCTTTTGTTGGGTATTTTTGGCTAATGTTCTGCATGTTGGGTCCTGGGGACCACTTGGGTCCCTGGCATTTGGGACTTTCTAGTGGCTACCCCTACTTCCCCTAAGTTTGGGATACCCTAGTTACAACTCACTGACCATATGAAACCCAAGAAGAAGGAAGATTACACCAAAGTGTGGATGCTATAATCCTACTCAGAAGGTGGAAGAAAATAATCTCTGGGAAGTAGAGGGAGAGATGGATCTGGGAGGGAGAAAAGAGGGGGAGCCAATTTAGATACGGAAGGAAATGAAGGAAAAGTACAGAGGGTGAAGATTTTGAAAGCTTGTCAACTTTATGCTGCAACCCTTTAATATAGTCACTCATGTTGTGTTGAAACTAACCATGAAACTATTCATGACTAATTCTGCTATGAATTTTTATTGGATATTTTTATTTACATTTCAATTGCATGTTTTATTTACATTTTAAAAGTTATCCCCTTTCCTGGTTTTCCCTCCAGAATCCTCCTATCTCATCCCCCCTCCCCTGATTCTATGAGGGTGCTCCCTCACCCACCCACCCACTCACTCCCACCTCCCTGCCCTGACATTCCCCTATACTGGGGCATAGAACCTTGACAGGACCAAGGGCGTCTACTCTCACTGATGCCCAACAAGTCCATCCTACATATGCAGCTGGAGCCATAGGTCCATCCCTGTGTACTCTTTGGATGGTGTTTTAGGCCCTGGGAGCTCTGGGGGGTGTAGTTGGTTGATATTGTTCTTCTTATGGGGTTGCAAACCTCTTCAGATCCTTCTGTCCTTTCTTTAAATCTTCCATTGGGGACTCTGTTCTCAGTTCAATAGCTGGCCTCAAGCATCTCTCTCTGTATTTAAAGTAAATATCTTTGGAGAGAGAGGTTTGCCAAAGGGTTATGACCCACATGTTGAGAACCACAGCACTCTCCAGGCCAGGCTGTCTTCACGTATTGGCCTATGCCTCCTGAGGGGTGGGGTTAAAGGCATTCATTGTCTTGCCCAGCCCTCTTTACTTTTTGTTATATTTTATTTGGAAGCATCTTTTATGTATGTGAGAAGCTAATAACATGTAAGGATAATATATGTCCAGGGTCTGGTAGTTTACAGATATTAAATTCTGATCTCCTTGGACATTCAAATAGGGAATAGTTATTTTCTACATCTTTGTTATTTATTTTGAGTTGTATTTAAATAGTCAAAACTTTGAAAGATATTGTGATATCACTAAATATAAATAAAGAAAAATGCAACAGGAGGACTTTGCCTTTAACTTTTATTTATACTTTCATTGCCATAACATCTCTTAGAACAGCAAAATAATTGTTACTGTAATTATTATTGTATAATGTCCAAAGCAACAGCATGATCCTTAGTATAGCTCAACTCACTGAGAAAAATGCATTACTTGTACTGAACTGTGGCAGAGAACTTCAGAAACACACGTGACAATTCAGTAGAAAGATGCTCAATAAAATACCTTTCTAGTACACTATATTGTCTTAATAAATGAAAGAATGAATACTTGTAGATAATAAGTTTATTCTAATGCATAAATGTTCATTTCTTATATATTTGCAGGCTAAAAGAGCCTTTATCTTTTGAGGAAAATTAACTTTAGAATTATATATATATATATATATATATATATATATATATGTTAAAAATCATTTTTCTTTGAAATACCATCCAAGTTCCTTCCTCCCACACCAATTTCTTCCAATCTTGAAAGTCAACTAAAAATTTTTAATTATCCTAACAGCAGGAGCAGGGGCTGTATCTGACTCTGCTGTCTGCCTTTGGATCCCTTTCCCCTAACTGGACTGCCTTGCCGAGCCACAGTAGATGGTGCATCTTAGTTCTACTGCATGTTCATGTGCCAAGGCTGGTTGATATCCATGCGAGGCCTCCCCTTTTCTGACAAGAAATGGGTGGCAGAAGGATGAGGTAAGGGAGGTGAGATTGAGGGCCTGGGAAGAGAAGACGGAAGGGAGGCTTTGATCTGGATAAAAAGTAAATAAATTAATTAATGAAAAGTGTCTTCAGTATCAGAGCATGAAAGATAACCTCCTTTTTAATGGTTATGAAATCATTCTCAGGAGGCTAAAGCTAGAGGATAGTGAATTTCAAGTTCAATAGTCGTAAATAGTGAGATTCATCCTCAAAATCAAAACAAAACAAAATGGAAAAAAATTAAAAATTAAGACATAAGTAATACTTAAAATCACCAAAAAAAAAAAAACCCTCTGCGTTTAGCTTAATGATTTAAAATAGATACAATGTAATATAATGGGATAACATGACAGGCATGTTTAAACACAAAGGCATTTTAAGGTATTTGTTTATCTGACCCAGTAATTCTTCTAAAAATGCAAACTAATATAATAATAATAATTACAATACAGTCAAACATCTATATCACAGAAAAGCCATTCACTAAATGTTTTTATTGAAAAATATTAAAAAAGAAAACCCAATCGTGTATTAATCAGATGGGGTTTACAGTAATGCAAGATTTTACCATATAATAAATTATCTTATCATGTATTCGCTAAACTGAGAAATTTTAGTGCAAGAAAATGACGGTATTAAAATATTCACACAAAATAAATAAATCAAGAAACATAGAAGTAGACCGTTAGTCTCAAAACTAAATAGACACAAATCTTTTTTTAAAAAGTATGTTGAGTACATACTAATTTTTGTTGTTTTTCTCAATTCATACACTTACTGCTTCCTTCAATAAAATGTAGTTGTAACTAAAAAAATGATAGATTTATTAGATGTTGTCAATATCTATTACATGAACTTTTCATTGTATTATGAAAACTCAGAGTTAGCCCACCTATATATTTGTGTTAAAGTTATCAATGCAAGCTTGTTAAGCACAAAGCTCAGTTGTGCCACTTCTTAACTCAAACTCTTTTTTTTTTTTTTTTTTTTAACTTGAGTATTTTTATATACATTTTGAGTGTTATTCCTTTCCTGGTTTCCAGCAAACATCCTCCCACCTCCCTTTCTTATGGGTGTTCCCCTCCCAACCCCTCCCCCATGCCGCCCTCCCCCCCAACAGTCTAGTTCACTGGGGTTCAGTCTTAGCAGGACCCAGGGCTTCCCCCTTCCACTGGTGCTCTTACTAGGATATTCATTTTACCTATGAGGTCAGAGTCCAGGGTCAGTCCATGTATAGTCTTTAGGTAGTGGCTTAGTCCCTGGAAGCTCTGGTTGCTTGGCATTGTTGTTCATATGGGGTCTCGAGCTCCTTCAAGCTCTTCCAGTTCTTTCTCTGATTCCTTCAACGGGGGTCCTATTCTCAGTTCAGTGGTTTGCTGCTGGCATTCGCCTCTGTATTTGCTGTATTCTGGCTGTGTCTATCAGGAGCGATCTACATCCGGCTCCTGTCTGTCTGCACTTCTTTGCTTCATCCATCTTGTCTAATTGGGTGGCTGTATATGTATGGGCCACATGTGGGGCAGGCTCTGAACGGGTGTTCCTTCAGTCTCTGTTTTAATCTTTGCCTCTCTCTTAACTCAAACTCTTAAGGGCTTAGTGGAGGCAGAGCTAAAACCAGTTTGTTCCATAGATTGTTCTAGAAATGCCTCCCACTGGTATCTAGTCGCACTCCCAGCACTCTCTGCCCTCCATCTCCCCATACCTGATTGTCATCCCCATTCCAATCCTCACCCCCTCTCCCACACCACACACTTTCCTTACTCCATCCATCTCCAGTGATAGTGTTGCTTCCCCTTTTGAGTGAGATTCATACATTCTTCCTTGGGACCTTCTTATTTCTCAGTTTCTTTGGGTTTGTGGATTATAACACAGTTATCCTGCACTTTATGGCTAATGTCCACTTATATGTGTCTTTCTGGTTCTCAGTTACCTCCCTCAGGATGAAATTCTCAGGTTCTAGCTGTGTGCCTGCAAATTTGATGATATCTTTATTTTTAATAGCTGCAGGATATCTAAATTGTTTATGGTTTCTGGCTATTATGAATAAAGCTGCTATGAACACAGTTGACCAAGTGTCGTTGGTGGGGCTTCTTTTGGGTATATGCCCAGGAGTGGTCTTTGAGGTAGAACTATTCCCAATTTTCTGAGAAACCACTAACTTGATTTCCAAAGTGTCTAAGTTTGCACATACCAACAATGGAGGAGTGTTCCCCTTGCTCCACATCCTCACCACCATGCGCTGTCAAAAAATTTGGAGCAGATGTTCAGTTTGGTCTTCATGTGGGTCCCCTAACAACTGGAGTTGGTGCTCTTTGACTCTCTTGTCTGCCATTGGATCTTCTTTTACTACATGAAATGCCTCGTTGGGCCTCAGTGTGAGAGGATGTGCCTAGTTCTGCTGAGACTAGATGTCCTAGGATGGGATGGTACTCAAGAAAGGCTTTCCTTTCTTGGAGAAGTGGAGTGGGTAATGGGCAAAAGGATTTGTAAGGGCAGGACTGGGAGGGAAGGAGGGGGTGCTGAGATTGGGATGCAGAGTATATAAAAAATATTGAAAATATATTTAAAAAGAAAAAGAAAAAGAAAAGAAAAGAAAAAAATCCAGAACTCAAACCCATGGCTCCCAGGCAATACAGATTCTGGCACCCACATGGCTCATCTCCTCTCATCCTACTCTGAACCCAGTTCTTAATATTCCTCAGCCTTGCTACTTTCTTTCAGCTACTACCAGGGCCAAATTCTGGTCCCTAGAGACTTCTAGTGTCCTCTCCTATCTACCTTCCACACTGTTGCATTTTCTTGACTACCCTTTTCCAACATCAGGTCTAAGTTTAAAAGAAGAACAAAATTATATACTTTGAAATAAAACAAAGCATACATTTCAAGATCATTGTAGTAAATGACGTAAACCAGATATAGAAGGTCTCTCCTCAAGTGCAGAATTAAGAATAAAAATCAAAAACAATTGTGGAAGTAGAAGGGAAACAATTCGCTAGGGAGCAGTGTATAAGAGGGGAGAGGGAGATAGCACAGGTGGTATGTGTAAATATGACTGAAATACATTGTATATAGCAGTGAAAATGTGATAAAGAAACCTTTATTTTGTAAGAGTAATATGCTAATGAAATATATTCTAGATACACAAATGAACAGTGGGAATGACACTAAGGAATGATGGAATGAAATATTTCCCTTTCTGTTAATTTCAGGTGTGTCAAGTGGCAAGTTTTAAGCTTTCTGGTAAGAGTGCGTATCACTGCTGTTGAGCACAGGATTTGATCACTTTTGATTAATGATGATGAAGCTGCACATTCCTTTGTGCAGTGTTTCAGAATCCTCTCTCAGGTGGTCACACACATACCACATACCTCCAAGTCAACAGTTATCATCAGGTCATTAAGACTCAAGGTAATATTTGAACAAACTACTAATTTTCTGTTGAGAAGTAAGAAGTATCTAGAACTGTATGGCAATAGTCTTCTTTGGTTCCAAATAGAAAGTATGCTAGAAACCTAAGCTGAAGCTGGCCTCTGGGCTTCATTTTGGTTCTTTTTGTCTATTCTGTCTTCCCATCAAACAGGGATGGATATAAGCCATCTAGAGACTGCTGTACGTGAGATACGTTCCTTAAGGTTATGTGGGTTAGCTTTCTGTTTCTGTGACAAAACACCATGACCTAAAGTGGCTTACAGAATAAAGAGTTTCCAATAAACCTACTGGTTCCAGATGGATTAGAGTCCATTGTGGTGGGGAGGAACAACAGTAAGCAGTAGGCATCATGACAGGAAAAGGAAGCTAAAAGATAACTCCTCCAGTGACATGGAGAGAACAGAAAGTAAGTTGGAAGTGAGACAAGGCTATTAACTTTCAAAGCCCAGCCCTGGTGACATGCTACCTCTAGGGACACTGTACCTGCTAGAGATTTCAAAACCTCTCAAACAGCACAATGAACCATGGACCAAGGAGGAATAATTCACATTAAAACTACCACATTTCATTACTTGGGCCTTATAGACTCAGGGCCATACTCAAGTGTAAAATTCATTCAATCCAATTTCAAAAGACCACATAGTCTTTCTTAGCCCTAGCATTGTTTAAAAGCCCAAAGTCTTATGATACTTACGGTAATGTCTTAACTGTAGTGTTTTATTGTAAGTGTCCTAGAATCACTGAAGGAAGACCCAAGACGCAAGTAATATCCAAAACCAAAAAGTGCTTATTCTGCAGATGTAATCAGTATGCAGGGGTCAGCCATTCATACAAAATGGTGACAAGAAAAACCCTCAGGCTCCTTTCACATAGGGTTGGGGACTTTTCTAGAAAAGTTAGGTAACCTCTAATATGATTGGCCAAGAGTGCAGCAGGGATATTATTGCTGTTTTGATTGGTTGCTATATTAGTTCTATTATATTTGATGAGACCTTGAAGAATTCCAGGAATGATATTGTTATCTCTCTTGGCCACATGTCCCAGGAGCTGACTCAGCTTCGGCTCCTCGTCCCTCTAGGCCAAATGTCAGGGCCACTATTGACTAAGGACCCCTTGTCTGTGGTTCTCCCAAGGAACATTTCCTACTTCTTTGGGAAACTGAAATTTAAGGCCTAAAATGGCTGCCTGTTCTAAAATGTAGTGGGTTAAATCCTCTCACTATAAAATCAAAATATTTTCATCATATAATACCACAAAATTTACAGTACCATGCCAAAAGGAGGAACAAGGATACAGTGAGGGAATAGTTGACAAAGCGAGACCGAAGCCCAGCAGGACAATCATCAGGAGTTGTAGCTCCATACCCAGTGTCAGGTAGTCTGTTTCAAAGTGATGGTTCTACCCCTCCAGCTTTTCTGTCTGCAACACACATCTCTCTCTAGAGTACTTCCACTCCCAGTATGCAGCTTTTCTTGACAGATATCCCATGGGTCTGGACTCACAGTATTTCGAGGTCTCCACTAGTCTTGACACTGCTTCATGTAATGGTCTCTCGTGGCTTTCTGCCTTGCTGGAACCTTCATACAGAGATTGCTTTGCCATACATTAGTGGGCCTTATGGCTCTCTGAAACTAAGAAAGAACAGTTTATGTCTTCCTGTCTCTTAAAGTTTCTGGGCCTCTGGAGTTTGTACCATGTAGATGGCACCACCATGTTCATCATGTTCAGGCTCCAGCTTTGGACAGCCCTTGGTACACAACAAATGTATTAGCAGCAGCTTTTTTAAAAAATATAATGCTTTCTAGGAATAGCCAGTTCCTTAGGTCTTTTTCTTTCATTAGTAGAAAATGTAGTTGGGCCTTGTTTGTTTCAGTGAAAACCAGGAGGCCTCTTCTTAACTATGTTAACCACCTTAGCAACAGCTGCCTCTTTTTCAGTATTGGCCTTATCTATAACATTAAACGTCCTGGTGCCATTTTTCCCTCAAAAACATCATTTTTACATGTCTTTTGACCTACTTGCCCTTTCCATTGTAGACTTTTATAATGAAAATTAGTAATAACCATGCCATAGAAATTAGTGTTATTTAGGCTTGAAATTTGCTCTTCTAAAGTAATTAGTTCATGATTTTAATTTGCCTTCAGGCAAGACTGTAAGACTTGGGCACAAAGCAATCAGACTCTTGGCCAACATATCACATTAATGCCCTCTAGCACACTGGTTATTAAAAATCCTTGCGTCTAGTCTCACTAACATGGCTGCCTAGATGTGAACTGAACAAAGAATAGCACATGCCAACACAGAAAACAAAAAACTCAGGAGGCCTTGAGACCCAGTGATTAAGGGTCAAACAACCCTTTTATAGGGGTTGCCTAAGACCATCAGAACAATAGCAAATTCATACCAAAAAGACAATATTACAGTTATTAAGTACCAACGAATCTAATTTTATGGTTGTGGGTTGCCAGAACATAAAAGACTATACCAAAGGACCGTGGAAGGGCATTAGGAAGGTTGAAGCAATTTTGGCCAGTTCGAGCATCATGTGGCAAGCATGGCCCTAGGAAACCTTGCCTCTCTCTCCCATTCCTTCTGCCTGGCTGAAAGCCTTTAGATTACATTTCTGAAGCTAGCCAGAAATGTCTATTCCTTTATTTGACCACTTTCTCCTCCTGAGGCTGGCTACCAAGGCTCAGTGGTCTAAATATTGAAGTCCAGCAATCGAAAGCCCTTTGGCTCATGTTTAACGTGCCCTAATTAAACATCTCATCCTAATGTAGCATTTCCCCTTGCACTTTTACAACCTGCTGTTTTCCTTTGTGCCACACCTTTGTCCTCTCTATCCATAGGCAGACCTTTCTCCTTACTGGACAGATATCCCTGCTCCCTTTCCCTATTCCCTTCACCCTCATCCTCTATCTCTTATACTTGTCTCTTTTCCATGCCCTCTGTCCATCTGGGGCAAATGAATCTTCTTTGTGCTGAGAATGTGTTTTTTTAGGGTCCTGAACCAATATATATATATATATATATATATATATATATATATATGTATATATATATATATTAACTTGAGTATTTCTTATATACATTTCGAAAGGATATTCCTTTCCCGGTTTCCGCAAACATCCCTCCCTCCCTCCTTTTATAAGTGTTCCTCCCATCCTCCCCTCTTGCCCTCCCCCAACAACAATCTAGTTCATCTGGGGTTCAGTCTTAGCAGGACCCAGGGCTTCCCCTTCCACTGGTGCTCTTACTAGGATATTCATTGCTACCTATGAGGTCAGAGTCCAAGGTCAGTCCATGTATAGTCTTTAGGTAGTGGCTTAGTCCCTGGAAGCTCTGGTTGCTTGGCATTGTTGTACATATGGGGTCTCGAGCCCCTTCAAGCTCTTCCAGTTCTTTCTCTGATTCCTTCAACGGGGGTCCTATTCTCAATTCAGTGGTTTGCTGCTGGAATATGCCTCTGTGTTTGCTGTATTCTGGCTATGTCGCTCAGGAGAGATCTACATCCGGCTCCTGTCTGTCTGCACTTCTTTGCTTCATCCATCTTGTCTAATTGGATGGCTGTATATGCATGGGCCACATGTGGGACAGGCTCTGAATGGGTGTTCCTTCTGTGTCTGTTTTAATCTTTGCAGCTCTATTCCCTGACAAGGGTATTCTTGTTCCCCTTTTAAAGAAGGAGTGAAGCATTTACATTTTGATCATCCGTCTTGAGTTTCATTTGTTCTACTCATCTAGGGTAATTCAAGCATTTGGGCTAATAGCCACTTATCAATGAGTGCATACCATGTGTGTTTTTCTGTGATTGGGTTACCTCACTCAGGATGATATTTTCCCGTTCCCTCCATTTGCCTACGAATTTCATAAAGTCGACTGTTTTTGATAGCTGAGTAATATTCCATTGTGTAGATGTACCACATTTTCTGTATCCATTCCTCTGTTGAAGGGCATCTGGGTTCTTTCCAGCTTCTGGCTATTATAAATAAGGCTGCAATGAACATAGTGGAGCACGTGTCTTTTTTATATGTTGGGGCCTCTTTTGGGTATATGCCCAAGAGAGGTATAGCTGGATCCTCAGGCAGTTCAATGTCCAATTTTCTGAGGAACCTCCAGACTGATTTCCAGAATGGTTGTACCAGTCTGCCACCCCACCAACAATTGAGGAGTGTTTCTCTTTCTCCACATCCTCGCCAGCATCTGCTGTCACCTGAGTTTTTGATCTTAGCCATTCTCACTGGTGTGAGCTGAAATCTCAGGGTTGTTTTGATTTGCATTTCCCTTATGACTAAAGATGTTGAACATTTCTTTAGGTGTTTCTCAGCCATTCGGCATTCCTCAGCTGTGAATTCTTTGTTTAGCTCTGAACCCCATTTTTAATAGGGTTATTTGTCTCCCTGCAGTCTAACTTCTTTGAGTTCTTTGTATATTTTGGATATAAGGCCTCTATCTGTTGTAGGATTGGTGGATCTTTTTCCCAATCTGTTGGTTGCCATTTTGTCCTAACCACAGTGTCCTTTGCCTTTCAGAAGCTTTGCAGTTTTATGAGATCCCATTTGTCGATTCTTGATCTTAGAGCATAAGCCATTGGTGTTTTGTTCAGGAAATTTTTTCCAGTGCCCATGTGTTCCAGATCCTTCCTAATTTTTCTTCTATTAGTTTGAGTGTATCTGGTTTGATGTGGAGGTCCTTGATCCACTTGGACTTAAGCTTTGTACAGGGTGATAAGCATGGATCGATCTGCATTCTTCTACATGTTGACCACCAGTTGAACCAGCACCATTTGCTGAAAATGCTATCTTTTTTCCATTGGATGGTTTTGGCTCCTTTGTCAAAAATCAATTGCCCATAGGTGTGTGGGTTCGTTTCTGGGTCTTCAATTCTGTTCCATTGGTCTATCTGTCTGTCTCTGTACCAATACCATGCAGTTTTTATCACTATTGCTCTGTAATACTTCTTGAGTTCACGGATAGTGATTCCCCCTGAAGTCCTTTTATTGTTGAGGATAGTTTTAGCTCTCCTGGGTTTTTTGTTATTCCAGATGAATTTGCAAATTGTTCTGTCTAACTCTTTGAAGAATTGGATTGGTATTTTGATGGGGATTGCATTGAATCTGTAGATCGCTTTTGGTAAAATGGCCATTTTTACTATATTAATCCTGCCAATCCATGAGCATGGGAGATCTTTCCACCTTCTGAGGTCTTCTTCAATTTCTTTTCTTTCAGAGTCTTGAAAGTTCTTATTGTACAAATCTTTTACTTGCTTGGTTAAAGTCACACCGAGGTACTTTATATTATTTGGGTCTATTATGAAGGGTGTCGTTTCCCTAATTTCTTTCTCGGCTTGTTTCTCTTTTGTGTATAGGAAGGCTACTGACTTATTTGAGTTAATTTTATACCCAGTCACTTTGCTGAAGTTGTTTATAAGCTTTAGTAGTTCTCTGGTGGAACTTTTGGGATCACTTAAATATACTATCATATCATCTGCAAATAGTGATATTTTGACTTCTTCTTTTCCGATCTGTATCCCCTTGACCTCCTTTTGTTGTCTGATTGCTCTGGCTAGAACTTGAAGAACTATATTGAATAAGTAGGGAGAGAGTGGGCAGCCTTGTCTAGTCCCTGATTTTAGTGGGATTGCTTCAAGTTTCTCTCCATTTAGTTTAATGTTAGCAACTGCTGAACCAATATTTTTTCTTTCAACCACTGCCCTAGACAAAGAACATAACCTAAGGAATGTTGAGAGTGGGTGAAAGACTTCCTTAGTCTGTAAAAAAATACCAGTTGGTTATCTACTACTGAATGGTCAGACCTAAATACATACATACTTAAACATTATAAAAGTGGCACAGATTGTTCTTATAGTTGAGTTGACAAAGGACATTTCTCATTCATGTCACTTCAGTGGTCAATGTAAGAGATATATTTAATATTCATTCAAAACCCATTTTCATCATATGCCTGTACTTCTGTGAACAATGCAGTTTTCTGGAAATATGTATGAGAGAATCCCTGAAGTAAAGGTAAAAAGAAAAATTAGAATACAAATTACAAGTTTAAAAAAAACTGAAAAACTAGGAAGAAGATTAATGCGTATGCCCTGAAAAATAGTCAAAGTTCGACATAAAATCAGTGTGTTGGTTCTGTGTGTTATCACTTACTTCTGACTACACATTTCAATGTAGGTTTTGTGGTGAACAAAGATTCTTTGCTGTCTTTGTATTTCGTTGTGAGTGTACTGGTAAGTTTGCTGGCAGTTGTGGCTCTAAGAACTTGCAGAAAGGAGAGGAATCTTCTGATCGCTGGTGGGGTATAAAGACAGAGCGAGTTGGTTAATTATGGCATCCCATCAGGTATTTCCTGCTTGCAGGTTCAGACTTCTGTTCCTCTTTGACCTTGAAATAGCCTTTCCTCAGCACTGTGGATCAGCACTCCTGCATGATCTGAATAGACACATGTCTTTTCCAGGTTTACAGAGATAGAAAACATTCCTCTAAAAAATCTTCCTTCTACTTCTCGTGGCCTTCAGGCTTTAAAGTCTTCCATCATTGTTAGCTGCCCAACACATTGCAGACTCAGCTACTGAATGCTCATCACATTCTCCTCCTCATCTCTAGAGGCTAAACAGTGCTTTACCTAGCAATTCCGTCTTACTGTAATTGTCTCTGTTGTCTGGTATGTGGTCTATACTCCTCCAGTGGCCACTCGACTACTTCCAAGTCTTTCATTCTCTAAGTATCACATCCCCAGTCATAAGGAAAACAGTGTTTACTTATATTATAGAGGTGCTTTTGTCAACATCTATATGTATCTATATGTATATATATTTATAAATCTGAATGTATTTACATTAATCTATCCCTGTTTAAACTACTGTAGATTTTCTGTTACAACTGGACTCATGCTACCCTGAAACTGAAACATGAGAAGCAATTCACTGTTTGAAGGTATCCACTGGAGCTAGCATGCAAGGAGGCTCTTGAACGGGGAAGACTCTTATATAAAGGAAATTACAGGGACACTGTATATCAGAAGAAAAGAGCAAAATGATTAGATGTTCATACTCTACATATAGCTTTTATATCCATTCTGAGCTCAGGTTGTTATGTTTACACTACAGGCACTTTTACCCGCTCAACTGTCTTTCCAGACCCACCTTTTGTGAGACACTAGAGATTTTCTTGTAGAGTCAAGATCGCCAGTCAACCAACCATTGGCACCAGCCTCTTCTTTCATGAGAATGCCTATATGCTATTTGCAGTAGACTTCTTCCTAAACTCTCCTATCACTGTGCACTCTCATAAGTTTTGACTGTTTTTATAGATTTTAATTCATTAATAGTAAAATATTGAATCTTGGAGTATGCTCAAAGAAAATGATCTAATCTAGACTTCTCAATATATACATAAAGAGATTGTGGTCAAAGACAAAAATGCTTTTCAAGGTTACATAGCTAAAAATCATTGCATTCAAGGCACACAGAGGATATTGTCCTTTTGAACATGCTGCTTTTTCATGGAAGGCCTATGTTAAAAATGAAGGCAATACTTACTTCTCTGTATCTATTCAGAGACCTGCTGTCCAGATCATATGTAGGTTTCATTCCTAGCAACCTATGGGATATAAACAAGATATAGTTGGTTAGAGTTATTCTTTCTCGTGATGGCTAATATTGTGTATCAACTTAGCTATACTATGATATTTTATATGTTTAGACAGATATTAATATTAATTTTCCATTAAGGTATTCTCAGGTATAATTGATATTGAAAGAATTAGATTATGTATTTAAAAAAAAAACAAAACAAAACCTTCCAAGTTCATCTGAAACTCGTCAATCAGATGAAGTCCTTAAGGAATAAAAAAGATTGAGACCCCCCAGATGAGGAAAACTTCAACAGAATTCTAAGTTGAGGGCCTGCCCTGCATATTTCAGATTTCTAGGTATGGCAACTGCCTGAGTTTAATCCTTACAATAAGTCTTTATATGGAAATGTAGGTAGATAACGAGTTACCAGAGATATATATCTACTACGAATACATCTATTGAGGGAGAAAAGAGACATTTCTGTCTTTTGGTCCTTTCCCACGAGTGGGTGATCCTGTAGACAGCTGTGGGTAATTAGGAGTACAGAAGAATAATTTTGTAGCCTATTCCTATTTTTTTAACAAACAGTGACAAATATAAAAGTATATTATAAAGAACTCACTGCTTATTATACTTTCATCCGACATATTTGAGCATTATTCTGTATCAGGTTATCTTTTAGGCCACAGTCATCACTTCTTAGCCTTTTGACTGAGATCTAGTATATATCATATTAGTACTTCTCCCCTCAGGTTATAAATGTACATGAGAGAAGTACAAAGGAGAAAGGTCAAAGCGGTAGAAAAGAGCTTTCGAGGCAGGCAAAACCAGAACTGTATTTGAGCAGAGACTCTTTATATTAATTCAGATTTACCTGCCAAAAAATATGCCTTTAAGTGCTCTCTGTTTGACATGATTTCCCAGGTACTTAGGAACAAAAATATGAATAATATCCAACAGTAAGAAATCCATAGAAGCTTAACTCCATTGTACTCAGAGAGAACGTTATGAAAACAACAGCAGGTCGGTAGCCTGTGTCACTAAGGCTCCAGGGTAAACAGAGGTCTGACTGCCTAAATCCTTTAAAGCAGATGAGCAGTGTCAGAAATATATACTTCGTGCTGGGATTTAAACCTTAAAATAAGTTGTTTTTGAGCATACTAAACGGCCTAATTTATTTTGCTTTCGGAAGTATTTCTTTGAAGATCTAATTTCAGCTCTCACATGACAAATGCTATCTAGCTATTGATCCTTCCAACTTTCAAGTCTCAACATTTGTTCTTCTGCTATTTCTTTCTGACTGGTAACTATTAGAGCTGTCATTACACAGTTCTATTCTGTTACCCCTATGAAGTGCAGTACATGAAAGAAGTCATTGTTCCAGGGGCTAGAATGTATGCTGGTTGATTCAAAGTGTAATCTTATCTCCTTACCTCAACCTAATTATTAAGTCTATATGATGAGTTTTGTGCAGTTTTGTTTTTATTCTTAAGACTGAGCTCTTCTATAAGATATAAAGGTAGATAAGAATGTTGCTCTTGAGAAAAACATAATGAGAATATTATAATAAGTTTGCGGGTAGATTTCAAAATTTGCACATGAATGTGCTTCTTGTATAAGATAGCATTTTGGTTATCTGGTTTGCAAGTCCTGAAAGAAAAATAATGATTGCCAAAGTTGTTTCCTTCACTATCTCACATACATGCATTGCTACAAAAAATTCTAGGATATATCTGTAGTGTCCATTTTAAACCTGTTTATGTACAAAGTCTCTGTTCCTTTTACATACTTTATTATTTTCCTTAACTTACCATGAAACAAAATAATCTCCTGTTTTTATCCTAGCTCCCTCCGGTCAGGACAGAAGGACATTTGTAATATGTATGCTATCCTCCTTTGTCCACTCTAGCCCCCATCCTATCAGGACAGAAGGACATTTGTAAAAAATGTATAGTATTTTCTGTGTCCATTCTAGCTTCTTCCTGTCAAGACAGAAGGATCTTTAAAAATATGTATCTTACCTTATGATCTTTTATGCCTAGCATTCAAAATGTTCCTATGTTTTTCCTATTGCTATAATGTTAGGTGGAAATCTTTATACAATGACTCTTGAGACCTTGTATTCTATCTTACTAAAATTATCTTCCAGCTTCACCCATTTTAAAGCCCTCCCACATACTTTCTATTCCAGCCTTACATTCATTCTTTTTACTTACTCCATTTAAGTTTTAAAGGGATAGATAAAGAACCTAGAATCTTGCCTATTTGTCAGGGAAACAATCGGCCATTGCTTTACATCTCCCTGACTCATTCTTCTGAGGCAGTGCCTTGCTATTCAATTCAGGCTAGATGTGTACTTGTTGGATTACTGACATGGAACTCAAACTTCAATTCTGCTTACTTCTCCCTCCTAAGTATAGGGATTTCAGGTATGTGCCATCCCCTCTTACTTCCCCACATCTCTGGCATGGTGGTAAGTCTTAACACCATGGGAACTTCCCCATGTTTGACATTGCTTATTGAAAATAACCATCCTGCCTCTTTTACTATAAATTGTACTATCTCGGAAATCCCAGTAGAGATATCACTTCATTAGAGCAACTTAGTGGTGCATGCGAGGGTATTATGTGTTTTACTAGTTTTGCTTTTGAGTCAGGGTACTATGTAGTAATGCCAGCTGTTCTTAAACTCATTATATAGATCAGACTAATATCAAACATGCAGAGACCCACTAAAGTCTACCTCTCAGATGTTAGAATTAAAAGGCTTTTATTCCCCTCTGTGCAAAAATAATTTTATGTCCTTGTTAGGATACATTATTTGTCTTTTTTAAAGAAATAAATCCCAATAAATATAAGGTACTTTATTATTCTGTATTTTAATATATCTTTTACTAATGGATACTTATGTTGAGCACCTTTTCTTGTACTTATCGGCCCTGTTTCTGGTGCTTTGCCTATTTTCGTGTAATTATCTCCCATTATTTATTGCTATTACATTCAGGAATCCTTTGATTGTTTGTATATTAGCCTCATTCATTAGGTATGTGATCTGTAAGTATTTTCTCCCACAGATTACTTCTTGTTTACTTGATTCTCTCCTTTACTGCTTTTGAGTTTGATGGAATCCCACTTTACTATTTTCTTACCTGTGCTTTTGGTATTGTGTCCAGGAAACCATTACCCAGACCAAGATCCAGGAATCTTTGCCCCCCATTTTTCCTTTATTTAAATTAATAAATGTATTGTTTGCTTACATACCAAAGTCTGCTTTCTCCCAGTCCCCTCTCCCAGAATCAGTCCCCCATCTCCCCTCTCCTTCTCCTCTGAGAGGATCCCCATACCATCCCACCCCCCACCCCACCCTATCCTTGCTAGGTATCCCTCCACCTTGGCATATCAAGTCATGGCAAGATTAGACAGATCCTCTCCCACTGAGGCCACACAAAGGCAGTCCTCTGCTACATATGTGCCAGGGGTCTTGATCCAGCTCACTACGAACTTTGGTTGATGGGTCAGTCTCAGAGAGCTCCCAGGGGTCTAGGTTAGTTGACCCTGTTGGTCCTCCTGTGGGGTTCTTATTCATTTCAGGGACTTTAATCCTTCCCCAGCTCTACCATAAGGGTCCCAGACCTCTGTCCAACGTTTGGCTGTGGGTATCTGCATCTGTTTCAGTCAGCTGCAGGGTAGAGCCTCTCAGAGGACAGTTACGCTAAGCTCCTGTCTCTGAACATAACAGAGTATCATTTATAGTGTCAAGGATTTGTGCTTGCCTGTGGAAGGGGGTCTCAAGTTGGGCTGGTTATTGCTTGGCCATTCCTTCGGTATCTGTTACATCTTTGTGCCTGCATTTCTTTTAGACAGGACAAACTTTGGATCCAAAGTTTTGTGGGTGGGTTGATGTCCCCATCCCTCCACGGGTGGTCCTGCCATGCTACAGGGCGTGGCCTCTTCAGGTTCCATGTTCCCATCGTTAGACATCTCAGTTAAGGTCACAAGCAATGACACCTGGGAGCCACTCACATTCCAGGTCTCTGGGGCTTCCTAAAGATTCCTCGTCCCCCTCCTCCCTGGCAGCTGCAGATTTCCCTTATTCTCCTGTCCATCTGGATTTCTCCCTTGTCTCTCCCATACCTGATCCTTCCCACCATTCCTCTCACCCCCCTCTCCCATCCAGGTCCCTGTTTCCCTTTGCCTCCCAGGACTATTTTGTTCCCTCTTCTAAGAGAGATTCAAGCGTCCTCACTTGGGCTTTCCTTCTTGTTTAATTTCTTTGAGTTTGTGGGTATATCATGTATATCCTATACTTTATGGCTGATCCACTTATCGGCGAGTACATACTATGTATGTCCTTTTGGGTCTGAGTTATCTCACTCAGGATATGTTCTAGTTCTATCCATTTACCTGCAAAATTCACGATGACCCTGATTTTTAATAATTTTAGTTGTTTATTTTATTTTTAAATTGAATATTTTATTTATTTACATTCCAAATATTATCTCCTTCCTGGTTTCCTCTCTGCAAACCCCCTATCCTACCCCTCTTCCTCCTGCATCTATGTGGGTGCTCCCCCACCTATAATATTCCACTGTGCCAATGAAAGACATTTTCTGTATCTATTCTTCAGTTGAAAAACATCTGGATTGTTTCAATTTTCAGGTTATCATAAATAAAACTGTTACGAACATATTGGGCATGTGTCTGTCTGGCGTGTATAGTGGAGCATCTTTCCAGTATATGCCCAAGAGTGGTATAGCTGGGTCTTCAGGTAGAACTATTTCCAATTTTCTGAGAAACTGTCAAATTGATTTCAGGACTAGTTGTATAAGTTTGCAATCCCACCAGCAATGAAATAGTGTTCCCCTTTCTCCACATCCTTGCCAGCATGTGCTATCTCCTGAGTTTTTGATCTTAGCTATCTTGATTGGTGTAAAGTGGAATCTCAAGATCATTTTGATTTGCATGTCTCTGACGACTAACAACTTTGAACATTTCTTTAGGTGCTTCTCAGACATTCTAGATTCCTCTGTTGAGAACTCTCTGTTTAGTTCTGTGCCCCATTTTTAATTAGTTTACTTGGTTTGTTGGAGTCTAACTTCTTGAGTCCTTGATATGTTTTGGATATTAGCTCTCTGTCAGATATAGGGTTAATTTGTAAGCTTTTGCCAATCTGTAATCTGCCAATTGTGCTATGGACAGCATCCTTTGTGTTATAGAAGCTTTTCAGTTTTATGATGTCCCATTTGTTGAAGTTGCTTTCTTTTTTCCATCGTGTGGTATTGGCTTTGTTGTCAAAAATCAAGTATCTAAACGTGTGTGTGTGTGTGTGTGTGTGTGTGTGTGTGTGTGTGTGTGTGTGTGTTTCTATGTCTTCAATTCTATTCTATTGATCAACCTGTCTGCTTCTGTACAAATACCTTGAAGTTTTTGTTACTATTGCTCTTTAATACAGTTCGAGGTCAGGGATGTATTCAGGTTTGTTTTGGCTATCATGGGTCTTTTGTTTTTTCCATATAGTGTTAGTTCTCCAATCCAATTTGAATGGACCTTAGGCCCTAATGTTTTTCTAAACATAGATATTCAATTTTCTTGTAATAATTTATTAAAGACTCTGCTTCTCCATATATATTTGGAATCTGTGTCAGGGTCCGTTGGGATTTCTACTCTGTTTCATTACTCTAAATGTTCTAACGCTAGATGACACCAATTTGATTGCTACACTCTGTTCTATATTGTGAAATCAGAATTTGTGGTACCTCAAGCTCTGTTCACCTAACATAAAATCAGCTGGCTCTACTAGGGAGGTGTGTGTTTGTACTCTATATTAATTATAGGGTTATTTTATACTTTTTTGAGCAATATTATTGTAATTTTAATAAGAACTGATCTGAATCTGTTGATCACATATTTACTTACCAAGTCCATGAACATGGGATGATTTTTCATTTGCCTTTGAATGCTTTAATTTCTCTCACCAGTGTAGTGATAGGATATGAACTTATTCATGTAGGGTTGTGTGTACTCCTTCATCCATGACCTGAATATTTGCTTTTTTAAATTATAAACCATACTGATTGATACATGCAATCAATGACATATAATACTACTAGAATTAAAGCATAGAGAAGAAAAGCAAATGGAAGATGTTACAATTTATGTTTCTAATTTCAGTGATGAAAAGAAATTGACACAGTCAAATTAGGCCAAAAAATTAGTCAGTGCATTTAGATTAAAGCTACTGGCCCAGCTTGGGATCCATCCCATATGCAGGCACCAAGCCCCGATAGTATTACTTTTATGCCATGTTCTGCTTGCCGACAGGAGTCTAGCATGACTGTCCTCTGAGAGGTTCTACCAGCAGCTGACTGAGACAGATGCAGATACTTAAACCAACCATTGGACTGAGGTCAGGGACCCCTATGGAAGAGTTAGAGAAAGGACTGAAGGAGCTGAAGGGGACTGCAACCCCATAGGAAGAACAAAAGTGTACATTAACCCCGACCCTTCAGAGCCCCTACAGTCTAAGTCACCATCCTTAGAGTTTACATGAGTTGGTCCGTGGCCCTGCTACATATGTAGAGAGGGCTGCTTTGTGTAACCTCAGTGGGAAAAGATGTACTTAATCCTGTGAAGATATGATGCCCCAGGGAAGGGAAATGCTAGCAGGGTGAAGGGGGAGTGGGTGGTGGTAATCACCTCCTCAGAAGCAAAAAAGAGGGGAGTTGGGTTGAAGAACTTGTGATGGAGGGACCAGGAAGGGGAGCAACATTCTGAATAAATAAAATAATGAATAAAAAAGATTGTTTTACTTTATATATTAATTTGATTTTTGCAATGGAGTCACAGTTGACTTTTTAGCCTATGTCTCAGATGGAATTTTGAGCTTGAAATAGAGATTTGTAGTCATCTATGTTAGGCTGAATAAGCTTAAAGCATGATAATTGGTGACTTCTCACAAAATTAATGCAATTCATAATTGCAGTCATATTAGAGACAAGTTAAGTGAGAAATAGAAAGGAACTATTAAGGACTTGAAAGATTGAGTATAATGAAGTAACAGAAAAACTATTTGAAGAAATAGCCAGGGAGGCCCCCAAAAATAACACTATTACTGGGGCTATGGGGCATTCACAAAAAGAGACCTATCATGACTGCCCTACGAAAGTCCCAAGAAGTAGCTGAAAGAGTCAGATGAAGTAATGTGCACCCAACCAATGAACAGAAGCAGCTGACCACTCTGGTTGAATTAGGGAAATTTTGGAGGAAGCTGAGGAGGAGGGCTACCCTGTAGGAGGACCAGCAGTCTCAATTAACCTGGACCCCTGAGATCTCTCAGACACTGGATCACCAACCAGGCAGCATACCCAGCTGAGATGAGGCCTCCAACACATACAGCAGAGGACTGCTGGGTCTATGTTCAGTCAGAGAAGGTGCACCTAACCTTCAGGAGACCAGAGACCCAGGAACTTTAGGGGTCTGGTGAGATGGGGTCATCTTGTGGAGACATGGTGAGGGGATATATGGAAGTGTCAGGAGTGGACTAGGAGGGAAATAAAATCTGGAGTGTAAAAATTAATTAATTAATTAGTTAATGAATTAAAATAGCCGTTAGGTTCCACTAACGAGCTGTCTGATAGTGACTGACTTATATTTTAGTTTGATTACAAAGCACCTCAGTAGGGGTGGGTAAAGTGAAGATGGAACTTCAGAAAGTGATGACAGGAAAGGAGGAAGAAGGTAGCAATATATAGAAGACCTAGACCACGAGAAACAGTTCTAGTAAGAGAGAATTGCACACTTTTAAATGCAGAATAAGAAGTTTTAGCGGAAAATGAAAGAGGGTTGAACGAGGTTAGGAGTAAGAGGTTAGTGTTAAGAAAGCAGGTTAGTCATACTTACTATGATGAACATTTGCTGTCCTCATGAAGTATTAAAATACCAAATGGGAATATCTTCTATTGTTTCCTGGAGGGTATATTCTTGGTTTCTTTTTTTATGGGCATAGGTCTCCCTCCCACAAGACTCTTGTTTTTAAAGTGCCCTCCTTAGAGTGGGTAAAATGTCCCACCCTTAGCTGAGAAGCTACTTGCAAGTGTTAGCTGCCAGGAGAGGGAAAATCAGTTTTCTTCAATGGAGTGACACTGAATATAGAAAACATGCTCTAGTACAGACCCCATGCTTAAGAGTAGTTAGCTACCAAAAATTAGGGTTCATGGTGTTCATGATAGTGTGTGTGTGTGTGTGTGTGTGTGTGTGTGTTAAAAATGGAGAAGGAACATGAAGTTAGATGGGTAGGGCAATGGAGATGAGGTAGGAGGCATTTGGAGAGAGTAACGAATATGATCAAAATGTATTGTATCCAATTCTCAAAAATAAATGAACATACTAAGAAAAGAAAAGAAAAAAAAAGAAAACAGGTTAGTGTTCAGAGAATGGTTAGCAGTAAAGAGTGTGCAATAAACCATTTCCCACAGACTGTCCTTCCTCCCTTACACAATGATAGTCTTTTGTTGTTTGGAAATAATGCTGTTGTGTCAAATCAAGAACATCTTCTTATCTAATAAACAATCTGATATAATGGGATTGAATTATCCAAACTCAAGCTATCGTGTCATAGCAAAGGTAGAGAGAAGACTGATCAGAGATAAACAGGGAGATGCACTATAATCATCTCAAGACTCTGGTTTTACTTTCCCCACACCACGATAAATTACGTAATTCCAAGCCGTAACCCAAAACAGTAGATTTTGAAACAAAGCAGTACTGTGGTTAAAAGCTGAGACTGTCTTACATCTTTATTTTCCTTTGCAGGCCACCTGTTACTCACAGTTTCAGATTAGATAAGAGAACGAGTACAATTATTTTACTCCCAGGTAGAACACTAAGAAATGTTCAGCTATTTCCTGTAATAATAAAAATGATTCTTTAAGTATAAAAAGCAGCTTGATCATTTGACTTCTGCCATGAAGTATGTGCAATGAGAATTCTTCACAAATTCTTGAATGAAATAATAAAATGAGTTTCTCAGATATTAGTTAAAGATCCTCGGGTATAAATGTGGAAAATTACCTGTTTCCAATGTATATGTGTATGCTAGACATATTAGTAGAAATATTTGTTTTAGTACATTACTCTGACTATACATGAATGTTAAAAGTGATACTCTTCTGTTGTTTAATCCTTTATTTCAAGATTAATCAATCTGTATACTTAGATGGAATAAAAGAAGATATCATAACAACAGTATATGATGCTGTGTATTTTTCTGACAATGGCTAACTATTAATTCAACAACTTCTACTTTTAAAATGTATTTTTTGCTATCCAAACTTGAGTTTTTAAAAGATCTATTGAAGCTGTTAGAGATACAAGTTAAAGAGCTATGACTGAGAAGGTGGATTATTTAATCTACAAAGGTGACAGCTGTGCATTCTGTGAATGTATATTTATGGACTTATGAGCATTTATTACTTGCTTACTAGTATATAATGCCTTTGAATAGTCTGCTCAGTAAGCTTATATTTAGTCATTTCCAAAAATGCATATTATTATTCAGCAGACTTTGTACTGAAGCATGATAAAAGAGGTGTTGTTTTCTCAGTACTGCTCTGTAGCCACACGAGCTATTCACAAGTGATTCTAAAACATATTATTTTCTAAAATTCATGTGTTTACAAAGTAATACATTGCTGCCTCAATATAAACCATCAGAAAAATTTTCAGAGATACTTATGCAGAAACAAATCCGATTTTTAGTTTGTTCAACTCTGCATTTACCTTTGACCTTGCCCTAGACTGTCTTCTTGAAAAAAAAATAATAATCTTGACAGCAGCTGATAACTTAATTGCCATTTCATTTCCTGTTTCCCCTCCAACTCAGATCTTAGAAAGATGTCTACACCTCTACTACCGGCGTCCTATTTCCTCTTTCACAGTTTCTACCTCTGAAAGTCTAGACTTTCAAGCATCTCATAGCACTGAACTAATTACCAACTTGTCTGTCACCATTTATCTTTCCAGCTTCTCTATTTGTTTTGTAGAACTAAATATCCTTTTTGTGGCGTCTGTCCTACCCTTCATTTCTTATTATTCCATAGCTATTCATCAAACAATGTTTTTATTTTTACTTCAAATATAATCTACACTTACTTATTTTTATTAATAATTAAAACTTGTAAATTTAAATGAAAAGATAATTTCAGAAATTGTAAGAGCTTGAGAACTGAACCTAGTTATAAACACTTGTTCATCAAATGTAGAAAGCAATAATAATAAAGTGACTTTAACTTCAATTTTGCTGAATGATAATACCTTACTGAAATTCAGAGGCTGTATTAATTACTTGGTATGTCTACAATGGTTATTTATTATAAATTTGTACTGATACATTTTGTATACTGACCTCTGTTTGGCCTAACAAATTTAATCACTGGTTGTGATGGGGAGAAAACAAATAGAGATCCTTATGCTTGTTACTCTGTTGCCTAAAAGTGGAATTTTGGACACATATGCAATAGTAAAAAATAATACAGATTCCCAAAGTAAACTCCATTGGTGTTAGCTGCACCACTGTTATTACTACCCACACAATTCACTGTTAATTTTAATATGAAAGCATGCATGATTCACTAAAAATTATGTATGTTTACAACATGACAAATGAATGTTTTTAAGTCTAAAATACAAATACAAATCTGTATTGTTTCCTTACATGGAACTATATGAAGCAGTATTACCAAAGACAGTGGAAACCCATGGTAGTTGTGCTTAGTAACAGTTCTGGAATTTAAGAAGCCCTCCATTGTTGCATTAGGCCATTTAGAAAGTTCTGTGTCTCAACTGACTGTAATTCCTATCTGCCCTAGTGCCCTGTTAATGACCTTCCATCTTCGAGTAAGGGGAGGAATTCAATGTTTATGCTTTGAAAATTCTCTACCACAAACAGATTGAAGGGTGTGTTCTTTTCAGTCTGTCTTTATAATGGCAAGGGGGAGTAACTGTACCACTGCTTCAACTGAGGAAGCTAACCTTTAGTGACTTTAATGAAAGCCCTCACCAAAACAACAAAAAAACAGAGTCAGGGATAAGAAAGCCACTTAACCGTGTTCAATTTCTTATTGTCTAACTACAATTTACTCACACACTTTAAATTTGGTACCATGTCATAAACAGGGCTCTAGGCTTCCCTTAGAGGTATAGTTACATCATATAAACAGATGCCTTTCTCTGCAGAGTGAAACGCTTCTAACATGTGGGAATGTTGCTCTGAAGATTTCCCATGTTTAACCCCTATGTCCAGAAAAATCTTAAAACACACCAAATCTCTGCTAAGTTATTAAAGAAAAAGAGGAAAGTTTTCAGTGTTTAAATTTAAAAGATGATAGATAACTAAAGAAATGTAGTGTTAAAAAGAGTGTGTTTCAGAGACAAAGGTGTTGAATTTATTATACAGGCCTTTAAAAGCAAGACATAGGCCACTGATATGATTCATCAACAGAAAGCATGTGATCTCTCCTAGGGTGTTCACTCTGCAACGAGCAATCCCAAGAGTATGCCCCTTTGTCCTGTGGGAACGTGATGTTGTGCTTTGCACCTCAGAGTTCAGAATTACAAGAGGAAGAGTCCTGATTAAAAGTAACAGTGATCATTGTCAAAGTCCTGCAGATTCAGGAAAATATTCAAAAGATGTACAAAGTAAATGTTTTAGTTAGGATATTTGCTAGTTGATTTAAGAAATGACTAATGAAATTCTTTTTAAGTAATTAATTTGTTTTTATTCATTTCACATCCCAATTACAGCCCCCCCACTCCTTCTCTTCCCTGTCCTACCCTTACAAATTCCCCACCCAACATGCTCTCTTTCTCTTGAGACAACCCTTGGGTATCACCCCAACCTAGAACATTTAATCTCAGAAGGATTAAGCACATCTTCTCCCACTGAGGCTGAGCCAGGCCTTCCAGATAGCGGGGAAGGAGATCCAATGGCAGAGACTAAGACATTACTCTACTAGTTAAATGACCTACATGTAGTCCAAGCTGTACACTTGGTACAAATGTGGTGGTGCCAGTGCACTTAATGCCCCACTTAGTGCACCACTCTTGCCCCACCCCACTGACTTCCATTCCCACTCTCAGCCCTTCCCACACCAGATTACCATTCCTGTTCCCCTCCTCACCTCTTCTCTTACCCAGTTCTCCCCCTCCATTCCCCTTCAGTGACAATGTTGTTTTCCCTTCTGAAATAAATATGCACATTCTCTCTTAGGACCTAAGGGAAGACTAATGAATGCAGTTCTTTACAATACAAATCAATATATTTTTCAGTGGAATTCAAACTCATTATATTCACCATTATTCCCTTATTTTACAATAAATATTATTAAATAAAACAAAATAGATTTCTCATTCTCACATCAGGTAAAGTTGACCAACTTAGGAAGGATCTTTTGCTAAAACTATTTACAGCCATTTGTTTATTTTATATCTCACATGGAAACATTTTGGACAAAGTATAAGACTATAAATATTACAGTAAAATTTAACAACAATTTAAGTAACATATGAATAAAATCAAGTGCTCTAAGGTATTGTGCCAATTGACTACCAAATTTTCTCATTGCTGGAGAAGGAGGTAATGTATGTGAACAGAGAGGAAGGATGATACTTGCAAGAAAAAGAAATCAAATGATGCAGAATATAAAAATGGAAGTCAATTTGGGACAGAATGAAAAATAATTTGTTTGGGAAGATATTTTTAAGTTACTGAGTTTGTTGCTCATTTAACTATTTTAAAGATTTATTTCTTTTATGTGTATGAGTGTTTTCCTTGCATGTGTGTATTTTATCACATGTGTGTTTGATGCCTACAGTAGTCAGAAGATCACTGAAACTGAAGCAAAAAAGCTGTTTGCAAACTACTATGTAGATGATGGATAACCAACTTGGCTTGTGTGCTAGAGCAGCCAGTGCACTTAATAACTGGTCCCTTATTCTACCATTTTTTTTTTCCGGACAAGCTTTCTTGTGGGCCAGAACTTGCTATGTAGAGCAGGCTGGACTTGAACTCACAGAGATCTAGCTGCCTTTATATCTCAGTGTTGGATCAAAGATTTGCATTCCTGGCTTTTCTTTTAATTTTTCAAAGAATATATAGTAGTCCCATTACAGATGGTTGCAAATTACCATATGGTTGCTGGGAATTGAACTCAGGAGCTCTGGAAGATCTGTCAGTGCTTATAAACCATTGAGTCATTTCCCTAGCTCAGACTCTTCTAATTATTTTTAATGTTTTTTTTATTTTTTATTATTTTATGTGTATGCATGTTTTTCGTGTACATAGGCTTGTGTGCCATGTGCATCTCTGGTGCCTACTGACATCAGAAGAAGATATTGAATCCCCTGGACTTGGTGTTAACAGATAGTTGTGAGCCACCCTTTGAATACAATGAATAGTTCTCAGGAAAAGCACAAAGTGTTTTTAATGACTGACCCCAAACATAGGAAGTTTTGAGGGTTAGATTTTGTCTCATAAAGTCACGGAAAACCAAATGTGGGGACAAATTCTGAGCTTTGAGCCTTCTGTGTCAAAGCCAGCAGAGAAATTGCCATCATGACAAACATCTCTGTGGCTAAAGATACTGGTGAACACTTTAGTAGGCACAAGTGTGATGATTGTCACCAACTGAAATATACTTAAGCCTGCAAGCTCTCCATCACTCAGCTACACCACCCCCTCAGGCCCCTGCATTATTTTTAACCAATCCATACTTTACTTTTATATTTTTTTAGTTTATATTTATGTTATGCTTCACATTAATGAGACATAGAGATATGGAATCGCATGGTAATTACTGTATTGTTTTATTAAATACTATAAATTTCTGTTCAGAAAACTTTGGCTAATATAAATTTTCTGTCAACAGCATCAGAGAGTGACCAAGTCCATGCACTCCCACTAATACTTTTTAATATAATTTTCTTTTAAAAATAGTCTTTGACACGTTGATAGATTTAAATAGTATGCCCTTTTGTTTTGATCTGAATATCTTTGATAACTAGTAATTTTGAACGTTTTAGGCTTGTTAGTCATTTGTCATTTTTATTTTGTACATTTCCTGTTTGTGTCTTGACATTTTTATTGAGGTATATATTAATTTTTGTTGTAGATAAATGGAGTTGGGAATAAAAGCAGACTGACAGAAGTGACTAATAAGTACACGGAGCACCTAGAGCAGACTAGTGGGAAAGGTTGGGGAAGAACGTGTTCTTACTACGATACAGAGCAGTACAATTTACTGTGCGGTATTGAATACTTTGGTATATCGAGAAAAGCACAGAAGAATGAATCCACATTTTTCGGCATAAAGTGAATCATATGGACTGAAAGAGATTGGTGAGCAATAAGGACACCATTAGATATAGAAACTCCTGGACATCTTGTTCAAGGAAGACTGTCACATGGTTTTGAAAAGGATAATAAAACTAAGAGCATCTGCTGGCTCGGTTGTGGGAAGATTTCAAATGGCATCTGAGAATAAGGTAGGCAACAGTTAAAGCAGCTACTGAGTGTTCTATTGTGTTTAATGATTATTTTTTGCTTCCCGGACTTTATTGTCCTGTGCAGTCCTGCGCTGCTGGCCCAGCTAAGCAGAGAAAAGCCAATTTCTAAAGAGTATGTGTTACGGCCATCATTTCTTCCAAAGAAAAGGTCTTTGTGATTTATGGCTCTCAGTATGATTGCCTTGAGAACTGAAAGATTCTTGCCTTGCTCATGTGGCTTTATTCCCAGTGTCCCTCCTAAATGATTGGATACAGTCCTGTATGCATGTACAGAGAAAGAAATTTGCAGCAGTGATTGATTTTCCCTGTGTGTCAAGCATTAAGTCAGCTAGGGCCACTTCCTAATAAGTTAAGGAATAGCCTACACCCAGGTCTCAAACTTTTTGTCCTGATGTACCATAATTCCTGATTTTATTGAGTCACTTCATACTACTATTTCTTAGAGTGTTATTTCTATATTTTTCTCTCTTTTCTTCATTTATCAAGAAATCTTTCCTTACAGCTTATGTAGGTTCATGTGTGTACCTGTAGTCTCTCTGTCTCTGTCTCTCTGTCTCTGTCTCTCTGTCCCTCTCTCTCTTTCTCTGTATATGTGTGTGTGTGAGTGTGTGTGTATGAGTGTGTACCAAAGATCAGTACAGCATATCACTCTTCATTGCTGTCCTCCTTACTGTTTTTTATGATGGTTATTTTTTATGACAATGGTCACTTTCTCTGAATCTGGAGCTCACCTATGGGCTAGACTGCCTGGCCAACGAGCTCAGGATATTTGCCTGTCTTTGTACCTACAGCAGCGTCTTTATCAACTCAAAACACCGTGCTAAGG
Organism: Rattus rattus; assembly: GCF_011064425.1. Taxonomy (NCBI): domain Eukaryota; kingdom Metazoa; phylum Chordata; class Mammalia; order Rodentia; family Muridae; genus Rattus; species Rattus rattus. The sequence goes on from NC_046160.1 coordinate 63,955,875, forward strand.
TTTTTGGCTTTTCCTTTCTTTTTTCTTTTGCTTTTTGTTTGTTTTTGTTTTTCTGTTTTTCTTGATTGGTTGGCTTTCTTTTGTTTTAAACATGAGATCCATGAATTCTCTCTCAGATTTCCCTGCTTACAAACAAGCTGCTTACTGACTAAACTGTCTGCCTTGTCCTTTGGTGTTCTGTTGTATATAATGAAAACATTGAATAAAGTTTAATGGGATTTCATTACTTGCTGAGAAAGATCAAGAATAAAACAATGAAAGACATGTGTCTGGAGCAACTCTGTAAAAGAGTAGATTATACATAGACGAATGAGAAAGAGAAAAAAAAACGATTGTTTTAGAAAGTGCAAAGGAAAGAGGGACAATCAAATGGGGGGATGATAAAGAAGGAAGAAGGGGAACAGGAGAAAGAAAGCTGAGCAACAAGAAGGAAGAAATGGACACACCAGTGTGTGAATTTAGTGACTGAGAAGCCCTGGTATGAGCAGACATTGGCTTTGGGGGTTTGTGCATTCATCATAGATTAAACTAAAAGGGAGCCGGCTTCCAGTGTATTATCATTTTAGGTCTTTCCCAAGGGGCAGCCTCAATGTTTCAAGACTAGATGACATTTGCCTCATGTCTCCAAGACAGTAATGTCAAATTTTAGCAAGGTCAGCCTGGATATTTAATTCAGTAGTAGTGCAGGTGTTTAGCTTGGGCATGATTGTCATGAGTTCTACTTCTAAGACCCAGAAAACTAGGGAAAACAGTGTGGTGAAGGAAGGGAAGAGGAAGAAGGTAAAGGGGAGAGGATAGGAAAGAAAGGAAAGGGTGAAAGGAAGAGAGTTGTGGAAGGAGGAAAAACAAGATCAAGGTAAAGACAAATTTCCCACCTTATTGTACCGTGGCTCTTAGTAAGATCTTGCATTTTAAATAATATATTCAGCAAAATATCAATGGAGAATGATTTGAATATAGTATACCCCTGTGGGTTTTAGAGTAGAAAACTCTGAATCAGTAAATTAAATCTTACACCCTAGAGATTAGACTTTTATAATTCTGCTACTAATGAAACATTACAGAAATTTTAGTCTTTTTTTTTTATTTTTGCAAAAATCCTTAATGGCAATAGCTTCTACCCATATGGTAGAATTTTGTAAATAATTAACATTTGGAAAGAATTCTGAATATGTTAGCAAAATCAAATTTAAGAATTATTTTAATATGTTTAACTATGTTGCTTATATTGGTGTCTGAAATTTACCATAGCATTAAAACCTTATTAAATGAATCAGTCACTTAAAAAATTAATTTCCAATCAAACAACCTTCCCCAAGTAAAATTATCTGCTCAATGCTCACACTGACCAACTTTTAGTTAACTGTCTAATCTTTCAAAAGTTTCAACAAATTATTTTAAGAGTAGTAAAAAGTTGTCACAGTATAAAACATAGATTATATTATAAATAGGAATATAGTAAAAGTGAGTTTTGGTAGTTGCTTGACAACATAAATTTTGAAGCCTCTGACAAAGGATAAAACTTTGGAGGTAGACCTGTTAGGGCTTTAAGAAAAGCCCTAGATGACTCCTGTGACATTTGGGGAGAATTGTTTCAGCACCGGCTGTGTATGACAATGTGAGAGCTCTTTGAAGCAGGTGTAAGGCCGTGGGTCCATCTCAGCATTGTCAGAAAAAAATAAAACAAGAGAATTACTTTAGATACAGTGAAACTACTTCTTAGGAATTAATGAGTTAGTAAATATGGCTGCCAGAATTTGTGATCTCTGAAGTTTAAAACTTCCAATTAAATTTGAGGCACGTTATTTCTCCGATTGTTTGATTATACCTAAATGCCTATTCCTAGTATCACAGATTCATTTTTAATCTAAGAATCACTATAAACAATGTTAATAAACCTAGTTTTCCTATTTTATAGCAAAATAGAGCCTAATTTCAAACATTTTGTCCACATTTTTCCAGTGAAGTATCCATCAGATTGTTTTCTCATTTGTTAATTCGAAGAATTATTTTTTGTTTTAAATATATTTACCTTTTCATTTTACTGGTTTCAAATTATTTCAAATTATGAGAATATCATATATTTCAACATGCATAGTGTCTAATATATTGTGCATAAAATAGCAGTCCAAAATAAAATGAATAATGAAAACAGTAAAAGATAATGGTTTGGTAAAACAAAAGAAAGAAGAAATGGTTAATTTACTATTTTATGCCTATCTTTATTTTCTGACTAACATTATAAAGGCTACTTGATCAGTTTTTGCCTCAATTTTCTCATCTGATAAAAGGAGGAAAGCTGTACCTATTTAACATTTCCCATGTTCGGGTTCAGGTCTCAGGACCTGACTAAGGAGTTACAGGGAATAAGGAAAAGACAGATCCAAACATTTGTAGTAAAGTTGCGGTCAGGCGAGCCATGAGCATTCTGATGGAATGGCTGGCTGCTATGAAGCAACAACCCAGATTCCCAGCATGTTTATGGTGCACAGTACAGAGTGGGGGTGGGGTTAGCCCATTAGGGTAGAAGGTCTCTATAGGCAGCAGTCTCAGGCTATATTCATGAGCAAGAGGAAGTATTTATGCACACTGATCAATTCTTCCTAAATACTGGTATTTGCACACACTACCAACACCTCACTCAGCCCAAAAGAGAGGTTTGCCCTTTTTCTGACCCTCACCACATGAGGGGAAGGACTTGCTATGCCTACGGAACTGAGGGATTAGTTCTTGATGTCAATATGTACATGTCAAACAATATATATCCACTCAGAACTTCATGTATTCTTTATACAGTTGCTCATGGCTTCCTCAGCTCCCCATACCTATATTCAAGTCCAATGCCTATTGAATTATTCGTACTCTCTATTCATTCAGTCCTTAAGATTTTGTTTGTTTATTTGTTCGTGTTTCTATTTTAGTTTAAGAGTGAATATATGAACTTGTCAACATGTAGAAAATAACTCACCATGGGTATCCAGTTCCAATCGATACATCAACAATCCATACATGAAAGGCTCAAGGAACATTCTGGAAGATAGAACAAAAGGATTGTACATTCTCATTGAGATTAATTGTTGCTGTTAGCATGCACATGTGTACAGTGTTGTTCAATAAGTCACTATTTACTGCCTTGTGACTTTACCTCTCAAGAAATGTAACTCCCTACCCAGGCAGTAATTAATTGCTAATATTCACAAAGAGAGGGGAGTACTTTGTGAGTCCTTCCTTCATCCAAGGAGAAATGTTGACAGACTCAGTCTTGTATAGGTCTTGTGAAGTCCAAAGTCCAAAGTTGCTGTGAGATCTTACGTGCAAATGCTTTGTTTTGTGCAGGAAACAGCTTTCATAGTGCATCCCCCATTCTCCAGCCTGCATGTTTTTTCCAACTACTCTACCTACACGGTGCCTAGACCTTGAGAGAATGTGATATTGATACCACTTTCTCTCAGCAGGGAAACAAAATATGAGTCTCTATTTTAACTACTGCTCATTTTAGAATGAAGCTCTCAGACCAAGGCAAAGAGAGGAACTAATTCTTGTGTATAAACATAAACATTTAGTTCCTAGTATATGCAATAAAGTTACTTTGACTTCTTCCTTTTCTATTTGTATCCTATTTGTCTGCTTCTCTTACTGCTAAGGATGATCTATTCAGTACAATATTGAATAATTCACTATTCTTTTACTTCTAAACTTGAAAAACTTAGAGGTCACACACACACACACACACACACACACACACACACACACACACACAAAAATTATGCCTACCAAACACAATCACTATCAACTGAAACTTGAAGTTAGAACTTTGCTTTTCCTGTGCTGTAGAACTTTGGTGAAAATGTAAAGAGATACTGTATGAGTATCACTTTGTCTCAGAAGTGAATTCTGATGGAGCAGGTATATGAAACCATTAATCACTTCTATAGTGTGGGAATACAGGCATTCTGAGTCAGTTTCCTTGATGTAAGTAATATCATTGAAATGTCTACTTGACTATCAAATAGCTCTTACTAAACAATGTTTTGATTAACAAAATAGGAGAAGATTCACAGGGCTTTCCCAGTGGCTTGTTCACATTCTAAGTGAGTACCAGTACTTTTCTTTTTCACCTGGTCTCTGACATGGAGAAATTTCACAGAAAGAAATAAAGAGCTGGCATTTGCATATGTCTGGTTAGCTTTGAATAGAAAACAAACAAACAAACAAGCAAACAAACAAAAATGTTTAGAAATATTTCTTCTCTTCCTGTTCTTCTAATTGCTTGGTTTGTTGGAGGTTGAATTTTTTTGTTGTTGTTATTGTTTTGTTTTGCTTTGCTTTTTTGTTCTGTTTTAACAAAAACGTCACTATATAGCTAAAGTTGGCTTCAAACTCATAATGATCCTCTTCCCTTAGCTTTCCAAGTACTGAGGTTATAAGCATTAGCTATAGATTAGAAAATTAATTGAGCAAATTATTTTTCTAAGAGGAATCTGAGTAATTCTAGTGCCCTAATAATATGACTACATATTACTAGCAAAGTTCACATTTGCTCAGAACTATCTTTGCCTCTCTGTTATTGTGTTACCACCTTCATCACACTATTTGAAATTGTAAAATCACTTCCAAAATCAGAACACTACAAGTTGCCTTATCTCTAGCTATATACTCCTAAGAAATCACACATTGTAATGGAAAAAGACAAACCATAACCTCATTATTAACACTGTAGTTTGCTATAGTATAGCACTTAGAAGGATTTGAGAGTTCATCTTGGTTATCTCCTTGACTGGTTTGAGAGACCTACAAAACTTCTAAAGCACAAGTCTCAAAAAGCTTGTAAGAGTAATGACTAGAATGTTTGATGACAAGGACCGGCTAGATGACACAGCAGGTAAGGGTGTTTCCTGTCCTAAATCCTAATGACCTATGTTAGAACGTTTGCACCTACATGGAAAAAAATATATGACTCCAGTTGTCCTCTAATATGATATGCAGACCTCTCTCTCTCTCTCTCTCTCTCTCTCTCTCTCTCTCTCTCTCTCTCTCTCTCTCTCTCTCTGTCTCTCTCTGTCTGTCTCTCTCTCTGTCTCTGTCTCTCTCTCTCTCTCTCTCTCTCTCTCTCTCACACACACACACACACACACACACACACACACACACACACACACAGGTTATTCGTTATTCCTGTTAAGAAAGAAAAGCCCATTCTGTAGCTTTATTTACCGAATATATAACCCAAGGTGACCAGGTGGAAAAATCTGGGAAGCAAAGAGGGAAACCCCGACTTAAGGCTTCGGTAACAAAAGACCCGACCCCAGTATGTGCCCCAAATTTACTGGGGAGAAATCCAGGAAGACCAGCCTAAATCCCCAAAACAAAAGACTGGGAAGAGAAAAGGCAGGAAAGAATTGACCAACGCCCAGGTGTGTCACTACCCAGCCAGGCTGTTCCTTTGTTAGGAATAAAAGGTTTCCACATGCATCAGCAGGGATCAGCCAGGGTCAAACCTTGCAAAGGACCCAGAAGGGTCTGACAACCCGGTTAAACACTGCAGGGGACCCAGGAGGCAGTGACAGCAGCTTCTAATGACTGAGGACAGAGTGGGACGTTTAGAGTTTCTATGGAGGGAACAGGGAGAATTGGGAGAACTGGAGAAGAAGGAGGCAGTAGCTGCGGAGATAAAACCAACCAGCCATGTGAGTTTTCGGTGGTAGTGACCAAAGGCCACTCTATCCAATTAAGCCTGGGGTGGAAGGGGATGTTTAGGAGTGCCCAGTCATTGAGTTAGCAAAATCATTTTAAGATTAACTGGTGTGTGTGTGTGTGTGTGTGTGTGTGTGTGTGTTGTTGTTGTTGTTGTTGTTGTTGTTGTATTGATGATGATGTTTTATATCCGTGGATCCAAGGAAATCTGGGTGGAGGCTGGTAACACTGTCCCCCTGGGAGCTTAAAGTGGGGTAGCAAAAACAGTCTCTATATGTATCTGGCCTACAATAATATGTAGACCAGAGTAGCCTAAGATTTACAGAAATCCATCTGCCTGTTTCCTGGGATTAAAGGCAAGCATAATCACACTTGGCAAAAAAAAAAAAGGGGGGGTGTGTGTGAAACATTCCAATAATCTGAAGATAGGGGAAATGCAGAATATGGTTCACCCCTAAGATGTTCAGTCTATATATTTTTCTTGAGAATATTTTACCTTTTTCTTACAACACTAAATAAGTGATTCATATGTGAGGAAGGTATGGTAATGAAAGACCCCCAGAGTGGGGAGACCCTCACTGAAGTCTCGGGATGACAAGACCCCCCCAAGAACTCACACAAGACTGTCCTTGCTGTAATCACATGAGGTTTATCGATAGGAATCAGTGCACTGGGGTCGAGAATTGTATCCCACGCTGGGGCAGTGGAGACCCCAAGAGGCTGGGAGAAGAGGTATTTAAAGGAAGAAACCACAACCCAAGGGGGCAGGGATGGCGTCATTGGAAAGTGCGGAGAACACCAGTGAAAAATCACAAGGAGAAACTCCCTGTTTCTCAAGATTGTTTAACTTTATGATCCGTTAGTTCCTGTGAGAAGCTTCCTGCTTCTCAAGATTGTTCTGTAAGATTTTAATCTAACTTTATGGTTAGCTAGTTCCTGGGAGAAAGCTGTTGAACTGGCCGATGTAATTGCAGTTCCAGGGCCCGACCAGTTTCTTTCTTCTGCTCTAAATTTTTGTCTAGGGGGGCAACCTTAAAACTTCTACCTTTCATTAACAGTAATTTTTAAAGAAGGTTTCAGGACTTATCACTTGTACTGTAGCTACTTTTGCTTATCATCCTCTAAATATAGCAACCTCTTGGTCTGAGTAACTCATATTCACAACTCGATAGCCTGAATTGTGCGCACACACATACACACACACACACACACACACACACACACACACACACACACACACTTTATTAGTTCTACTCTTCTCAATAACCTTGATTAATACAAAGCAAGAATCATTCTTAACTATGAAATAAAAGAACATAGAAAAAGTATACCCTCAAAAGTACTGATGTTTCTGGGAGGAAAAGCCACTGTATGACTAGATCATAGAAGTGGTATCTCATAGGCATCTGTGCTTAGCACAAACCAGTGCAAAAAATATCAGTTAATTTTGTCCCTGATAATACTAATAAATAATGTAGAAGTAATTACAGTATCTTGGCAATAATAAATATACCTTAATTTAAGAACACAGGAAATCAGGGAAGTATTTAACAGGTAATCAATAAAATACAGGAAAAATATAAATATCACCCTCATTAGGTTCTAATAAAATACTATACATGGACATTGATCATAAATTACTGCGTAGAAATAAATAAACCAGACATGTTGGTTTACACCCAAGGCAAGATCACAAATTTAAGGCCTAGTCTATGAAGCAAAAGTTGTGGTTAATCCTTACCATCAAAAGAGACAGGATGACCTTATGAAAAGTGTCAACTATGACAAAGGTGCTTTTGATCAATGTCTACTCTGACCTTGAGAGTACTCTGTGTTATTCTAAAGTATGCAGTGCCTGTTTTCTACACATACCAAAATGAAAGCCAGAACTGGTGACACATGCCTATAATCTCAGCTGTTGAGAGTTGGCAGCAGAATGATAATGAATTCAAGGTCATCCTTGACCAAATGTAGAGTTTCAGACCAGTGTAGGCCTATTCTGAAAAATAAAAATATTTAAAAAGAAAGCAAAATTCATCAAGTTAAGACTTTTAGCCAAAATCATGAATGTAAGTCTAATCAACTACTCTAAATCCAACTTACCAGCCTTCAAGAAATGTCAACCCAAATGCCATTCACAAGGAAAATGTTAATGACATCACTGGGTGCAAGCATTTAAACAGTATAAAATTTCATGAGATGAATGACCTAGTTTCTTTAATTTTCTTTTTACATTTTTTTTACGTTTAGTGTGTGTGTGTGTGTGTGTGTGTGTGTGTACATGCTCATATAGGTGTTCCATGTTGTATGTATGAAAAACATTGAGTAAATTGCAATGTTCTTTCTTTCCATTGTTTGGTGTCATTAGGCTTTGTAGCAGGCAACTTTATACACAGAGGCATCTCACTTTTCCAAATGACCTGGCAAATCACCAAATGGAGGAATCTATCAAGTACAAGAGATGAATGTGGCCTGTTGGTATCTTATTTAGTGGAATGATATAGTGTACTCCTGCCTTGCTTTTCAGCCAAGGGTTGGCAACAAAGAAAACCTTATAAAACACTAATTTTATGGAGGAAAGTGCCATCTGAGCATGAATGTAAAAACAAAGATCACTATGATCTTCATCCCCTCCAAAAGTGTATGACTTAGTGTTTCCTCCATGTCCAATCTGTCATCTGTCTTAGGCTTCTTGGTGCTTGATTCTTATCTTCCTCTAACATCTACCAAACTTAAAAGAGACAGAAAGTGAGCTTGTAACAATGATAGAATAATTCCTTAACTAGATCATTAAAGTCTAAGTCATTAAGTCAGAGTGTTGCAATTCAAATCTAGAGCTGTTAATCCAGAGAATCCACATTGGTGGGGAAATGTAAGGCTAGACATGAGAGGAAGTATGTGAGGAATGATGGATCCCAATGAACAAAACAACTCACTCTTCTGGATGAATCCATAGATCAAATGCCATTGATTCAGGGCTTATCCAACTTTGATTTAAATGAATATTATATTAAATTATTGATAAAAGTATACACACATTAATGATACTAAAATGATACCCGCAAAGAAACACATTTCTTTCCATTTTACATTGTCACTTCTCCTTTTGTCCTATACTTCTTGGTGGTTTTATCAATTCAAACTCATCAATATAACCTTCACTTATTCTCCTACAGAGCATACATATGCCTACATGCAGAGAGGGTCTGGGTATGTAAAAGTTCAGTTTCACTGAGAAAATTGAGCTCTTTTTGTTTTAATTTTCTCTTAAAAATTTTGGAAAAGAAAAATTCAGCAGAGGTGAGCTGCATGCTATACCACCCTGTCTCAGTCACCTTCCCTTCCAAGGAGGCCTGGGGGGTCCAGAACTTTTAACCAAAATTAATCAAAAGAGATGGGGAAAGACACTTCATATTCAACAAAGAAAAACTGACCAAGAGAATGCCTCAATTCTGAACATCTATCCCTTAATGCAAGGATACCCACACTCATAAGAGAAACTTAACTAAAGCTTAAATCATACATCAAACCCCACACATTAATAATAGAATATTTCAACAACTTCACTCTCACAAATGGACACATCATCTAAACAGAAACTAAACAGAGAAATTATGAATCTACCAGAAGTTATAAATCAAATCGACCTCATAGATATCTAAGAAACATTTCACCCATACACAAAAGAATAGACCATCTTCTCAGCATTTTACAGAATTTTCTCCAAAATTGACCCATAGTCAGTCACAAAGCAAGTCTCAACAGATACAAGAAAATAGCCACTTACATCTTATCAGACCACCAAGAATTAAAGCTGGACTTCAATATCAACAGAAAGCCTATGAACTCATGGAAAGTGAACAACTCTCTATTCTATGACTACTGGGTCAAAAAGTAAATGGAGAGAGAAATAAAAAACTCTAGAATGTAGGCTTAGATTTTACACAACCTCTAGCAAGTGTTTTTAAATGTTTTAATCTCCCTTCTAGCCTACCACCCACCATAGGTACTGGAAAGGAAGGGTTAATATGGCAAAAGGAAGAAGCGGACCAATTTAAAAATACTTCTTTTAAGTAATTCTAATCTTCATTGTCAGGATATCAGCAGTTCAGTTCACACAAATCAGCAGCTGGAACTTGATCCTGAAGAAGCCACATGTCTCTGTCAATCTATCAAAGTCTGAAAAGGTGTAAAGAAGCCACCGGAATACCACCAGAAGTTCTTTAGTGAGTTACTCTTTAAGAAGTTATGAAAACCAGTGATCAGCAAAGAAGGCAAGGAAAATTAATGCCACAGTGTTGTCCATTGTCTGTTGAGTTATGCTTTCCAAATATCACATGTTCTTTCAAGCATTCGCCCTAGGAAAACATCACATGTCCCCTTTGACCACAGCTTCCAGCAAAATATCACAGGCTCTTCTCATCAAAATATCCTCCCACATGTCTGCTTCAGCAAAATCATCCTCTCACATGTCTGTTTCAGCAAAACATCCTCTCCTAAGGCAGCTTCCAGGGAAATATCACATGTCACAAATGAGTCTCCAAAGAAACCACTTCAATAGAATTCAATGAGAATGAAGGTACAGCATACCCAAATTTACAGGATACAATGAAAGAAGTGCTGAAAGGAAAGTTCATAACACAGTCTTCAAAAAGATGTTGGAGAGATCTTATACTAGCAGTTTAAAGGCACACCTAAAAGCTCTTGAACAAAAAAAGTGAATACATCTATTCCTAGGAAGAGTAGGTGTCAAGAAATAATCAAACTCAATGCTAAAATCAACAAATTAGAAACAAATAAAATAATACAAAGAATAAATAAAAATAAAGAGCTGGTTCTTTGAGAAAATAACAAGATAGACAAACTCTTAGCCAAACAAACAAAAAGGCAAAAAGAAAGTGTCCAAATTAACAAAGTTAGAAATGAAAAGGGGGACATAACAGCCACTGAGAAAATTCAAAGAATCACTGGATCTTACTTTGAAAGTCTGTACTTCACACAAATGGAAAATCTAAATAAAACGGACAAATTTGTTGAGAGATTCGATTTATCAAAGTTAAATAAAGATTGAGTAAACAATTTATATGATCCTGTAACTGCCAAGGAAATAGAAGCAGTCATTAAAAGTCTGCCAACCAGAAAGTACCAAGGCCAGATTTTAGTGCAGGATTTCTATCAGACCTTCAAAGAAGAGCTAATACTAATACTTCTCAAATTATTCCACAAAACATAAACAAAAGATATTTTTCAAAACTGATTATATAAGGCCACGATCATTCTGATACCTAAACCAGACAGATTCAACAACAATTATCAGGCCAGTTTCCCATATGAGCACTGATGCAAAAATACTTAATACAACACTCAAAAACTGAATCTAAGAACATATCAAAAACATCATTCAACTAGATCTAGTAGGATTTATCACAGGAATGCAGGGATGGTTCAATATGTCAAAATCCATCAATGTAATCCATGATATAAACAAATGAAAGAGAAAAAAATAAAACCTCATGATTATCTCATTAGATGCTGAAGAAACCTTTGACAAAGTCCAACACCCTTTGTGCTAAAAGTATTGGAGAGATCAGGGGTACAAAGGCAATAACTAAATAAAATAATGGTTATATACAACAAGTCAATATTAAATTAAATGAAGAGAAACTAAAAGTAATTCTACTAAACCAGGGACAACACAAGACTGTCCACTTTCCCTGTATGTATTTGATATAGTACTTCAAGTGTCTTCTTGAGTACTAGAGTACTCAAAAGTAGTCGAGCAATAAGACAACTAAAGGAGGTCGAGGGGATACGAATTGGAAAAGAAGTCAAAGTATCTCTATTTGCAGATAATAAGATACTATACGTAACTGACCACAAAAGTTCTACCAGAGAACTGACAAACACCGTCAACAAAGTGGCCATATAAAAAAGAAGTAGCTCAAAAAATTCAGTAGTCCTTCTTTATACAGACAATAAATGTGCTGAGCAAGAAATTGTGGAAAGAGCACCCTTCACAATAGCCACAAATAATAATGTAGAATATCTTGGTGTAACTCTAACCAAGTAAGTGATGGATTTATATGACAAGAACTTCAAGTTTCTAAAGAAAGAAATTGAAGAAGATATCAGAAGATGGAAAGATCTCCCATGCTCTTAGATAGGTAGTATTAACATAGTGAAAATGGCCATCTTACCAAAAAAAAAAAAAAAAAAATACAGATTTAATGTAATTCCCATCAAAATTCTTTATAGATTTTGAAAGAACAATTCTCAACTTCATATGAAAAAGCAAAAAGAAAAAAGAAAACAAAATAGAAACAAAAAAACATAAAAAAACAAACAAAAAACAGGATAGCTAAAACAGTCCTGTACAATAGAAGACTTTCTGGAAGTATCACCATCACTGATTTCAAGCTGTAATACAGAGGAGTATTATTTTAATAAAAACCAAATGATGTTGGCATAAAAGCAGACAAGTTGCTTAATGGAAAAGAATAGGAGATCCAGAAATTAGCCAATTAACCAGAGAGATCCAGAAATAATAAACACCTAGGAACATCTTGTTCCTTTGGTTGTCTGTTGTTGTTGTTGTTATTGTTGTTGTTGTTGTTATTGTTTTAACAAAGAATCCAGCACCACCCAAAGGAAAAAGGAAAGTATCTTCAACAAAGGCTGCTGATCTAACTGGATATATGCATGTACAAAAATGCAAATAGATCCACATTTATCAAACTGTAGAAAACTGAAGCTCAAGTGGAGCAAAGACCTAAACACAAAACTAGACACACTAAATCTAACATAAGATAAAATGGAGAATAGCTTTGAACTCATTGGTACAGAAGACAACTTCCTGAATAAGACACCAACAGCTCAGACACTAAGATCAACACTTAATAAGTGAGACCTCATAAAACTGAAAAGCTTCTATAAGGCAACAGATACCTTTGTTAGGACAAGAAGGCAGCCTACAGAATTGGAAAATACATTCACCAACCCTATAACAAATAGAGAGCTAATATCCAAATTATATAAATCCTTAAGAAGTTAAACACCAGCAAAACAAATAACCCAATTAAAAAATGTGGTACATCAGGACTTTTAACATAAAGGGATGTTAAATTTTGTCCAGAGTAATTTTTTGCATTTATGAAGATGATCGTGCTATTCTGATTTTAGCCCATTTATGTAATTTTCATTAGAAATTACATATATATAATGTATATATATACACATTAGAAATTACATATATATATGTATACATATATATTATATATGTACATATATACTTGATTGTAGTGAATTTTAAAAAAATGGGGTACAGAAATAAATGGAGATTTCTCATCAGAGGAATTTCTAGTGGTTGAGAAACACTTATAGAAATGATCGACATCTGTAGTCATCAGAGAGATGCAAATCAAAATGACTTTGAAATTCCATCTTAATCCATCAGAATGGTTAAGATCAAAAGCTCATATGACAATGCTTGTTGATAATGATGTTGACCAAGTGGAACTCTCCTCCATTGCTGGTGGTAGTGCAAACTTGTACAATCACTTTGTTAATTGGTTTGGCAATTTTTTCAGAAAATTTGAAATAGTTCTACCATGGGACCCAGCTGTACCAACTCCTGGGTATATGCCCAAAAGACCCTCCACCATACCATAAGGACACATATCCCACTATGTTCATAGTATTTTTATTTATAATAGCCAGAACTTGTGTTGAGGTTAGAGTGGATGGGTGGGAGTGGGAGCATCCTCACAGAAACAGGAGGAGGGGGAGGGGTATGGGAGAGGGGGAAATGGGATAACATTTGAAATGTAAATACATAGATAAAATTTAAAAAATAAGTGTTAAAGCTTAAAACACTCTGATCTTCATCTTTATTACTTAAATAAATTTCTTCTTTACTCATAAAATAATAATACCCAGAACTTAAAATGACCCAGATTTCCCTCAACTGAATAATAGATAAAGAAAATGTGGTTTATCTACACAATGAAGTACTATCAACTATTATAAACAAGGACTCCATGAAATTTGCAGGCAGATGAATGGAACTAGAAAATATCATCTAACCCAGACCCAGAAATAAGTGAATTCAGCTATAAGTGAATATTAGCCGTAAAGTAGAGGATAATCATGCTACAATCCACACACCCAAAGAAACTAGATGACATAAAAGGCCCAAGGGAGGATACTTGAGTCTCCCTCAGAGGGAGAAGTCGAATAGACATCTGGAGAAAGGGTACTGGGTGAGATAGGAGATGAGAAGGAAAATGAGAGTGGAGATCAAGTTTGGGGAGAGAGGGGGTGGGGTTGTGGTGAGAAGGCTGGGAGAAATGGGAGAGAGAAGGGAAATCAATCATGGAGCCAAGACCTAGAATGGGGGAGGCTCCTGAGAGTACATGAGACTGACCCTAGCTGAGACTTCTACTGTTGTGAATATGGAGATTGAAATGGTTACCTCCTGTAGCAGGACTTCCAGTGTAGAGATAGGGACACCAACCCGTTCACAAAATCTTTGACCCAAAATTTGCCCTTCCTAGAAGATGTGCAGGGATAAAAATGGAGCAGACATAGAGGGAATGGCCAACCAATGACTGGCCCAACTTGAGATCTACCTCATGGCAGAGAGCCTACCCATGACAGTATTGATGACACTCTGCTTTGCTTGCAGACAGGAGTCTAGTGTCACTGTCTCCTGAGAGGCTTCATCCATCATTAGTTGGAAAAATGCAGAGACTTACATACGGCTAAACAATAATCAGAGCTCTGGAATTCTTGTGGAAAAGTTAGTGGAATGATTGAGTACGATAGCATGTTCAAGGACACTACATGAAGACCTACAAAGCCAACTAACCTGGACCTCTGGGGACTCAGAGAGACCAAACTACCATCCAAAGAGCATGTGTGGTCTGGACCTAGGCCCCTTATTTATCAGATGTGCAGCTTGGTCTTTATGTGGGTCCCCTAAGAGTTGAAGTGGTGGCTGTTTCTGATGATGTTTCCAGCCTTTGGATGTCTTTGCCCTAGCTGTGCCACCTCATCTGGCTTCAGTGGGAGATGAAGTTCTTAGTCCTGATGGGTCTTGAGATGCTAAGCTGGGTTGATAGCCAGGTGCACAGGGTGTGGTTTCAGAGAAGGAAAAGGGGGGAGTTGAAAAGGGGAGTGGTAGGATGTAACTGAGAAGAGCAGAGAGATGGAGGACTGCAATTTGGGGTGTAAAGTGAATAAATAAATTAGTGGAAAAATAATTTTAGAAAAAAAAGCCAGCATGTTATTGAATTTTATTATAGATATATTAATATTTCAAGTGTTTTCTGTTTTATTCATTAAAAGATGCTGGATATATTAAACTGAAAACTTACTTTTATCTAACTGAGGAGCATAATTTTCTGTATAAGCCAAACACTTGCCCTAAAATATGCAGCACAATATTTAAAGCATAATAACCTTTCCTGCAGGTGATTTGGACCGACTCATTTCCAATGTTTCGCCAGTGAGTAAATTTGCTACATTTTACTCATGGTGCTAATTGTGTATCTTACTTTCCAAGTGTGTGTTTTGAGTTGAATACTGCATTAATTTGCAGTCTGTTTCTGTGCGAAAACACCAAGACGAAAGGGAGCTTAACAAAGAGCGCTTACTCTGGCTTAAGGTTCCAGAAGCTTTAAACTCTCAAAGCCCACAAGAGCTCAATAATGGATTATAACGTATAACACCAGCAAGGCAGCACCTCCCCATAACCTCTCCAACAACAGACCGAGTAGTCAAATTCCAGAGTCTTTTTTTATTCAAACTACCACATTTCACTCCCTGGCTCCCACAGGTTTCTAGCCTTATCATAATACAAAATGCATTTAGATTAATTTCAAAATCACCACATAGTTTCATAGTATCAACACTGTTTGAAAGTTCAGTATCTTTTTTGAGACTCCAGATGATCTCTAAATTGTCACCCCCTCAGAAATCACAAAGCACATTAAATTGTTTGTATTATGACACAGAATGTACATTATCATTCCAAAACTGAAAAAAATGGGTATAGTGAGGAAACTGCTGACCAAAGCAAAACCCAATCCCAACAGGGCAAACCCTAAACCCTGTAGCCTCATGCTCCCAAGTCGGGACTGTAGTTTTAAAGAGCTCGGTAATTCCATCCCTTCAGCTTGGCTGTCTGCGTCACACAGTTCCATTAGGCCAACCCTAATTCTTACAGGCAGCTCTTCTCAGCAGATGTCTCCGAGGTCTGGCATCTCCAAACCCTTGGGTCTTCACTGCTACCCATGATTTTCTGTCACAGCTTCACACAAATATTTCTCTGGGCGTGCTCATTGTCAGAAAACGTATACAGGAACCGTTTGACACACACTGTTGGATGTCAGCTCCCCAAAGAAGGAAGAACCCACAGCACTATCACTCTTGTAGCCTTCGTGCTTCTAACCCAAGGCCACAGGCATGATACTGGGAAATTCAATTGCCGGCTTGAGAATCACATTAGCAGCTTTTGTTTGCAATTGCCTCCTAGGAACAAAAAATTGCTTAGGATGTTTCATTTCACAAGTTGGAAGTTTAGATGGTTTGGTTCTTGTCCTGGAAGCTCCCTTCCTGTTGAGCCAGTATAGGTCAGGTCTCTACTCAATGGTGGAAATCTCCTTAACAGTTTGAAGCCTCTCTTCTAGGACTTGTACTCAATAGAACATTAAACTTCGACTATTTTTGTCTCTCAAAACTCTACATCTTGTATTTTAGTCCCACTTGCTCCTTTTCTCTGTAGACCTGCATACCTGCTATCAGGAACAACCACATCACAGGTACAAGATTATGTTGTTTTGAAATTTCTTTTGCCAAAGGAATTAGTGAATATTTTATAATTTAGACTTGGATACTTTCTTAGGATGAAGGGGTAGGACCTCATATTCTTCCCCAAAATATTACATTAATAACCTTTAGCCAAGCTGCTAATATTGTTCTTCACTGGCGTTTCTTGAGCTATACCTGCAAGTCTGCATTGCGCTCAGTATATCTTAGCACTCTTAGCTCCTACCTGAATAGCTTTTTAAGCTCTTCAACAAACCATTCTTCCTTATTTCTCCAAAATCACGTTCTTTCCAGCACTAGCTCACTGATTATATTTGTTTTTTGTCAGTTGATATGAAAACATCATGACCGACTGCAGCTTAAAGAAGACTCTATATTTGCTTAAGTTGCCATAGGGCTAAAAGCACATAGTAGCAGCATAAACAGCACGTAGTAGTGGCAGTTGAAGAAGAAGCTGAAAACTCATATCATCAGATGCAAATATAAAACATAGAGAGTGGACTGGAGTGGTGTGAGGCTTTAAACTTTTGAAACCAAACCACATTCTCCCACAAGGTGCAACTCCCCTTAACCTTCTCAAACTGCACCACCAGCTAGGGACCAAGTATTTGAATGCTTGATCCCATGTAGGAAATATCTCATTTAAACCAACCAATACCTTCCAGCTCCCCATGTAACACATTTGATAAAATCCATCTCTTTTGCCATCCCTTAATTCTTTTCCCATTTCTTTGACCAATTCTTTAATTCTGCTGAGTCCACTGTGTGTTTGCATGTGCTTGGGTGTACAGTATTTTCCTGGGATATGTATAGTTACTCAAGGACAGTATCACTGTCTCCCTGTAGAAAATAAGTTGGCCATATGAGGAGGATGTAGCATAACATAAAAATCTTGGATTTAATTACCAGAACTTCAAAAAAGGAAAAGACAAAGAAGAAACCCAGCTCATCATAGATAAATAGCTTTATGTGTTAACTCTCAACTCCCGTCTAATGAATACTTAGTATTATGATGTCTTAACTATCACTGCTATGAGTTTTCAAACTGAAAAGTGTGAATTCTAATACATGTTCCCAAATTATCTAGTCTTAATCATACAACACTACTACACTAGTCCCTAAGAAATGTCATTTGACTGAAGCACAAGATAAGGATTTGAGAATAGGTATTATAAATATTATAAATACAATCATGGACCTTAAATAGGACATCATTAACCATTAAAAATCTACAAAACTCAAACAAGAAGTAGAATTAAATCAAGTCATGAAAGTGTAAATATAATCAGAACAGAACACCCCAAATGAGGAATTCTGGAAATGTAAAATTTATGAAAGAGAACAGGAACATTAGAGTAAGCCTTATCAACAGAATACAAGAAATAAAAGAAAAACTCAGGTATTGACAATAAGATAGAGAAAAATTCCAAGAATTCTGAGACAATAAGAAAAGACATAATCTAAGAATAATAGGAAGAGAAAAAGCAAAGGAAACTCAGGTCAAAGGCACACAAAATATTTTCAACAAAATCACAGAAAAATTTTCTAACCTAAAGAAGGAAATGCCTGTTCAGGTACAGAAGGCATGGAGGTACAAAGAACACACACACACACACACACACACACACACACACACACACACACACACACACACAGAGGAAATCCCCATTATATACAATCAAAATAGTAAACATACAGAACAAAGAAAGAATATTAAAAGCTACAATAGAAAAAGATCAAATAATATATGAGAGATGGCCAATTAAAATAATACTTGATCTTTCAGTGGAGATTCCTTAAGCCAGAATGGCCTAGACATATGGTCTACAATGACCACAGATACTGGCCCAGACTACTATAAATAGCAAAACTTTCTCTTTTTTTATTTTTTAAACTTTCAATCACAATATGTGAGAAAGATATCCACCAATAAAATTTATCTATACACAAATCCATTTCGACAGAAGGTACGAGAAAGAAAACTTCAATCTGAAGAGGTTAATCACACTCAACATCATGGAAACAAGCAATTTCAGACTAGAAATCAAACCAAGAAGGGCAACCCACGTCATAAAAATTAAATACCAGGAATAAACACAGTTCATCGATAATTAATAAATTTTTTCTTCTCTCATACCATGCATCTCAATCAGTTTCACCTCACTCCACTCCTACCAGTCCCTACCCCATCCTGTCACTCCTCTATCAGTTCTGTTCCTCCTCCATTTTACTTCTGAAAAATGGGCAACTCCTAAGAGATATCCACCCAACTCAGAACAACAAGGTAACATAAGATTGGGTACAAACTCTCATATCAGGACTGAGAAGGCAACCCAGTAGGAGGAAAAGGGTTCCAATAGCTAAAGATAAAGATAAAGATAAAGTTCCAAGAGTTAAAGATACTCCCACTTTTTCACTCCCATATGAACCCCAAAGTATGCAACTATAACATATATGCAGAGGATCTAGCTCAGAGTCATATAAGTTCAGTGTTTGCTACTTTATTCTCTTTGAGTCCTTATAAGGGCCAATTAGTTTCTTCTCTGGGAAATTTCTGTGTGGTGTCCTCAACATTTCTGGCTCCTACAATCCTTCTTCCTCTTCTGTGGGATTCCCTGAGCTCCATCTAATGTTTGGCTATGGATTTATACATCTGCTCCAAAAAGTTGCTGGATAAAGCCTCTCTGATGATAATTGAGCTAGACACCTGTCTATGAGTACAGCAGAATATCATTAGAAATTATTTCACTGGATTTTTTTAATCATGTTTGGTTTTTATCTGAGGTCTCTTGGGCTATCCAGAAATTCACAGATATTAGACATTCCTTTGTTGAGAACTCTCTGTTTAACTATATATCCCATTTTTAAATTGAGTCACTTGATTTGTTGATGGGTAGTTTGAGGGGTTCTTTATATAATTTGGAGGTTAGTCTAAAAGTCAGAAGGGCCTTGGCAAATGTCTAGCAGATTCTAAGAGACCACAGATGCCAGCACAGACTACTATACTGAGCAAAACTTTCAATCACCATGGATGGAGAAATCAGGATATTCCACGACAAAACCAATCATAAAGAATATAAATCCACAAAACCAGACCCATAAAAGGTACAAGAGTAAATACTCCAACCAAAAGAGATTAGTTACATTCCTGAAAAACAGAGAAAATAACTAATTGTACACCAGCAAAACCAAAAGAAAGGAAACACACACACACACACACACACATTAGCACACACATATTAGCACACATTAGCACACATATATATATATTCCACCACTAACTTTGAAATAATAGGATTTAACAATCAATGGTCATTAATATCTGTCAATATCAATGGACTCAATTACCCAATAAAAGGTCATAGGATAACAGAATGGATATGATAACAAAACCATCACTTTGTTCCATAAAAGAAACCCACTTTAACATCAAAGTTAGATATTACCTCAAATAAAGGGCTGGAAAAGGGTTTTCCAAGAAAATGAACATAAGAAACATGCTAGTATAGCCATGCTAATTTCTAATAAATAGTCTTTCAATCAAAATTAATCAAAAGAAATGGGGAACAACACTTCATATTTATTAAAAAAGAAATCCACCAAGATGACAAATCAGTTCTGAATATCTATGTCTCAAATGCAAAGATACCCACATTTTAAAATACAACTAGTAAAGCTTAAATCACTTAGCAAACTCCAGGCTTTGACAATGTGAAACTTCAAGACCCTAGTTTGACTAATGGACAGATCATCCCGATAGAAACTAAGCAAAGAAATAGTGGAACTCACCGACACTTTTACTCACAATGCACCTAACACTTATCAACAGAACATTTTATCCAAGCACAAAATTATACCTTCTTCTTGGCACCTAACAGAACATTCTCCAAAATTGACCATAAATTGGTCACAAGCATGTGTCAACCAATACAATAAAATTGATATATCCCCCTATATCTTATCAAGCAACCATGGATTAAAGCAGGACCTCATCAACCACAGAAATAACCAAAAGCCTACAAACTTATGGAAACTGAACAACTCTACTCAAGAACCACTGTGCCATGTCAAGGAACAAATAAAGAAAGAAATGAAAGACTTTCTAAAATTCAATAAATAAATTCATAACAAACCCAAACTTAAGAGACATAATGAAAACAGTCCTGAGAGGAAAATACATAGCATTAAGTGACTTTATAAAGAAATTGGAGAAATCGCACACTAACAATGTAAAGGTACACCTGAGAGCTCTAGAACAGACATAGGCAAACATTATCTAAGAGGAATGATGGCAGGATATAATCAAACTCTGGGATGAAATGAAAAAACATTAAAACCAAAGAAACAAGAGAATCAACAAAATATAGAGTTCGTTCTTTGAGAAAATTAACACAATAAACAAAATTTTAGCCGAACTAACTAAACAATAAAGATAGAATATCCAAATTAACCAAATCAAAAATGAAAAGGGGAACATAACAACAGATACCAAGGAATTCCAAAGAATCATTAGATCTTACTTCAAAAATCTATGCTGCACAAAAGTAGAAAATCTAAATGAATTGGACAATTTTTCTGAATAAATCTCAGGTACCAATGTTAAATCAAGACGGGATTAAACAATCTAAGTAGAACTATAACCCCTAAGGAACTAGAAAGACTCATTAAACGTCTTTCAACCAAGAAAAAAGCCCATGCCCAGGTGGTTTTAGTGCAGAATTTAAAAGACTTTCAAAAATGAGTTAATACCAATATTCCTCAAACTATTCCACAAAATAGAAACAGAAGGTACATTGCAAAACTAATTATATTGCCACAGTTATCATGAAATCTAAATAAAACAAAGAATTAGCAAAAAAAGGGAATGTGAGACTAATTTCCCTTATGAACATCAGTGCAAAAGTATTTAGTAAAATCCTTGTAAATGGAATCCAAAACCACATCAAAAAGACCATCCACCATAATCAAGTAGGCCTCATCCCATAGATGCAGAGACGGTTCAACATGAGAAAATCTATCAATGTAATCAACCATAAAAAGAAAAACTGTAAGAAAAAGCTACCAAATTATCTCATTAAATGCTGAAAAAGCCTTTGATAAAATCCAACACCACTTCATGATAAAAACCCCTGGAGACATCAGGGATACAAAGCACATATATAAGCACAGTAAAAGCAATATACATCAAACCAACAGCTACCATCAAACTAGATAAAGAGAAGCATAAAGCAACTCTACTAAAATCAGAGACTAGAAAAGGCTAAGCATTCTCTCCATGTCTATTCAATATATTACTTGACATTTTAGCTAGAACAATAAGAAAACTAAAGGAGATAAAGGAAATGCAAATTGTAAATGAAGAAGTAAAACTTTCATTATTTGCAGATGTTAGCATAGCATACATAAGCGACTCCCTCAATTTCTTTTAGGGAACTCCTACAGCTGATAGATGTCTTCAGTGATACAGAAGATATTCAGTGAAGATAAGGACGAACACTACATACTCATCGAAGGAAAAAAATCTATTAATAAGATGTCTCCTGAGAGGCACAGCCAGAGCATTCAAATACAGAGGTGAATGCTAGCAGTAAACCATTGAACTGAGAACGGGATCCCCATTGGAGGTATTCGAGAAAGGATTGAAAGAGCTGATGGGACTTGCAACCCCATAAGAACAACAATGCCAAACAACCAGAGCTCTTAGGGATTAAAGCAGTGCCTAAAGACTATACATGGAATGACTCATGGCTCCAGCTGCATATGTAGCAGAGGAAGGCTTTGTTGGGCAACAATGGAAGGAGAGGCCCTTAGCTCTGCCAAGGCTGGACCCCCCAGTGTAGGGTAATGTCAGGGAGAGTTTGGAGAGGGGAACAGCCTTATAAAAGAAGGAGAGGGGGATGGGATAGGGGGCTTATGTCTGGGAAACTGGGAAAGAGAATATTTAAAATTTAAATAAAAAAATCCGATAAAAGAAAAAAACAAAAGAAAAGCAGACTTTCAAATGTTTACAAGATGTAATGCTGAGCTGTCTTCACAGTAATAAGTTTTAAGTAGAATAATAAAGGTCACATGCAAGGAAAAAAGATAATGCAATTCTAAATATTAAACACCAAACCAAAGGGTACATAATTTCATAAAAAGAAACACTACTGCAGCTGAAGTCACATATTGACACTCTCATATTACGAGTTGGAGACTTCAGTGCCCAATTCTTGCCAATAGACGGGTCATTTGGACAAAAACTTGCAGAAAACTGATCAAGCTAAATGATGTCATAAACCAAATGGATCTAACAGATATGTACAAAACATTTCACCCCAAACCAAAAGAATATAGCTTCTTCATTGCATGTCATAGAACTTTCTGAAATTTGACCACTTATTTACATAATAAAGCATGTCTCAACAGATAGAAGAAAATTGAAATAATACCCTGCATCCTATCTGAACACCACATATTAAAGCTGAGTGACAGCAACAGAAAGGTTACAAACTCATGAAAACTGAAGACTCATTACAAAATGGAAAAATGGGTCCATACCAGAATTAAGGGGAGGGGGCAAGGACAAAAATAGTGCAGAGAATGAAAGAAAGGCCATCCAGTGACTGGCCCAACTTGGGATACATCCCATGGATGGACACCAAAGCCTGACACTATTACTGATGCTATTTTGTACTTGCAGACAGGTACTTAGCATGGCTGTCCTCTGAGAGGCTTTACCAGCAACTGACTGAGATGGATGCAGGTTCTTACAGAAAACCACTAGACTGAAGACTGGGACCCCTATGGAAGAGTTAAGGAAAGGACTGAAGAAACTGAAAGGAATGGCAACCCCATAGCAAGAACAACAACATTGTTAACTAACATGGATCTCTGGAAGCTCCCAGAGACTAAGCCCCCACTCAAAGAGCATACCTGGGCTGGTCCAGGGGTGTCCCTTCACCCACCCCGGTACATATATAGCAGAGGACTGCTTTGTCTAGCTTCGGTGGAAGAGAATAGCCTAATCCTTTAGAGACTTGATGCCCCAGGGAAGGGGGGATGTAGGGCAGGGAGTAGAGTAGGGGGGTGGGAGGTGGGGCAAGCACCCTTTCAGAGGCAAAGGAGAGGGGAATGGGATGAAGAATTCTGGGAGGGGGAACTGAAGGGGGGCATTTATTGGGATGTAAATAAATAAAATATTTTTTAAAACAGAGATAAAAACCTACATCTTTCTAGAATTGAGTGAAAATGAAACATAACATCCCAAACATAAACATATTCTTCGAGGCAAGTTCATATCACTAAGTACCCACATAAAAAATTTGAAGAGATGTCATGTAACTTAACAATAAACCAAAAAGTTCTAGAACAAAATTAAGATATCACATACAAAAAGAATAGACAGCAAGAAATAATCAAACTCATGGCTGAAATTAATAAAATGGAAACAAACAATAACAAAAACAATATAAAAACATGAATATGTTGATTAAATGAGAAAAATCATAAAACTGATGAATTCTTGCCAAATTCACTAAAAGAATGAAAGAAGAGATTAAAATTGACAAAATTATGGACAAAATGGGGACATAACAACAGACATCAATGAAATTCACAGAATCATAAGAACATATTTTAAAATCCTGCACTCCAAGAAGTAAGAAAATCTGAAAAAAAATAGATAATTTTCTTGATATATACCACCTAAAAAGTTAAATTAAGAACATGTATGTAATTCAAACACAACAATAATGCCTAATGTAATAGAAGCAGTCATTAAGTCTCTCAAATTAAAAAGCCTAGGGACAGATGATTTTAGTGCAGAATTCTACCATACTTGCAACAAAAAAATAGTGTCAATACTCCTAATATTGTCAAATTTTTCCACAAAATTAAAAATAGTGGATTATTGTCTAATTCTTTATAGACTATTACAGCTATTCCAATATATTAATCACATAAAGACTCAATAAAAAAAGAGAATTGTAGACTGATTCAATGGGAAAATACCCAATAAAATACTTGTAAACTGACCAGAACAGACCAAAAAGATCATTCACCTTGGTGAAGTAGGCTTCATCCCTTAAATGGAGGAATGTTTCAATATCCAATCACTGATAAATTTAGTTCTCTGTATTAAAATAATGAAACCCAAACCAACATGTTCATCACAATAGATGCAGAAAAGGCCTTCAACAAATATCCAAAACCCATTCATAATAGAAGTCCTGAAGAGAGAGAGATACAAAGGAATCTATAAATATAATAAACGTAAATCACAACAAGCTCAGAGCCATCGTTGACTTAAGTGGAGACAAACTCAAAGTGTATTCTTGAAAATCAAGACAGGGTTGTCCTTTCTTCAATATAGTATCTGAAGTCTTGGGTAGAACATTAAGACAATCAAAGGAATGTAAATGAGTAGGGGAGAAGTCAAAGTATATTTATATGCAGACAACATACTTATATGCATAAATGACCCTAAAATCCACATCTGGAAACCCCTACAGTTGCTAAACACATTCAGCATTATATCAGGATAAAAATTAATAAACAAAAATCAATAGCTTTCCTATATACAAAAGACTAATAGATGATAAAGAAATTAGAGAAACATGCCTTTAAAAAATATCCTTGGGTAACTTTAACCAAACAATGTCTTATAAAAATTATAAGACATTGAAGAAAAAACTGAAAAAGATATCAGAAGATGGAAATAGCTCCTATGCTCATGGGTCAAAGAATTAACATAGTAAAAATGGCCATCCTACCGAAAGCTGTAAATAGATTTAGTGCAATCCCATTCAAAATTTCAACAAAATTCTCCACATATCATGAAAGAAAAATTTTCAGATTCGTATGCAAATATAAAATAACCATGATAGCTAAATCAATTCTGAGTAATAGAAGAACTGCTGGAAATATTTCCAGATCTCAAATTATACTGTAGAGCTATAGTAATAAACACACACACACACATACTCACAAAACATGCTACTGGCATATAAACAGATACACTTATCAATAGAATAGAATTGAAGACTCAGACATATATCCACACATCTATGGACCTATTTTTGACAAGGAAAGCAGAAATGCAACTGGAAATATGAACAGTTTCAGTTTCAACGAATAGGGCTGGTCAAACTTGATTATTCCCTGTAGAAGATTTCAGATAGATCCACATTCATCACCTGTACAAAACTCAGCTCCAAATGGATCAAAAAACTCAACATAAGACAAGATACACTGAATCTGATGGAAGAGAAAGTGGGGGAATGCCTTGAAATCATTGCCACTGAAAAAGACTTTCTGAACTCATTAGCACAGCCACTAAGAGGAATACTTAATAAATGGGACCTCATGAAAAGGAAAGTCTTCTGCATGGCAAAGGACACCATCATTTAGATTAATTGGCAGCCTACAGAATGGAAAAAGACTTTCAGAAACTACACATCTGATTGAGGACTAATATTGAAAATGCACCACTCCAAAATTTTTTTTTTAAATTTAAAAGATGAGGTATGCATCTAAACAGAAAATTCTCAAAAGAAGTAACACAAATGGTTGAGAAGCACTTGAGGAAATATTTAACTGCCATAGTAATCAGGAACATGCAAATCAAAAATATTTCGAGATTTTAAAAATAGACACGTTAGTGTGGCCAAGATCAGTAAATCAAATGACACTTCATGTTGGCGAGTACACCGAGTATGGTGAGTATTCATCCATTGACAGTGGATTGCAATCTTGTACAGCCATTATGGAAATGAGTATGACAGTTGCTCAGAGAACTGGAAATAAATCTACCTGAAGATTTAGCTATACTACTCTAGGACATATGTCCAAAGGATGTTTCATCTTTTTACAGAAACATTTGTTCGACAATGTTCATTACTGCTCTATTCATAATAGTCAGACATTAGGATCATCCTAGATCTCAGTCAACAGATGAATGGAAAAATAAAATATGGTATATTTACACAATGAAAGATTCCCTAGTTGTTAAAAATGTGAAATTATGAAATTCACAGGTAAATGGATAAGCTATCTGTCAAATCTCAAATATGGTATGAATTCACTTATAAGTGAATGTTACCTCTTAAGTCTTCAGAAAGCAAGCCACATTTCATATAACCACAGAGGTTACCTATAGAGTATGGAACTAAGAATAAAGAATGAATCTTCCTAGGAAGGGGAAGTAGAAAAGACAGATATGGATGTACCAAGGTTGATGGGGTGATAGGAAAAGGAGGATCAAATGCTGGGAAAAGGGGAAAGAGGTGAGGAATGATAGACAGAGAAAGACAGCTAAAATTAAGGTCCATTAGAGGGGTCATATGGTATCCTAAGAAATTTTAGAAACTTTCTAAAGTATAGATATATGAACACAATCTAAAAGAAATTCTCAAATAACAAGGAGATACAGACCCGCCTGAACATCCTTTATCACCAGCTGAAGCATCTAGTGTTGGGAATGGCTTACGTATAATTGAGTTATTGGCCAAAGCTCTTCCATGTAAATCCCTGAGCAACCCAGGCTATTGGGAAGGCTATTGCTGGCTCTCTACAGACTGACACAAGACCTGGTTACTGAAGACAAAACCAACACAACTCACTGAACATTGAGAAGTCAAGCTTCTGTCTACACAAACCCTTCACTGCTATGGAATACTTTTCATGATATTGGAACATATTCTCCAGGTTACTGGATGAGAAAAGTAAACCTCAAACCACCTACAAACTCTCAAGCTACAGTGATGATTCGCCTGCAAGTTACTCTGGTGCAGTAGTGGCACAAAGCTTGTGGGAATAACTGACCAATATCTGATTTCAGGTGCACTCCACGAGATGGAACCCTTCCCTGACATGGTTCAGGTGGCCATGAACTGCAGAACAGATTTGCTAGAAACATAAGAAAAATCCAAATATTTTTGTTCTGCTAAAAAATTGTAGCCATAAAATGACTCCTCATGACTTTCTGTTATACTCATAAATCAGTATCTTGCTTACCAATTGTTGGAGAAGCTGCCTTCTGCAGTAGATCAGAACAAATACAGACATCCATCACTAGAACTATTCAGGCAGCCAGAAACCTTAGAACGTTCAGTCCTAAGTGGCTTGTCTTCATCAAATCCCCCTCCACGGGACTCTAGAAATTCTGTGGAAGGTCGGGTGGAAACTTTGTATGAGGACACCAAGAGCTTCTAAACAGCAGGACCAATGCACACATGAGCTCACAGAGACAGCAGCAACATGCCCTGAATCTGCATATGCCTGTGCCAGGTAAGATCCCACCCCTGAGAAAAGAAGGGGAACATGCCTCAGTTTCTTACCCAGCAGCCATCTCCAATTGACAACCCCTCACAAATGAAAAATTAGTTCTCTCTGAGAAAGCACCACTGAGGATACAAACCAATCTTAAGGGCAGGCTCCATGCCCAACAGTTGATGGTCAATACAAGATGAACTCAATGGTGTCTTTGCTCTCTCTCTCTCTCTCTCTCTCTCTCTCTCTCTCTCTCTCTCTCTCTCTCTCTCTCTCTCTCTCTCTCTCTCTCTGTGTGTGTGTCTGCTTCTCTGTGTGTTTCTCTGTATCTCCCTCTGTATCTCCCTGTCCCTCTCTTATAGGTCTGTTTCATATATATTATGGCTTCTGATTTTGTGAATTTATTGAATTCCATGTACAAACATTTGCGTCTCTGAGTCTGTGTGGGTGTGGTGGGTTTACTTTGACTGTTTTTCTTCTGTTTGTTTGTACACTTTTTCTTATTCCATTTTCTTTGTTTTTGTGTTATCTTATTTTATTGTCAATATTTAGGTGCCTGTTTGTTTTCTAACAAAAAAAAAATATTGGTTTAGATGAGGGGCAATGTGAGGAGTATATCAGAGGAACTGGTGGAGAGTAAAACATAATAAGCATATGTTTTGTTTTCAATAAAAGAAAAAAAATTCCCCCAGAAGATATGTGTATCCTTCATGCTCACACACCTGGTATCCACATAAACTATAAACGAAACCTAACAATGTCTACCTAACAATATGTTTGCGTTAAGGACTTTCTGTCAAAATCCTGTTATAGAGGGACATCATGTACGTAAATTGCCATGTAAATTAGATCAGGGGTTCTATTAAAAAACTTATGTTCAATTTATACTTTGCAAGATAGACTACTGTATTACAAATGTCATCTACAGTTTTTCTCAAACTGCACAAAGCCTTCTTATCCCTATGTAAATCTCTCATGTATTCAATTTTATATTATGCTAGACTTAATAATTTGGTGTCATATGCCAATACTTGTAGAAATAAAACTTTCAAATTATGGCTTTCAAGTTTCCATTGTTCATCCATGAATTTAATATGCAGTTGAGTTTCTCACTTGAATTGTAACTTTGAAAGCATTTCAGCATGCCCACTTTTTCCATCAACTTGACATGTAAGTGTGAAATACTATGTTCTCCTTTTGAGCCTTCCATAGATGATCTGAAACACACCAGAAGGAAATCACGATTGTTTTCACAATGTCCAAGATTGTATTGCAGCTAATGGCGTTTGCAAAGCTGGTGGTCTGGTTATTAAGTAAGAATCAATCCACAGCTCAGATGTTTTTATAGAGTAATGAGAAATCCTAGGTGGTCATTTGAACTTGGTGACAAGGAACTTTCATGGCAAGAAGCTACATTATTTTCTTAAACATACAAGTGTAATTCTTATTGTCATCAGAAAACATAAATCTTAACTTGAGTGAAAGTTTTTTTTTCTTTTTCCTCCTCTAGAAATGCTACAAATAGTAATTTTCAATATCCCTTAATACATCTTAAAAAATAGAAAGGATAAGGTGTAAATAATGATGGAGACCAATTCTTTTGCACATAAAATCAGCCTGAAAGAGAAACCAGGTGAAATGACTGACTTATCTCTCCTTTAAATGCAAGCTATGGTTAAATAATTACATCTCAGCTTCTTCAAATGTTTTCTCTGTTCTGACTTGAAAAGGAGCTCTAAATTCCTCCGTTTAATTTTAGCCTTAAACAACTGTGTTGTTGGTGACAAAGCATGAACATAAACTGTGGTTTTCCTATGACATTATCTAAGTAAATACAAGTTACCAAATCCATTTTTTAGCAAGGAATACTCAGAAAAGAAAAACTGAGCTAATCCAAAGTTCTTTGCTGTTTTTAAATTATCTTCAGCCAAGATTATTTTAGCTTCTCACGTTACTTCCTTCAGTCATTTCATCTACCCTTTAGTATGTATGTTAATGTGATAAAAAATTTAAACACAGCACTTCTAGACAGCCATCTTGCTCCTTACATTGTATAAATTGCAGAGTACAAAGTAGCTCAACTTTCAAATATAAATGTTAGCTCCAAGTAGAGAAATTTATTTTATTGATAAAAGAAAAATAAAATAATAATTAAAATACAGTCAGTAATCAAGGAGGTAAAATATGAAAGTGATAACATTGGTGTTTGAAAAAAATGACTTCAAGTCATTTCCTGGTCTGTTGAATGGGAATAAAGAAAACCCAAAAAAGGCTTAGTTAGCTATGGTGAGTAACCATCAACATACTAGATAGAACATGAGGTGGAATGACAGATCATCTACTTTGGACTTAAAAAAATAAAATAACAATAATTTCAGAACATTGTTCAATAGATTAGCCTTACAGCACTAAAAGCTAAATAAAACATTTTACTACAAACAGAAAGCACCAAAACAAAATTGAAAACTATAAAAGCAATGGGTGCAATATTAAAATTTGATTGTATTATAAAATCAGAAAAATAATGAAAACGATCTTGATTAAAACTTTTCAAAAAGATCTGCAGAGGCTCTGAAAAGGATGTTATATGATATCAAATGTCATCCATCTGAAGGCTCTATCTTTGGTTCATAAAACTCTTCCCTTATCAATTTCTCACATTTCCCAATCCTTTCCTGCTTTTTATTATTAGCTCAATATTCATTTTCTATCGGATATTTTTTATTT
The DNA here is from genome assembly GCF_011064425.1 of Rattus rattus. Taxonomy (NCBI): domain Eukaryota; kingdom Metazoa; phylum Chordata; class Mammalia; order Rodentia; family Muridae; genus Rattus; species Rattus rattus. Next base: position 63,986,373 of record NC_046160.1, read on the forward strand.
ACATTTCAAATATTATTCCCTTTCCTGGTGTCTCATCCATAACCCTCCTATTCTATTCCTCTCCCCCTTCTAATATCAGGCTGTTTCCCCTCCCTGACCATTCACGTTTTCTGGCCTCCCTGCTCCATGTACCACTACACTGGGCGGAGGTGTGGGGGGGCGAGCCAGCCTTGGCAGGACCAAGGGCTTCTTCTTCCATTGGTGCCCAATAAGGCCATCCTCCGCTGCATACGCGGCTGGAGCCATGGGTCAGTCCAGGTATAGTCTTTGGGTAGTGCGTTAGTTCCTGGGAGCTCTGGTAGGTTGGTATTGTTGGTCTTATGGGGTTGCAAGCCAGTTTAGCTCTTTCCATCCTTTCTCTGATTCCTCCAACAGGGATCCTGTTCTCAGTTCAATGGTTAGTTGCTAAAGTTGGCCTCTGTGTTTGTCATGTTCTGGCCGTGCCTCTCAGGAGACAGCTATATCAGGGTCCTGTCAACATACACTTCTTAGCTTCATCAATCTTATCTAGTTTGGTGGCTGTATACATATGGGCTGTGTACCCATGTGGGGCAAGCTCTGAATGGCCATTCCTTCAGTCTCTGCTCATTTGTCTCCATATCCCCTTCTATGAAAATTTTTGTTCCCCCTTTTAAGAAGGAGTGACGCATCCTCACTTTGGTCATCCTTCTTGAGCTTCATGTGGCCTGTGGTTTGTATCTTGGGTAATTTGAGCTTTTGGGCTAATATCCACTTATCAGTGAGTGCATACCATGTGTGTTTTTCTGTGGTTGGATTACTTCACTCGGGAGGATATTTTCTAGTTCCATCCATTTGCCTATGAATTTAATGAAGTCATTGTTTTTGATAGCTGAGTAGTATTCCATTATATAGCTGTACCATATTTTCTGTATCCATTCCTCTGTTGAAGGGCATCTGGGTTCTTTCCAGCTTCTGGCTATTATAAATAAGGCTGCTATGAACATAGTGAAGCATGAGTCTTTATTGTATGTTGGAACATCTTTTGGGTATATGCCCAGGAGTGGAATAGCTGGGTTCTCAGGTAGTGGAATGTCTAATTTTCTGAGGAACCTCCACACTGATTTTCAGAGTGTTTGTACCAGTTTACAATCCCACCAACAATAATGTAATGTTCCTCTTACCTGAGTTTTTACCTTAGCTATTTTGACTGGTGTGAGGTGGAATCTCATGGTTTTTTGATTTGCATTTCCCTGATGACTAAGGATGTTGAACATTTCTTTAGGTACTTCTCAGTCATTCAATATTCCTCACCTGAGAATTCTTTGTTTAGCTCTGTACCCTGTTTTTTAATAGAATTATTTGGCTCTCTGGAGTCTAATTTCTTGAGTTCTTTGTGTATTTTGGATATTAGCCCTCTATCAGATGTGGATTGATAAAGATCTTTTCCCAGTCTGGTGGTTGCCCTTTTTTCCTAATGACAGTGTCCTTTGCCTTACAGAAGCTGTGCATTTTATGATGTCCCATTTGTCAATTCTTGATCTTATAGCATAAACCATTGATGTTTTGTTCAGGAAATTTTCCACAGTGCCCATGTAATCAAGACTCTTCCCTAATTTTTCTTCTATTAGTTTGAGTGTATCTGGTTTGAGGTGGAGGTCCTTGATCCATTTGAACTTAAGCCTTGTACAGGGTGATAAGAATGGATTGATTTGCATTCTTCTACATGCTGACCTCCAGTTGAACCAGCACCATTTGTTGAAAATGCTATCTCTTTTCCATGGATGGTTTTAGCTCCTTTGTCAAAGATTAAGTGATCATAGTTATGTGGGTTCATTTCTGGGTCTTCAATTCTATTCCACAGATCCACCTGCCTGTCTCTGTACCAATACCATACAATGTTTGTCACTATTGCTCTGTAATATTACTTGAGTTCAAGGATGGTAATTCCCCTGGACATTCTGTTATTGTTGAGGACAGTTTTTACTATCCTGGGTTTAGTTCAACATTCTTATCTAAATATGTATTTTGTATTAAAATCTACTGTATTTCAGATGCCATCAAGGAAATTCATCAACTGGGAATACCCAGATGTTAAAGTACAATGTGATAATATAAAAGCCATGCTCATACAGAAAACAGATAGAAGCAAGCAACCACTCTGTCTGGGATGGCCCAAAAATGTACTCTGACTCTCCTTCAGTGACAACCTCACAGTCTTTGTCTCTTAATTAAAAAAGCTTTCTTTCATAAATAGTACAGAGTAACCACAGTTTGGGACATAACTCTAGAATTTACAATGGAAAAGGCTCAAGGGTCTTGTATCTTTCTCATACTCTAACTATGTGCACATTCAGCCAGGAGGGAACATAGAGCATTCCGTACCCCAGATTATAACCAATTTCTCAGAGGAAGTCAGATACTTCTTGCATTGATTTATCTGCACTCCCATGACACAATGATTGAGACATATAAACAAAAAGATGCAATGGCTTGGTAAAAGTTGCTAATGTTAGACATCTAGCTATGTGGACTCAGGAAGCAGAGATAGAAGGTCTGAGAATGAGTTCACTGTGACCTAAGTTGTGAGACTGTCTCAAATCAAACAAAACTTCAGTCAGAGAAGCTAAACACAGTCTAACATAAAGATTACATCACTTAAATCCTTCTAGATTTCCCATTCTCATCTATAAAATAAAAATAATAAGCAAATTAATTGCTTCTTAATTCAATTTCCATTCTATAGTTGTCATTGCTATCCTATCTCGCTACACAGTAGAATATTAATCAGCTTTGCCTCACTAAATGAAGTGCCTCAGAAAATTAACTAAGAAATAAGATTTGGGATTCGTGGTTGTAAGCATACTGAGAAAGAAATCTTTAAAACCATCCATTCACAGTTGCCACATGAACATAAAATGAAATACTTGTAAGTAAATTTAACCAAGGAGACAGAAGACCTTAATGAAAGTTTTAAGACAGAAAGATTTCACATGCTCATAAATCAGAAGAATTAATCTTGTGAAATGTCCATCATATTAAACACAAACCATAGATTAGTGAAATCTCAATTTTAAAATAACCCAGAGCCATTTTTCACAGGCAGAAAAATACTCAAAGATTTATATAGAAGCACAAAAGACCAATGATAGCCAAAACAAACCTGAACCAATAGAATATTCTGAGAGATATAACCTTACCTGATTTCAAGATATATTGCAGACTTATAATAAAAAAGCATCATGGTACTGACACCAAAACAATCACAAAGATAGTGACACAGTTCTTATGAGGATAACCAACAACTTTTTGTTTAGCCTTAGTTCTAAGTACTTTTCTAGTGATCTATCAATTTTCTGACCTGTGAAAGTACATTAGTGTGATAGAAGGTGAGGTTTTCAAATTACAATGGTACTGAAAAATGGCTTGCAAGTTGAAAGCCACAATAAAGTTTTATTTGAAGTCTTAATTCTTGGCTTTATACTCATTAGTGTATTTAGCAGTAATTTTTATCAACATTCAAGTGTTGTTTTTAAAATAATGTTTTGTTTCCTGTATTGTTTTAGGCTATGCTATGAAGTACAATAATAAATTTTTGGAATGAAATATGCTTCTATTGTGTTAGATAGGTAAAGGTCTTTATTCATAGCATTTGTGGCCAATTAATTAGTGATAAAAATATGTGTGTTGCTTAAACATTTTATGTATATTTAGAGCATAAGTGTAGAAGGTAAATAAAGTGAAAAGCAGGAAAGAATATAAATAACAACAAAGGCTGAAGTGGAGACAGAAATTAGAACCCTATACACTCTGGTAAGAGTGTAAACATGTACATTCATTTGATAATCAGTCTGGATATTACTCAAAACTACAGAAAGAGAACCTAGCATATGACCCAGACATACAGCTCCTGGGCATATACCCAAAAGAATTATTATCTTACATAAAAGATACTTGCTTCTTCAAGTTCAGTACTGCTCTATTAACAATAGCTAGAAAATTGAATCAGCTAATATGTGAATCCCAGCTCTTGACTCTAGTTTTGTATGTTTAACAGTGTACTTACAGAAAGTGGGAAAATAGAAAGGGGACAACAAGGAGTGCTTTTAGGAAAGGGGATAGCAAAACATAGGAAACATGAAGTAGAGGAGGGGAATTTTGGAATAGGATGGGTCTTTTGACCTCAAATGATCCAGTCAAGAAAAGTTCCTTACAAGTGTGACCAGCTGCTTGGATTTTATTCAATTTCACATGTAGTCAAATTTAACACCAATAGTAGCCACCGCTTTCTGCCTTGTGTTGACTTATGTTTTTCAAAACCTACTTTAATAAGTGTAGTAAATGTTTTAACCTCCCCACTCACCAGAGGACGTGAAGGAAATGATAATAGGCAAAGGAAATACGGACCGGTATAGAAATAGTTCCTTGGGGCAAATCCAATCTGCATTGTCAGGTTATCAACAAGTTCAGTTCACACAAATCTGCAGTAGTAGCTCAGTTCACTTGCAAACACCCTTCAGGAATCAACAATGCCAGGTTTATCCAGAAGAAACCACAAGGCTCTGCCAATCAGCTAGAGTCAGCAAAAGCAGCAAGAAGCCTCCATGACAATACCAGAAGTTCTTTGGTACGTTTATGCTGCGCCCAACCTCGACCAGCAAGGAAGAAACGACCACAGGAGATCTTCTTCAAGCAATTTTACTCAGGAACCTTGATACAATCTTCTGACCTCTATCTCTTCTGACTCTCCCCCCGCCCCCTGCACCACACTTAAATAGCTAGCACTGGCCAATCCTAGCAAGCCACGTGGCTCATGTAGATAGGCTGTCACTATGCGGAAGCTAACGAGCCAGGCAGACATAGCCAAATAAGGACTTGTTTACTGCAAGGAGCGCTCACCGTTGGGAGGGCGGAAGGCAGAAACCAGCGCCATCTTTGAGGCGCGGCACGTTGCAGCTCTCTACACGTTTATCTCTCCAAAGCCACTATAAACAATCATCAACAAACAAGACAAGATGAACCCATGCCACAGCATCCTCAGTGAAGTCCAGTGTCAGTAAAACCACCAAAGAGTCACAAGGCAAACGGATGCACCCAGAGTCATCCACTTTCTGTAAGGTAATATTTATATCCCTTCCAAATATTACATGTTCTCTTTGGTGTCTGCTCTAGCAAAACATTGTACCTTTTTACAGGTAGTTTCAAAAAACAAAAAAACAAAAAACAAAAAAAAAAAAAAAAACACCACATGTCTGTTCTCAGCAAAACATTCTCTCATGAGACAGTTTCCAGGGGAAAAAAAATTACAAAACTGAATCTCCAAAGAAACAAGAAATTTCTACTTTAGCCTTATCCAGATGATTAATGACACACAATTAGAGGATTCAGATGAAAATATATTTCAAATCAAAAGTAGGTACATGCACAAAACATGTTGGAAATATTCTCCATGGATAGTTCATAAGACTATTGGGACATACCTAACTGCCTAAAATATGCATTGTATTGTAGTGGGTAGTTCTGATGCTTTGATTTAATTGGGAGTTTGTGTTTACTGACACTGAAGGTCCTTGCCCTCAATTGTTTTTTGATCTATCAATAAAGTTGCCAGTAGCCAATAGCTTAACAGTAGCCAATAGCTTAACATGAGGCAGAACACTGAGAATTGCGTGGGCAAAATGCAGTGAGAATCAGAGTAGGAGAGAGAAGAGGAGGACACAATAGTGGAGGAGATAGAAATAACCAGCGGTGTGAGTTTTCCAGTAAGTGGCCACTGGACACTTCTCTGACTGGGCTTGCGGTAGCAGGGGAAAGTTTAAGAATGCCCAGGCATTGAGTTAGCCAAGGCATGTTAATAATAATCGACACGCATGTGTGTTTTCTATTTATGGATCTGAAATAGCTCCTGCGTAGGTGTGCACTTGTGCCCGACCAGGGGCACTAAGAGGGCAGCATAACTCCTGCAATAATGTATATTTTCATAGTTTAATTATCAAGAGTGTTTGAATTTATGGGGGATGGCTTGAATGAACTTTGTTGAAGTAAATGATAACAATATTTAGAATTATTGTGACACATTACCAACATTAATTGCTACTCACACTATCAATGCATTGTTGTCTCTCCTTTACAGGTCCGGAAGCTCAGGGATGAGGAAGTCGTTGAGGAACTCAGTGTTAAGATTAAAACTTGGTGATTTCTGGATCTTAGAATGTGTGCTGCTGTCTCAAGCAACACTCTTCCCTTCGGAGAGAAGATGTGTCAGAATAGAATGGTACTGAAACAAAGCTATGAAAGGCACACTAATTTTTGTCTGATGGGTAGTAGGCCTGAGAAGAATCCACCAGTGCCTTCAAAAGTAAATCAGATCACAATGATACCTTTAGAATGTGCTGACTAACCCCATCAAACAAAGTAGATGAAAAATGAGGTACACTTGAAAGCATAGCTCCTAAGTGCACTGAGACACTGCCATTTGTCTTAGCCTCCAATAATTTGAAAAATTGTCTCATAATTGGTTTCCTTACCTATTAATCTGTGAATCCAGCTCTGTGTGAAAAAAACTGATGAAATTCATTTATTTAATTTGAAGATTTTGGTTATAAGAAAATCTGGGACTCCGTGTTCTTTCCCATTTCTGGAGTATAATAGATTTCAGACCTATGGTGTGACTCCCACTATTGAAATAATACACAGGCATGCTTATTCGTTATTAAGCATCAGTGTGTTTGTGCATGTGTGCGTGCGTGTGTGCGTGCGTGCGTGTGTTTGTGTGTGTGTGTGTGTTTCCTTAATACCTTTTCCCTTTGGAAGACACTCACACTTCTTTAAAAATAAGTTGGGCAAACATTGACTGTGAATGTGTTTTTGTTTTCTTAATGGAGTATCAATGGGAGCTGTATACACAGATCAAACTCTGTACACATATTATTATCTCCAAATAATTAATATTTGTGTATTATTTCTCTTGGGCTGGCTTTACATGAATGCAGAGGCAGTGGTAGGACTCATCACAAAATACAATGTTAGCTGGTTCCAGGGGTGTCTTTGTGAATACTCCCTGCCAGTGGCTGCAAGGACTGAGGAAGCACCCTGCTGTGTTCCCTCCCAACTCCCAGCCTCCTCAGGCAGTATATGCTAATTCTATCTTCTCCTATTGGGAAAGCTGCCAAAAGCAAAGCAAAAGGGACAGCACTGTAGTTCCTAGAGAGTTAGGTGCCAGCAGTCAAGAATGGAGGAGAAAAATAAGAACTTTACGGAGTCAAGATCATGGAAAGAGCAGTTAATATTTTAATCTTTCCATTATGACAAAATGAGTAGTCTCTATCTTGTGACAGCAGACAAGGTAAGAGCTTCCAGTTGTATTTATGTATGTGCACCGTGCATGTGGAATAAAGGGGGGAACAGAATCACCCAGGGGATTTGAGGAGAGCCCAGCTCAGCAGCAGCACCTTCTGAGAGACTCAGCAGCTACATCAGCTCACTGATCAATCCTGACCTTAAGATTCTGTAATAACTTAGTATCTACTGTTTATACACATTCACTTTTCTTCTTAATAAAAAAATAATGAACTATTTGCATAATTATTTTTGTATGGCTCCACTAATAAAATATAAGATAGTTTGTTTCTATGAAGAAAGAAAAAGTAGATAACGTCTAAGGGTAATACTGGATTCTAATTCAACTTGATTTAAAAAAAACAATAAAGAGTGTATCCATAGCAAATCCAAATTTATCAGTAATACTATCTTTAATATATTCTATTACTTTTTGAGAATTACATGCATGCACACAGTATATGTTGATTGTATTCAATTATGACATTCTAGATCTCCCACCACATCCCCCTTTGACTTTACATTCTACTCAAAAATACTATCTTAATGGAAAAACATGGTTATTATCTTATGTATAAGTTAAAATAAGCATATCAAGATGGCAAGTCTTTGTTATGATACAGAAGATATATGAGTAGAGATATTCTTTGATATTTATGATCCGAAACAGAGGTAAATATTTAATATAGTTTACAATTTGTATGATCCTAATGAGTACTCAAATCATGAAGAGGAGAGAAAGAAAACAGTCTAAGAAAACAAACAGTTCCTGACTGTTTAAAGGAATATATAAGTTCCAATCAGACATGGGTTTCTGTCTTCTAAACCTGTTCCCAGACTGAAACCATATGATGAAAGAAAATTATTTTGTTTTTAAAGTTCTTTTAAAATTAAAATTCTCAATTTTATGTTAAAAATTAATTGCAAAGCTAAGTAGCAATTGCATCTGTCTGTATATCACTATGCAGTCCTTGATTTGTTAGGCAGAAAAAGGCACTATAAAAATGAGAAATTTAACCTCCACATCAAACCAGATACACTCAAACTAATAGAAGAAAAAGTGGGGAAGAATCTCAAACACATGGGCACTGGAGAAAATTTCCGGAACAAAACACCAATGGTTTATGGTCTAAGATCAAGAATCGACAAATGGGATCTCATAAAGCTACAAAGCTTCTGTGAGACAAAGGACACTGTCGTTAGGACAAAGTGGCAACCAACAGATTGGGAAAAGATCTTTACCAATCTTACAACTGATAGAGGGCTTATATCCAAAACATACAAAGAACTCACGAAGTTAGACTACAGGGAGATAAATAACCCTTTTAAAAATGGGGTTCAAAGCTAAACAAAGAATTCACAGCTGAGGGATGCTGAATGGCTCAGAAGCACCTAAAGAAATGTTCAAATATTTAGTCATAAGGGAAATGCAAATCAAAACAACCCTGAGATTTCACCTCACACCAGTGAGAATGGCTAAGATCAAAAACTCAGGTGACAGCAAATGGTGGGCGAGGATGTGGAGAAAGAGGAACACTGCTCCATTTGTTGGTGGGATTACAGACAGTTACAACCATTCTGGAAATCAATCTGGAGGTTCCACAAAAAATTGGACATTGAACTACTTGAGGATTCAGCTATGCCTCTGTTGGACATATACCCAAAAGATGCTCTAACATACAACAAAGACACATGCTCCACTATGTTCATCGCAGCCTTATTTATAATAGCCAGAAGCTGGAAAGAACCCAGATGCCCTTCAACAGAGGAATGGATACAGAAAATGTGGTACATCTACAGCTGGAATATTACTCAGCTATCAAAAACAATGACTTCATGGAATTCATAGGCAAATGGATGGAATTGGAAAGTATCATCCTGAGTGAGGTAACCCAATCACAGAAAAACACACATGGTATTCACTCACTGATAAGTGGATATTATCCCAAATGCTCGAATTACCTAAGATGCACAGAACACATGAAACTCAAGAAGGATGATGAAAATGCAGATGCTTCACTCCTTTAAAAGGGGAACAAGAAAACCTTTGGGAGGGGATAGGGAGGCAAAGTTTAGAACAGAGACTGAAGGAACTCCCATTCAGAGCCTGCCCCACATGTGGCCCATACATATACAGCCACCAAACTAGATAAGATGGATGAAGCAAAGAAGTGCAGGCAGACAGGAACCAGATGTTTATCTCTCCTGAGAGAAACAGCCAAAATATGGCAAATACATTGGCGAATGCCAGCAACAAACCACTGAACTGAGAACAGGACCCTCATTGAAGGAATCAGAGAAAGGACTGAAAGAGCTTGAAGGGGCTCGAGACCCCATATCAACAACAATGCCAATCAACAAGAGTTTCCAGGGACTAAGCCACTACCCAAAGACTATACATGGACTCACCTTGGGCTCCAAATTCATAGGTAGCAATGAATAGCCTAGTAGGGGCACCAGTAGAAGGGGAAGCCCTTGGCCCTGCCAAGGCTGGACCCCCAGTGAACAGGATTGTTGTGGAGAGGGCGGTAATGGGGGGAGGATGGGGAGGAGAAAAAAAAACAAAAAAACACGGAGAAATTTAACAATCTGTGTTTTTCTTTAATTCTGAACATTAATCCTCTGTCTTTCCTTGCAATGTTAAAATCTGTAACTTAACATTAATTTAATATCTAGAAAAGAAAATAGGAAGCAGAAAGTTAATCCAAAGGATATTAAGATATTAACCCTGTCATATTTCCAAGGTAGTCAAGGCATTAATGCTTAGTACTTGAAAGCAGAGGTTCTTCACAAAGTTTTGGATTTGCGAAGGAAATCTTTAAGGAAAAGAAGAAAACTTGAAAAGCAATTCACAGGACTTGAAGGATCTGTATTTTGTCCTTTTGCCTTTTAATTCTAGTTTTTCTTTCTTTTTCTTTTTTCTCATTAAAAAATAATGACACCACCCAGACACCTCCTTTACCTCTCACCAATCTCCTCCTAAGCTTGCCCACTTGCTCTCAAATTCACAGTGCATATTTTTAATTAGTACTGTTATGTGCATATATTGCCTGTAGTCTTTGAAAACAAGCAAGAATATCCCTACCTCTGTTGACATGTCAAATGGTGATCACTGTTAAGGTCTTGTTTAGGCAATTGTATTGTTTAGATTTCAAAGGTGTGTGCAAGGCACATTCTTGCAGCAGACTCCCTGGTTCCTGGTTACAGTCTTTCTACCTTTTCCTTGTTTGTTTCTTTGTTTCTTTCTTTTTTTCTTTTATTCACTTTTTTGGGTTTTTTGGATACTTTATTTATTTACATTTCCAATATTATCCCCTTTTCCAGTCTCCCCTCTTCAAACTCTCTATCCTACAGCCTCCCCCTTCTGCCGGGTTCCTTGGCTATTAATCTTCTGTCAGCTATATATCAGGATATATTGGATATACAGATATTTGGACCTGTTCTGTATGATGGACATCCAAGTCAGAATCTGCTGCAGCCACTCACTCTGAACCTCTGATAGTTGAGAAATCAGGAGTAAACTGTGGCTGTCAGACCTGACCTCTTGGGAGCCGTGTGTCCAAATAACATTTCAAGATCACAAAGTCAGAAGAAACATTCTAGAAGAGATTCTTGTTATGGAAAGACTTCTCACAGCCCCACAATTATGAGGACCTGCAGACAATAGACTCTAGGAACAAATTTTTCCAATGGCATTTGCTGGTCAGAGAAACAGGTGCTATAAGTCTCAAAGCACGAATTTCTCAAAGCTTTAATTTTGTCTTTTTGTGTAAGAGTTGGGGAAATAGAAGGATGTGGTTAATGTTTCTGAAAGGATCATATCAGGCAATAGTGAAAAGGAGTTAGTGGTATAGTTTTGATAGTATTATGTTTGTGTTTCTGGAGCTAGAGTAATAGCTCATCAGTTAATAGCACTCTTCTAGAAGGTGTAAGTACAGTTCCTACCACCAGCACTGTTTGTCTATAACTACTGGCAACTCTACTACAGAAAATTCAATATCTCTATAGGCACCTCCCACACATCCCACATAAAGATCTTTTCCCAATCTGTTGGTTGCTTTATTGCCTTATTGACAGTGTCGCTTGCCTTACAGAAGCTTTTCAATATTATGAGGTCCAATTTTGTCTATTGTTGATCTTAAAGCATAAGCCATTGGTGTTCAGTTCAGGAAATTTTCCCCAGTATCCATGTGTTTGAGACTCTTCCCCAATTTCCCTTCTATTATCTTCAGTGTATCTGGTTTTACGTGGAGGTCTTTGATCCACTTAGACTTGAGTTTTATATAAAGTGATAAAAATAGATCAATTTGCATTTTTCTGGACACTGACCACCAGGAACCAGCACCATTTGTTGAAAATGCTATCGTTTTTCCATTGGATGGTTTTAGCTCCTTTGTCAAAGATCAAGTGACCATAGGTGAGTGGGTTCATTTCTGGATCTTCAGTTTTATTGCACTGATCTACCTGCCTGTCTCTGTACCAATACCATAGTGTTTAATCACTCTTGCTCTGTAATACAGCTTGAGGTCAGGGATGGTGATTCCTCCAGAAATTCTTTTATTGTTCAGAATAGTTTTGACTATCCTGGGTTTTTCTTGTTCCAAATGAATTTGCAAATTGCTTTTTCTAACTGCATGAAGAATTGAGTTGGAATTTTAATGGGGATTGCATTGAACCTGTAGGTTGCTTTCAACAAGATTGCCATTTTCACTATACTGATCCTACCAGTCTAAGACCATGGGAGATTGTTCCATCTTCTGAGATCATCGTTGATTTCTCTCTTTAGAGACTTGAAATTCTTGTCACACAGATCTTTCACTTGCTTGCTTAGAGTCATGCAAAGGTATTTTATATTACTTGTGACTATCGTGAAGGGTGTCTTTTCCCTTAGACTCCAGAGAATCAAATAATCCTACTAAAGAATGGGGTACAGAGCTAAACAAAGAATTCTCAACTGAGGAATAGTGAATGGCCAAGAAGCATCTAAAGTAATGTTCAACATCCTTAGTCATCAGGGAAATGCAAATCAAAACAACTTTGAGGTTCTACCACATACCAGTCAGAATGGCTAAGATTAAAAACTCAGGTGAAAGCAGATGCTGGCAAAGATATGGAGAATGAGAAACACTCCTTTGCTGTTGTTGGGATTGCAAACTGGTACAACCACTCTGGAAATCAGTCTGGAGGTCCCAGACTGAACAGAAATTGGACATAGTGCTACCTGAGGATCCAGCTATACCATTCCTGGGCATATACCAAAAGATACTCCAACATATAACAAGGGCACATACTCTACTATATTCATAGCAGCCTTATTTATAATAGCCAGAAGCTGGAAAGTATCCAGATATCCTTCAACAAAGGAATGAATACAGAAAAGGTGGTACATTTACACAAGGACATACTACTCAGCTATTAAAATCAATGACTTCATGAAATTTTTAGGCAAATGAATGCAACTAGAAAGTATCATCCTGAGTGAGGTAGCCCAATCACAAAAGAACACACATGGTGTCAACTCACTGTTAAGTGGATATTAGCACAAAAGCTTGGAATACCCAAGATACAATTCGCAGACTACAAGAAGCTTAAGAAGAAGGAAGATCAAAGTGTGGGTGCCTTAGTACGTTTTCCAGGAGAGAAAATACTCATAGGAGGAAATATGGAGACAAAGTGTGGAGCAGAGACTAAAGGAAGGTCATCTAGAGATTGCCACACATGGGAATCTATCTCATATGCAGTCACCAAACCCAATCACTCTTGGGGATGCCAAGAGGTTCATGCTGACAGGAGCCTGATATAGCTGTCTCCTGGGAGGTTCTGCCAGAGCCTGACAAATACAGAGGTCGATGCTCACAGCCAACCATTTGACTGAGAACTAAGTCCCTAAATGGAGGAGTTAGAGAAAAGACTGAAGTAGCTGAAAGGGTTTTAAACCCCATAGGAAGAACAACAATATCAATCAACCAGATCCCCCAGACCTCCCAGGGACTAAACCACCAATCAAAGAGTACATATGGAGCGACCCATGGCTCCAGCTACATGTAGCAAAAGATGGCCTTGTCAGGCATCAGTGGGAGGAGAGGCCCTTGTTCTTGTGAAAGCTTGATGCACCTGTGTGGGTGAATGCTAGGGTGGGTAGTTGTGAGGGAGTGGCTAGGTGGTTGGGCAAGCACCCTCATAGAAGCAGGGGGAGGTAGGATGGGATAAGGGGTTTCTGGAGGGGAAACTAGGAAAGGGGATAACATTTTAAATGTAAATTAAGAAAATATCCAATTAAAAATTTTAAATTAGCTTAACCACAGTCATTCAAACTTCAGAACATCCATTATTTCTTCATCACTAGATCATCAACACTATGATCTGACATAATAGGTAAAACACCTGTGGACTGGCCAGACCACCTAGTGCTCCCAGTAATTAGACTGCTGACCAAGGAATGTATATGAGGGATCCATGGCTCCAGATACATATGTAGCAGTGAATGGCCTTGTCTGATATCTTGTGAGGGGGAGTCCCTTGGTCCTGTGGGGGTTTGATGCTTTAGCAAGGGTGATTGATGGCACAGTGGGGAGAAAGAAGGTGGGTGGGTGGGTGAGCACCATCATAGAGGCAAAGTGGAGGGAGGAGAGGACAGATGTGGGATGTGAGGTTTGTGGAAGGGTAACCAGGAAGTGAGATATTATTTGAGATGTAAATTAATGGAACAATTAATAAAATAAAATAAAAAAGCATGGATTGTATTGAGAACCATACATGAAACAAATATAACACGATAAATCTTTTTAGACCCAGAAGAAAATTTAGTGATAATTAAAGTATACTTCAGTCATAGTAAAACATAATAAGACCAAAGCTTAAATCACTATTTCCCTTCAAAAACATTAAGGGATTTGAAAAGGGATTGTTCTATAGGTGGCTGAAGTACCACTCCTTATATATTCTATTTTCTTCATTGAAGCAATCAGCCTCAACATAAGTTGGCTGATAGAGCAAGTTATTTAAGTTTAGCAGAAGGCCCTTGCAAAAATATCTGTGCTTGTGTTAATGAGGTTAGACAATAGGGTCAAAACCAAAGAGCAGAGATGCCCACTGGCATCTGAGGTATTTTATGTTATTAAACACATCTACATAACTGTCTTTAAATGTGGAGTTAATATTCCCACATTCTTGTGAAGCCTGCCTTGTTAATAGCCTCCCCAGGTGCTTCTGTCTATGGTGCCTTCGGTGATTTTTGACACTCCTTGAAGTGTATCCTCACAAAAATGAACCCCAGTCCTGAACATTGCTTACTTTAAAATAAAATGTGCCAATTTTCTGAAAAATTAGTAGATTGTTGAACCATAGAAATCTAATATAAGAAATATTAAAACTGTGGGGAATTAATGCAGAGACCAACTCTCTAGAATAATCACATTTATTGGATAACCTGAAATAATCTTTATCATTTTGTACCTTGTGGGCTATACTCTATGCTACTAACACATATTAAGGAGATCTCTGAAACATATCTTAATTTGATAGAAATAAAAATTTGAATTAGAATTGTTTTTAAGAATAAATAGACTATAAAATGAGTATACATTAATGTTTTATTACAGCTATGATGATTCTTAATCTGTTAATTAGTACCAGTAAGAATAAATAAACTTTTGAAATAAATGCTCTCAAAAGATTTAAATTCTTGCAGAAGGATAAATACTCACAGAATATGTTTTAATTCCTAATATTAAAAAATTTCTTTTGTTCTCATTTCATTCCTTCCTCTCCTTCATCTTTCATCATTTATGCCTCTTTTTCAACCCTTAGGCACACTTATTTCGTCATTCCTGTCAAATAATGTTGTATTCAATAGTGACTTCTCTACCAACCACTCACAGACAAATAGGGATTTTTTTCTTTTTTCTTTTTTTATTGAATATTTTTTATTTACATTTCAAATGTTATTCATTTCCCGGTTTCCCAGACATAAACCCCTTATCCCATCCCTCTCCCCTTCTTCTATAAGGGTTTTTCCTTCCCCAACCACCCTTTCTTCCTGCCCTCCCACTGCTGTCATTCCCTTACAATGGGGGATCCAGCCTTGTCAAAACCAAGGGCTTCTCCTTTCATTGGTGCCCAACAAGGCTATTCACTGCTATATAGGCATCTGGAGCCATGGATCAGTCCATGTATATAGTCTTTGGGTAGTGGTTTAGAACCTAGGAGATCTGGTTGGTTAGCATTGTTGTTCTTATGGGGTTGCAAGTCCCTTCAGTTCTTTCAATCCTTTCTCTAATTCCTCCAATAAGGATCTCATTCTCAGTTCAATGGTTTGCTGCTAGCATTCACCTTTGTATTTGACATGCTCTGGCTATGGCTTTCAGGAGACATCTATATCCAATTCTTGTCAGCATGCACTTCTTAGCTTCATCAATCTTATCTAGTTTTGATGACTGTATATATATAGTCTCTGTACCCATGTGGGGCAGGCTCTGAATGCCCATTCCTTCAGTCTCTGCTCCAAACTTTGCCTCCATATCCACTCATATGAATATCTTCATGTGACAGGGTCTCTTGGTGTGTCCTACCACACCTAGCAAACGGGTGTTTCTATCCATGCTATAAAATACAATATTTTTTCTCTTTTGCATAGAAATCAACCTTGGTAAATTTGAATTTGTCCTAAGAATTACCTCAAAGTATCAGTATTTATAAGCTGAAATAATTTTAAGAACTATTTTAATAAATCGCCACTGTGGACAAAATAATAAATGAGAGTGGAGATTCATTTCTAGTCATGCTAATAAAGTGCATTATAAAAGAAAGTCAAAATAATCTTTAGAGATCAAATTTCAGAAAAAATGAAAGTCTTTTAAAACTTGTTTGAGTCAAATGGAGGGAGGAAATGGGGTGGGAAAGGGGAAGGGAACTAATAGGGTGAGGGAACGGGTGTAGGGAGAGTCTAGGAAAAAGAGTGAAGAGAGTGAATGAAATCTGCAGATATATAGGACTTTCCAGAGAGCTGGTTGAAAGAAGTTCCTGGGAGCCTATGGGGGTGGCACTAGCTGAAACTTGTAGCAGTAGAGGATATAGAGCTTGAAGTGGTCTTGTAGCCAGGCAGGACCCCCAGGGAAGAGATAAGAGCACCATCTCACCTAAAATATTTTTGATCCAAAATGTGTCCTACCTACAAGAAGTACAGGGACAAAGATGGAGCAGAGACTGAGGGAAAGGCCAAAAAATTACTGCCCCAACTTGAGACCCATCTCATAGGCAAGACCCACACCTTGACACTATTAATGATACTACATTATGCTTGCAGACAGTAGCCTAGCATAATCGTCCTCTAAGAGGCGATGCTAAGCAGATGACTGAAATAGATGTAGAGACCCACACATAGCTAAACACTGGACAGAACTCAGGGAGTCTTGTGAAAGAGTTGGGGTAAGGATTGAAGGACCCAGAGGTGATAGAACTCCACAGGACAACAAAGTGAACTAACTTGAACCCTTGGGGATTCCCAGAGAATGAATCACCAATAAAAGAGCTGCCATGGGCTGGACCTAGCCCCAACCCACTCCCACACATATGTAGTAGATGTGCAGCTTGTTCTTGATACAGGCTCCCCAACTAGAACAGGGGTTGTCCTTGACTCTGTTGCCTGATTATAGATCATATTCTCCTAACATTGTCACCTTGTTTAACCTTAGTAGAAGAGGATGTGCCCAGTACTGCAGTGACTTGATGTGCCAGGATCAGTTGCTACTCAGGGAGGGCCACTCCCTTCATGGAAAAGTTGGGATGAGGGGCTGTAGATGGACTTCAAGGATGGAGAGTCTGATCGGGATAGAAAGTGAATAAATAATTAATGAAGATAAAAGTTATTTGATTCTTTCATGTAAAGGACAAGTTGATGCAGCATTTCTCATATACAATCATGAAATGGGTTCCATAATTTTGGAGGAAATTTTTTAAAGAGAAAAAAGAAAAAGGCTGACAACATTTCAATAAATACTTTAATTTGACCTCAATTACTATTGTTTTGTTTATTCTACAATTTAGAGGTCTTTATTATATACTACTCACCACTTTGGACTCTCTGTGTAAAATCAAATTTCTTAAACATTTATAACCAGTGAACAAAACTCAGAGGGTTAGGTATTATATGATGATGCCTTCCCAGAGGGACAGAATGCAGTGATGAAGACTGCCCAAGACTAGAGGAATGTTATGTGAGATTCTAAGTTATCTATGATGAACCAACTTATGGAAAGGAAGATGTATTGGGGTTAAGCTCTTCTAAAACCAACAACATCATGTTTAGGGTGGTAATGACAACCACAGTGGCAACATGACAATGATAGTGGCAACAAAGAGGCTAAATTATTGTCACAGTAATAACAACTTAAGTGATTTATATTATACAGGATTATTAAGCAACACTGACACTGTGGGTGAACTTAGTCGCAATGAGTGAAGCTTGCTGATCCCTGAAACTTGGTGCTCATAGGGGCATGGCTTTCATGATTGGGCATTTGAACATGCTTCTAAAGTGGCAAGATTCCATGGAAGACTGAGTATCATAATCCAGATTGACAGTCTTTGTTCTTAACATAAAGAGGAAACGTAAAAAAGAAAATTATTTTGAGTCAAATATTTTAATCTGTCTCTGTCTCTCTTTGTCTCTCTGCCTTTCTCTCTCTCTCTCTCTCTCTCTCTTTCTCTCTCTCTCTCTCTCTCTCTCTCTCTCTCACACACACACACACACACACACACCGATAGATAGATAGATAGATAGATAGATAGATAGATAGATAGATAGATAGATAGATAGATAGATAGATAGAGATCAAATAAATTGAAATCCTGGCCTCCCCAAATATTGGCTATATAATTTTTCTATTGTGTCTTTTCCTTATTTATCTAAAAGTGGCTAATGATATTTGGTAGTATTCTCAAGAATTAGAGGAAAAGCATCTTGCGAACTACATTTAGTGCTTGTTATAATTACTACTTTGCCAGGAGATTTTTATCTACATTAAAAAAACTAGTATTATGCAACTCACTAGTAAGAATTTTCACACAAATAAGATGTTTCTAAAGTAGGATTAACGGATAAATCTTTTCTGTGTTACTAATAGGCATTAGCTTATCAACTACGATCTTCAGTGGAACAAGTCAACGATTTCTGCATGTAAACAATGTGGAAACTACTCATTTATTTGATTTTGAAGTTTGCTTCTGTTGTTTTAGATTCATACTAATTGACCTCTGAGTTAATCCCCATGGTTTTGAACACCTTGTAGAAAAATGTTTTGTAGACTATCTGCATTTTACCCTTTAAATCCTTTTGTTCATTTTAATTCATTTCAGAAAATGTCTAAAGTCTTTAACGAAGCACTATCTTCATTTATTAGTTGAACTATAATTTAGTGAACTTCTACTGCTTAAAGTACAGGGATGACACAATCAATTATAATTGTTTTAAAATGTTTTAACTTTTTTTTAACTCAAAGGTAATAATAGCACTTTTCATTAGTGGAACATGTTATAAAGGTGAACTAACAGGGAAGAATGTTCCCCAGTTGTTTAAGAGGACAATGAAAGTGCAGAGAACTGAGTTCTATTTCTGGCTATGCTGTTGACTTCCTAAGTGTGAACTTAGGCATGTCACTAACATACGGCCCACTTTTCTTATGCAGAACTTCTCATCATAAATGTTGTCAGAGGTCTTCCTGATTACTGGTGCTGTGCAAGATAGTAATTCCTCTTTGTACTGCCATTGATTTCCCCAATCTCTCCTCTCCATCTTTTACTTCCTTGACTAAGTGGTCCCAATCTGCTTTCATTTCAAATTCATTGTCACCCTCTTTGCCTGTTAGACCTCTTCTGCTCTCTCCATTTTATGCCCCCTCCTTCTCTCTCTCACTCACACTTAAATCTAGACCGTGAAGACAGGGTTCTTTATATGTCACCCATACCTTTCATTTGCCTTACAATTTATAATATGGATATTTTTCAGTATTTTGGATATGGGAAGAAGGAAATGATCAGTTATCTAAAATTAAGTTGTCTCATTTTGAGATAGAAAAGCAGGAGTCCAAATTCAGTTTCTCTCTTGAATATGTGATGTTCCATGAGTCACTACATTATTCTAAGTTGTATTCTTGCCTTTAAAGGACATTTAGTGAGATTAATATTTCAATGTTGCACTAAGGAATAAATTGAATGCTATTTAGTGTATAGTTTATTACCCAGCTTAGCTTTTGATTACTTTGGTATAATGTTTATTAAGCCACACAAAGTTGTTAAATGAACAAAGGAACAGTCTTTGTGGTGAGTTTTTCTTTACATATTCCCGTGTTCCATTAAATAACATACACACACACACACACACACACACACACACACACACACACACACACACTCCTGAATATAAAATAAACTTGTTTGGTCCATATACTGTTACTTGTACCGCACATGTCTTTTCATGAAACAACTCACAACATGCAGAAAAAATCAAGCCAGTGAAGGGGACATCCACAGTGGAAGCCATAGTAGATTCCCTGAGGTGACAGGAGTACTATATTTTCTTTCTTTAGTAACTGTTCCTGCCCATACTCAAAGGGAAGAGATTACACTCAGGAATAAGTAGATCACATATAGAGGTGAATTGCCAGGAAATGCAGAGCCCTCGTGACCACCTTAGAACTTACCCATGATATGATGTAGTACTTTTAGCTATTATTGGTTTTGGTTTATGCATTGTTATGCTATAAGAGTGACCCAGGTATAATGTGATATCTATACACAGGTGCTGGATATATGAATAAAACCCAGAGTCTACAAGCTGTGCTTAGTAAATACTGGTCAGTTCTGTAAATTTCCAGACATGCTATTTCCTAACTCTCCTCATATTTTTTAGATCACTTATATTTTAACTGCATTCCTATGAAACTAATAAATTAGGTAATAAGATAAAATGATACATTGTTTCCTTTAAACACTCATGTTTTGGAGATAGTGAGTCTCTTTTTGCTTATCATACCAGTTACAAGAGCAAAACCAAAATGAATACATGAAAAATTATAAGAGAGTAAATCAAAGAAAATCAGAGGTCATTAGACTCAGAAATGTAGTTTTACTGATAAATAAGGCTAAGGTATAAGGAAAGTTCATAGCTCCACAAGTTTCCATTCGCTGTTTTCATTAATTAAATTCATGGAAAATTACTGATTCTTTCCAGCTATCAAATTTTGTGATTTTGTTATTTTCTTTGGAGGAGACATTTGGATCACTGTTAAGTAATCTATATGCATTGGTAAAGATTATTCCAATTTATCAAGGGAAGTCTTGCTTTATAGAAGCATATTTCAGTGGCTATTCCATGCCTTTTTAGTACTGCTAAATTTAGAAAACCTCAGGTAGTATGAACTAGCAGTAGAAGAACATCCGTGGCAGAAAGAACATCGGGTTCCCATTTGAAGCTAGGTGAGATTCAACTGAAGAAAAGTGCAGTTTGATGAGCTCAACAACATCTGTTTCTCCTGATTTCACTGTTGTTATAAGTTAATGAATAGTGACTGGTGCATAGGAAGAGGAGGAATGCAGGTAAGCTCCAACCTCCAAAAGCATTCTGTCCTCTTCCTTTATTAGTACTGCCCTTAACGCCTTTAAGACTGCTTTCAAGATGTTGCCTTGGCTCTCCTCAAGCTCCAAATCTTCCATGCTCAGTACCTCAAGAAGCTCAGGCATGATGCACCATGCTCAGTGGCTGGGCTGTTCTTTACATCACTTGTACAATAGAAGAAAGCCCAATGTCCATCAAAGCTGGCACGAGAGAACATATGTGCAAGCCAAAGCACCTTCTTGTGAGAGATATCTTGCATGTGCTAACACGGTAGCTTTCATGCATCAAATAAGTCTTCTCACTACAATATGCAGTAGAAGAGTGGTGAACTAGTCACGATTTTATTTTTTTTGTCTCTGTCACAACATTTCTGGGAAAAGAAACTTAAGAAAGGAAAAATTTATTTGGCACCCTGCTCAAGGTCACAAAGCCCATGACAGAAAGAAGAGATGGTGGCAGGAGCTGGAGGTGGCTGCACACAATGCATCCATAGTCAGGAAAATGTATGCAATTAATGCTACTGCCCAGCTCACATTTTCCTTTCTATTCAGTAAGGATCCTGGACGAAAACTCGCTCTTGCACATGCTTAGGCCGGGTCTTTCCACCTCAGTTAATGTAATCTAGAATGTCCGTGTAGTCATGCCATGAGTGTTGTTTCCATGGTGAACCTCCTATCAAGTTGACAATCAAGATGTCCTATCATAGGGGAGAAGACATTCCTACTCTACCAGAGACCAAGGTTGTTACAGAGACTCTCCTACTGCTCCTCTGAAACCATCTCTAGGGAGAATATTTCCTTCCTAGGCTTGACTTTAGAAAAACAAAAGCCTTGAAAAGATTAAATGGCTTTTCTTGGAATAATCTGTCTTATTTACACCAGAATTATAATTTTAAACAGTCAAGAAGGGCTATAAAAAATATTAATGATCGCCACAAGATCAAAAATAAACTATTTACCAGTCATGAGATTTAAAAGGTGCAGGTATTTTTAAATATTATGTAGAATCTAATTTGATGAATATATGAAGAGAACAGAATTTCTCACCAATAATTGAAATATCAGATAAATTTAATTATATTAAAATTCTCCCCTAAAAGCCACAAAACACATGTGCAGCCGACACTGAAGAACATGAGTGTTGAAGGCTTTCGGTAGAATTGAAAAATACAAACTTCCCTTTTAGAAAACAACTTAGAGTCAGTTTCTTTTAGAGTTAGAAGAATTGCAAAAGAATGAGACAAATATGGTTAGGCTAGAGGTAGCATAAAGTGTAAAAACAGTCAGCATATTTGCTAAATAAAAGCTGTTATTTACATTAGCACTTAACAGAGTAAACAAGGAAAAAAGATTGTTTGACTAATAAAGACAAAGGTAACAATGCAGCTGTAACAATCCAGGGTTTTAAAATTATATTTCAATCATTTAGGATGCATTATGAAAACTGTTGTTAAACCAAATGTAAACAGCTGAGAACGCAGCGGTGCAGTGCGTCTGGTAGATAAAGCCCTGAGCTGCAAACACCTGGCTCTTTCAGCTGGTTTCCGAGTGTCACGACACACTTCCTTGGCTCTGCTGTTTCCTAACCTGTAAGACCTACATAATAAACAGTAACTGTACATGACTCTAAGACGCTGTGTGCTGTACAAACTCAATTTTATATGTGCATGAGATTGAAAAAAATCGAATAACTTTGTCTTTGCTAATTTGTTTACTTCTACTGATATTTCATCTCCTCTATCACAGGTCGTGTCTGATAGAAGGACTGCTCAAAATGTCACTGCCCTGTACATGACAGTTTTAAAACATTTCATTATCAAGGTCTTAGCAGATGAAGAGTTGGCAATGACTCAAATAAATATATTTTCTTGTTTTCTTGTATATGGTTTCAACAGAATTATATTTTAAAACACATTAAAAGTATTACAGAAATTTAAGTTTTAATATTATGCTTTCCTTTATAGCCTCAAAATCATGAATGTGAATTACTAATACACTTTTTTTTATTTGTGTGTGCATACATGTGGAGATGTGTGTAAACATGTTCATCTCATGTATGCATGGTCACATGTATACAAATGTGTATGCATATGTGCACACAAGGGATCCCAAAGGTTAGAATGAGTATATTTATTGATCATTATCTATCTTATTTTTTGAGACAGGGTCTCTCACCAAACATGTTGGAGAGCTTTATACAACTTTCTGTATTTTGGCACTTCCAGCATGGGGATTGCAGACACATGCTGTCCAGGTTTGTTTTTTTTTTTTTTTAACCTGGATGCTGGAAATCTAAACTCAAGCTTACTTGATAGGCACTTTAGAGATTGAACCATTTTTCTAAACATCCAAAATTATGAATACCAATTCTTGAAGTTATATTTAATTTGTTGACTAAGTAAAATAACCCCATTCAAAAGGAATTCCTATATTTTAGAAACTTTACTCAAGGAAGGAAGGTCTCATGACCACAAAGAGCTTTTCCCAGTTAAAGAACACCTGGGTTCTAAAGTTCTCATCTCGATTCCTTCATTATTATTCCAGATAGTTTCAAGAAATTCTCATAATGTGTTTCTATGTAAAATAGTACTTCCCTCCAAGAGCAATAATCCAAGAGATAAACTATATATGATGCTTTCAGTGGCCACAGACATCAGCGTTTGTTGCCTCTTTTGTTAGTTTCAGAAAGGCACAGGTTTTTGTCTTATTAAAGAAACAAAGAAACAAAGAAAAAATAAAAAGAAACGAACAAACAAAGGAAGAAACTAAGAAAGAAAGAAATGAAGAAACAAAGAAAGAAGGAAACAAAAGAAGGTAGATAAAAAGAAAACCACAGCTCTTGCAACATATTCTAGGATTGTGGTTCTCTATGCTTCTCTGACAGAAAACTAATTCTGCTGAGGAGTTGCTTGGCAGGAAACCAGGAACTGCGCCCTTCGTTATACTCTTCCTCTTCTTTGCGTGCATCCAGATCATCTGCCTACTCCTCTAGTCCAACCAGGAAGGAAGAAGCTCTGGTCTCCAGAATGATGCTTACAGTTATTGCCATTTGATAAAAACCCCTTAGGGTATGTAGTTCCCTAAACCTCCATTGATGGTGCTCTTTAAGTCAGGACAAATTTAAGGGAATTTTAAAGAAAAATGTGTGTTCAAGGTATGTTCATATAAATTATTATGCAGACTAATAATCATAAAACTTGAGCTACCTATATGATTCCTACTAAACACTTTTGCTCATCTAAAATATCTAAACTGATAGAAAGTTGAACACTAACATCTTATGGTAGGTAATACAGTCCTTACTTCCCATTGTCTGTACTACTACCAGAATATGTGCTTTCTTTCTTGAAGTCTCCTCTTCTCAATAAAATTTTTGTTTATTGGTCCTTCTTGTCTGTCTGTAAACTACTTACAAGACCAACAACTGAATAAAAGGAGTTTGAACTCACTAGCCAACTTCCCTAACAATAATTCTTTTAATTGCAATTTTTTCCAAAGAAAAAGTTTATTGACTCTCAACAGTCAAAAGAAAACTGTACCTAAGATATTATGAACATGAACATCTGCATGCAAAGAATATAGTTTGATATCATTTTTTAAAACTAGATTCAAAGGTTTAGCATGACATTCTTATACCCAAAATATAGCCAAAAGACCACATAAGACCACCATACCACAAGGACACATGCTCCACCATGTTCATAACAGCCTTATTTGTAATGGACAGAAACTGAAAGCAACAGAGATGTCCCTCAACCAAAGAAAGGATACAGAAAATATGGTTCATTTACACAGTGAAATACTAATTCAGCTATCAAAAACAAGGTCATCATGAATTTTGCAAGTAAATGGATGGAACTAGAAAATATCATCCTGAGTGAGGTAACTGGGACCCAAAAGGACATGCTTGGCATGTACTCAGTGATAAGTGGATATTAGCTAAAATGTTCAGAATAGCCATGATACAACTCACAGGAAGGAAGGCCCAGGTCTGGATATCTGAAACCCACTTAGAATGGGAACAAAATAATCAGGAGAGTCAGAGGGAGGGAGGAAACTGGGTGGGAGAAGGGAAGGAGAGGGGAAGGGGAAGGATGGACTGGATCTGGTATGGGGAGAGACAAAAGGGATGACCAGAGGGCGAGGAGAATGCAGCAGTGGGGATTAGGAGGCAGGGGGAACCTCTAGAAAGTACCAGAAACATTGGACGTAACAGGCTACCAGGACTCAGTGGGGATGACATTAGCTGAAATGCCCAACAGTGGGAATATGGAACTAGAAAAGACCACCTCCAGTAGATAGATAAACATGTCCCCAGCTGAGACAAGGGACAACCCACCCATCTTCAAAATTTTTTAATCTAGAATTTTTCCTGTCTAAAGGAAATGCAAGAACAAAAATGGAACAGAAAGCCACCCAGTGACCAACTTCGGATTCATTCCATGCGTGCAAACCAAATCCTATTACTACTAAACCAAACACTGTTACTGAGGCCATATTGTTCATGCAGACAGGAGCTTACCATGGCTGTCCTCTGAGAGGCTCTACCAGCAGCTGACTGAGACAGATGCAGATATAGAGCCAAGCACTGAACAGAAGTAAGGAATCCCTACGGAAGAGTTAGAGGAAGGACTGAAGGAGCTGAAGGGGATGGCAACCCCATAGGAAGAACAACAGTGTCAACTCACCTGGATCCCTCAGAGCTCCCAGAGACTAAGCCAAAACCAAGGAGCATACATAGGCTGGTTTGTGACCCTAGGCACATGTATAGCAGAGAACTACCTTGTGTGGCCTCGGTGGGAAAGGTGGTGCTTAATTCTGAAACTTGATGCCCCAGGGAAAAGGGCTGCTGGTGGGGGTGAGGTGGGGGAAAGTGAGTGGGTGGGGGAGCACCGTCTCAGAAGTTGGAGTGGATCAAGTGAAGGCCAACTCTTGGAATGTAAATTAATAAAATAACTTAGCAATGATAAAAAGAATACATATCTCGTTAGAAAAGTATTCAGATAAATACCATATGCATCTCCGTGTAAATCCCCAAAGCTAAAATTCACAAAGGAAAAGACACTTTGGCTGTCAATATAGCTTTATTACTCATGAACTGACCAATTCTTCTTATATAATATTCACTTCACTGTAATTACGACTACAAGAGCCACATAACATTGCAAATAACTTTATCTTTTTTAAAAAATCATTTTAAACTTAATTCCTTGAAATACGTTGTTTTGATACTGTATATGATACCTTTATCACTTAAAATGCATAAAAATAAAAATTCCTAAAATTAATGCATTGTTCTTCAATTGAAATGAAAATGTAACACATTATTTTATTAACTTTTAGTTCACACAAAAATCTTATATCATAGTTTCTATAAAATGTTTGCTATATAGTTGCAGTAAAAAATATATTAGGTTAGCATTTAGGGAATGCATTTAACACCACAATGAGTTTCTTTACATGTTGAATGTTTACAACAGAATTGTATAGCTTATATTTTTCAGCAATGAATAGAATATGTAGGTTAAATCACAATAAAATGTAATGCATCAAATTCTGGCCAATTTTTTTAAAAAATATTTCTTTTTTATTAGTTTCTAAGGTATAGTTGTTTTTAAGAGGAAGTTATGGTTTATGTTGTAGACATAAGAAGCTATAACAAAAAACTTAAACCTCAAAGACAAGTATTATTTATATGCATTCCTGATACTGATTTATATCACTAGTACATTAAGAACTGAAGAGTTCTCTTTTTAATAGTCTCTCTATACTTCCTTGTGTCCTTCCTTCGGCTCAACCCCTTCATAGTGATCCCTTTCTCTTGACAGTATTCTGTTTCTACTTTCAACACTGCAAACAATCCAGATCTTGTACCAAAATTCTAGTTGTAGTTTTCTGAAAATTTTGCACCTGAAATTTTGCATTCTGAATTTTTCTACATGGTGAACAGAATATATGCTATTCATAAACAATAGACAAAATAGGAGTTGTTCAGCTTGACTGAGAATCTTAGCTATGACCAAACCTTGAAGCTGTTACTAGAGTTTCTTCTCTCCATTCGCTTTAATCCAAAATGTCCCTGATCCCTGAGTTGGTTTTTCATCTCATTCTACCATGTGTCAGTTGCTTGACGTTTCTGTGACCAAAATATCCAACAGAGGCAGATCAAGAAGGGCAGAATTTATTTTGGCTTACAGTTTAAGGATATAGAATCAACTGTGGCAGGCAAGGCAAGGTAGCTGCAGCTCAGCATACAGTGCGTATTTACACCTGGGCTTGTTACTTCTCTTAAAACTCAATTTATAGAGAAGGCTAAAAGTGAAAGCAAAACCAGATTATAACTCTCAAGGGCTAATCCTCCCTATTCCACATGCTCCAGAGTTCTATAATCTCCCATAATAGGGCCATCAGCTGGAGACCAAGCATTCAGACACAAGAGCCTGTAGCAGGATAGCATTTCACAACGCTACCACAGCACATTCTAATGATATATGTTTCTATAGCATCCTTTCTTGGAATCAGTGGTGGGGTCATTTTAATGGGTTTATTAAAAATGACTTTATAGTCTAAACATTTCTTAGAAGGGTACAATATTTATGTGAAAGAAAAAGACATCAGACACCTATTAGATATATTATTGAAAGGACATTAACCAGTGTCCTACTTTTATAATTTCAATCAATTCATGTTAAATGTGAAAAATATATGCATTCCCCTTGTCACCTTGGGACAGAATTTTTAGAGGACAACAACAGCAATTGTACGCGTGCCCTGCTCAGCGCAGCACCTAGCACTTCTCGGGTGCTAATAAATATTGAACGACCCAGCAATCAAGCCCTCCAGGCAATGGCTGCAGTTGCTAGTCTACACATATGCAGACTGTACACAGTAGGAATTGCCAATCAAACAGCGAGATCTGAACACACAGAAAATAGCAGAGACAATAACAGCAGCATCACCTTCAAGTAGAAAGGACAATCTATATGTATAAATTGTGCAATGTATGAGTTAAAGTATTCATGTGTTTCTTTGCATTCTACTGTGAATTTACATAACTCACTGCATGTGAAATTAACCAAATGTGCCACCTTGATAATATGCTTATAAAAGGGTCAACAGCCACAAATCCTTTTTAAATGATAAATATTAATAATGTTGCCTAAACTGAGATGAAAATCGTCCAGAATATGGGGTAGTCTCTTCATGGGATTTAGAGTGGCGTTTCTCCCAGTTCTACAACTTTCAATTGTACAGTCATAAATCCTACAAGTCTGAGAGTCCACTGTGACATATCTCTTCGCTCACATACCCAGGTAAGAATTACACATGTGATTTCCTCAGAGCACATGGCAGTTGCCTTTAGTATTAAGCCGTTGTAATTAAGAAATCTTATTCTGGTTGTTCAGACAATTAAGACGCATTTAGCGAACTGTGTCATTGCCCTTTTGACAACGTTGCCTTTCTGATGTCTGGGAAGAGTTGATGAATCTCCAAATATCCCCAATCTTTGAGCAAAAATTTAGCTTTTCCTAAGGGATGTGACCCAGTTGTTAAAAATAAAAGTTAAACTCTATGTAAGGAGCAAGATAAATGGAGATCTGCCTACAGAGGTGTTGGGAAAAGCCTTAGCATGCTCGTCATCTCCCTTCTCACATAAGCTTTCCTGTGATCCTCGTTCGTGTGTCAACCCTTTAGTGAATACTGCTTGAGCTGCTTAAAATTATACAGTCAACGGCAGTTCTATGCTCTGAGGAATATTTAATGTGAGGCATCATTCACTTTTGCATGGGAATTAGCTCTGCAGTGTGAAAACTGACTTCAGGTGAAGTCTACTTTAAAAAAAAAAAAAAAAAGCTGCAAGTGAGAACCGGAAGAGCCTAAAAGCAAGCAGCTTGGTCCTGAGAGTCACTCTGGACAGCTTGGGGCGGGCAGGGGTGGGGGGGTTGAGGCACTCAGAGGCTGGCTCTGTGACTTCGCCAGTGTAGAGTGTAGTACAGCTTGTTTACTGTAAAGAACATAGACAAACAGTAAAACTCTGGCAGACCTAACATAACTAAAGCAGGATTACTTTTCATTTAAATTTCAAGAACAGGAACACTGTGAGTCTGACTCACTCTTTCACATATTAAAGACACTGAAACCTCAACATAGCAAGCCTTTGTCTGTCTTTTCTGTTTTAAATGTGTGTTGATAGATTCCCCTCAGGACCAGTAGGTAATATGGAATCACCTCACCCACAGAGCTACGTTGATGCAGATCATCTATCTATTCAGTGTTAGCTAAGGGTCTATGACAACCAGGCAGAGTAACATCTGCAAAGTGTCAATGAGGAAGGCGAGCCCCTTCCTGCTCCAAGAAAACAAACAGGACAGAAGAGACCATAGACATAGGGAGAGCACTATACGCTATGTGAGAAAAGCTACAGTAGCTACATGGACAAATTATTTTATAAGCAAAGGGAGAAGAGAAGCCATTTTGAGCTTTACCTGAAAAGAGAAAGAAGTGGGCGTGGGGTTGGGGGTGGGGTGGGGTAACTGAGATGAGAGAATAAGAAGTTGGCTACACATTCCTGGAAGAAAGATCCACTCTCTTTGTCCTTTATTAATCTTGTGGAATGTGTAATTCTGGGGATTCTGATTTTCCATTCTGTTTTAGGTGTTACAGAGATATTTTTTACTCTGGAAGTCAAAAACTTTGCTGTGATTATTTTACTTTGTATTCACATTAAAATAATGTACTACATAATAAATAATATATAAACATTGTTAAGGTATCTCTGAATGACAACGCTACTCTATTACTCAACAGGGGTGCTAAACAACTAACTTTTAAAAACTTTGAATCTTTTAGAGATCAATGTAATAATTAGGCCTTGGGTAAAAGGAGATAAGTATAATTCTGTTCATGAAATCCAGAATGTGCTTTCCGTGATGGAAAACTGACAGATCATCAACCATGAGCTTCCAGTGTGATCTATAGAGAGGCATTAGTTGCAAAGGGAACTAACTAAAAGGGACAGAAGAACAACTGTCTCATACAGGGAAACATCATAGAAGGAAATAGTCTTAAATAATATGGTCTCTACTATGAATCTTAAAGGGTGAATAAAAGGACAGAGAGGGAGAGGAAGAGGGAGGGAGACAGAGGAGAGAGAGAGATAGAGAAAGAGACAGAGACATAGAGAGAAAGAGAAAGACAGAGATAGAGAAAGAGAGAGACAGAGACAGAGAGGAAGACAGACACACACACACACAGAAAGAGAGAGAGAGAGAGAGAGAGAGAGAGAGAGAGAGAGAGAGAGAGAGAGAGAGAGAGAGAGAGCCAGGAAAAGAAATGTGAGCTAACTCCTGAAAGCATGGAAAAACATCCTGGAGATTACAGGATGTCCAAAAAGTTAAACCTCTGATAAAAGCTTATGAACCTGGCATGGTGAATAGTTATCAGATGCACAAGGAATGGTGTTACCTTTGAAAAAGATCTCAGTGTTAGACTACACTTGGTGGGCACCACGTTTCTAAAAGAGAAAACTGACCTCAGGATACAGTAACAGGATACAAGACAGGCAATGGCACAGTCGGGAGTTAGGTACACATCTGTCCTTTTCCAGAGTCTGCACTTGATCACGAATCCACAAATAACCACCCTTCATTAGCGTGATTTTCCCCTTTCTCTTTCTTACATCTATGATATGACAGGAGGTACATCATTATGAGGAGACCCTGAAGGAAGGAAAATTTCAGTCACACCAAAAATGTGCTCAAGATTCACAATGTATAGACAAGGTGAAAAGCTGCCGTCGTAAAACATGCCACACAAGCAGAGATGTGCTTTCAGAACCGAATGGTTTTGTTCTCTTGATAAAGCAACAGAATATTAGAAGACTAAAGTTATGGTCAGTCCCAAAACTGTAACATAATCAGTAAATGAAGAAAAAGGCAATGATAGAATATAAGCCCCCATGATGATTGACTTTATCGTCTAGACAATTTGAAGTGGAAAAGACATGAATATTAGCTAAAAATACGTAACCATAACAATGTTACTTGCAGAGGACTTCTTTTTGTTCTCTGACAATGATATAGCTAAGCAATCTGTGCTTAAGTTAAAGTGACAAGTAGACCTAGAGACTAGAACATATTTTAAGAGAAAGGTCAACTGTAAGATAGCAAAATAATGTTATGGTTCAGAGTCATCACAGCATGAGGAACCATACTGAAGGGTGGCAGCAGTAGAAAGGTTGAGACCTACCTTTTGTTCTCCATGTAAACTTTTCCATTAGAGGTCTATAGACTCTTAGGTTGTTTAATACATATTCCAAGAACCTCCAGCCTTTTGCAAGCAGTGGCTTAACAGAAGCCTCTTTGCCCATTGGACAAACCAGAAGTTAGTTTTACATCTGTCCTTCAATGATGCTCAACTATTATACCAAGTTTCTAAAATACTGTCCAGGAAAATGGTTTGCTGTACTTTTTGAAAGAACACTGTCATGCCAATAGTAGCTGACAATCGACGGATGTCATAATTTTTCTCTACTACAAAGCAAACCTGCCCCTCCTTTCCCTTCTTCTCTGTGGAGGGGAAAAGGTGCAGAAGATAAAGCAGGAATTAATGAATCTGCAGGTGTTGCACATGCTGTTTAAGTTTAAGAAGTAATGTAGCTTCTGTCCAACAGTTGATGAGAGTAAACAGCTAAAAAGAAGAAAGTGAGTGTCTATTTGAGCAACACAGGTGGAGTTTTCAAATTTCTGGTTTAAACATAAAACACGTGTTATTATCCTGGGATTTGGCAAAGAGAAACTTATCTACCTGAAATCAATTTTCTATGGATGCATTTAAAACAGTAATGATAAATGGTTTTAAAAAAGAAAACGGCATTCTGACATGACCATGCATACATATTTATTGATTTCTTTAGACAAATTTGCAGGTGGCACTATGAGAAATTTATATTTTGGCACTGATCTTAATCATTTTGTAACTGCAACATGTTACATGAAGTCTAGATTGCTTTGGATTATAAATCATTCTTAAAAATAGTTATTCAGTGTCTGTTATTTTGAAGGATTTCAGGGAAATCAGAGCATGTAATAAAGTAGCACGTGTCACCTGTGTCCTCAATGAACTTGTAAAAGTTGGGAGAATGAGAAATTCTGTTAAAATAGTTCTATGAAAATAATACAAGCAAATGTTTGAAAAATAAAACTAGGGAGACAAAGCTGTCTGACTTACAGTCTACATGGATGACAGTAGTTTGATCTTGTTTTATTCATTTCTACTATACGTTATTCTTCATGCGTGTAGTCTCTTTCCAAAATTCAAACATCCATAGAGATTCTTTATCTTCTTCTCAAGCATAAAATTCTCCGACTTAAAGACAACATAAATGATTATAAATCAGATTAAACCCTAAGCATATGAATACAATAGACTTTTATGGTCTTCCTCTAGTATCCAAATATTTATGAGCCTTTGCATGGTCAAAGGCTGTTAGAAGCCTGCATCTTCCCCTCTTTTTGTGCAGGTGGGGAGGAAAGAGTATATTTCAACTTACAGGTTACAATCTGTGCTCCCCCCCAAAAAATAAATTCCAAGAAAGAAGCACAAGGCAAAGACTTAAAGTAAAACCCAGGAAGGAAGATTGCTTTCTGGCTTGTCCCTCTGACTTGTTCTGCTATCTCTCTCATATAGCCCAGGCCTCCTGCTAGGGATGGCACTGTTCATAGTAGATTGGAGCCTTCTACACTGCCAATTAGTAATTTTAAAAACACCTCAGTTGATTTGGTCATCTTATCAGGGCAATTTTTTGGGTGAGGTTCCCTTTTCCTAGGTGACCCTAGGTTTGTTTCAAGTTGACAGTTAAAGATAACTATGTCAGTAACTATGGAAATTATATATATATATATATAATATATATAATATATATATTATGTACACAGTAGGCATAGCAAAAACGCTTTTCCTTTTAAAATCCAATTTAAAATTAAAAAGAATTGCATCACTTTGCCCCTCCCCATTTTCCTACTACCTCCACCTTGTACTCTATACTCTACCTTCATTGCTCTTTTTCTTCTCTAAAATGGCCATAATCTTTTTCTGCTTTCTGCTTTTGCACCTACCATTTGCACATTGCAAGCATCTCTGCCCTACATTTCTGATAGACAGCTTTTCCTATCAATCAGTTCTCAGCATAGATGCTCTGTAAGAAATCTCTCCCTCCCCTTCAGTCAAGAAAGCTCCTACTTTTCCTCAACCAAACATGTTCTACTTGTAGACACATCCTGTTTTCTCTAGCACAGCATGGCTATATGAAGTATCGTAATTACTTGCTTGTTTTTGTTTTCTTGCCTTGATCTATCTGATTAGAAATACCATGGCATGGGCAAAAGAACCTGACTAGGGTCTTTAGCAACTCATCCTATGCCTGGGCCACAAAGCTAAATAAAGAAATTAAATAAATAAGTAAATAAATAAACAAACATTGCTGATTGAATGAGGCACAGTAAGTAATGCTCCTGCTTGACAGTCAGCCACAAAAGAGAGATACAGGAAGTATCTAGGATGTTGATTAATCTTATCAAGAAAACTGAGTTATGTAAGCTTCTAGACATCATGCTAAAATACACAAAAATGTCCCTCTTCTCCTGTCAGTCATGCGTGTAGAGTGTTAATTTCCCTTTTGTTTATTTTTGATAACATTTTTGACAGTCTGGCTAGTTGAACAGAGCATTCTCTAATAACACATCTGTGACTAGACTGCAGCCAATTACATGATCATCAATCTGCCAAAGAATGCAAATACTCCTGAATAACTTGTTTTCTTTTATTATAAACCCCAGCAACCAATAGTGTAACCATCCACTAAGTACCCCTGAAGTGGTATAATATACTTTTATCATGTCATGAAAAAGCTGGGAAGAAATATTTTGTGTTTTAATATATACCTAGACCTATTGTCTTCTTGATAAAAGTGAAAATCACATTCAACAAAACATGCTTTTGCTTAATGACTTCTGATTAAATATTGAATATCTCTTTAATGTAAGTTTTAAAAAATCTGGAATATTCAAATGAAAGTAAATAGCCAAGATTACCAAAATAATTTTACACCTACTTTTTTCTTTAAAACACATTTAATTTAACATGAATCTCAGCAATGGCTTTGGAAAATGAATGCCTCTTAGGAGACTTTTACTCACTCTCAGTACCACTCTCTAGGATCTGCCAGCCACTTTAAAATTAAGGTGGCTGGGGTAGGAACTCCTACTATTCCTGAAAAGAAGCTTTTTAAGTAAAGATCACTTTTGCTTTTCTTAATTTTATTCTTCCAGCTACTTCCTTTAATGCACTTACTGATATAATTCAAGATAATGCGG
The DNA here is from genome assembly GCF_011064425.1 of Rattus rattus. Taxonomy (NCBI): domain Eukaryota; kingdom Metazoa; phylum Chordata; class Mammalia; order Rodentia; family Muridae; genus Rattus; species Rattus rattus. The sequence goes on from NC_046160.1 coordinate 64,020,653, forward strand.
CTCAGAAGTTCTGAACATGTAGTTACAGACTGATAATTTTAGAGGTTAGAACATTCGGTCAGAACACTCATTAGATTTCCATGTCCTCTATCCTTTCTATAATTTTTCATATATCCATATGTCTATCTAAACACAAAAGACAGTGGCTGCTCTCTGCTGAGAGACGAAACGGAAATCTCCATTACAATACCTCGCCTTCTCTATGAATGCGCCACATTTTCAGCTGTCTTCCTGTATTAACTGATGTCATCTTGTAGATTTTCAGTCTTGTCTAAGCGGCTCTCACGGTGACACTAATGATGAAAAGATACACCACGAGGAGCAGTTATTAATGTATATCACTGATTATATAAAACATTGCTTTGTCTAGTTGTACTATGTTGCACAAAAACTGCCCCATCATGTTCATTTAACATTGATATAGTCTACACTTGGAGAAGGATATTTTGAAAGGGAAGTTAGTTAACTCTTTTAAAAGTCTTATGAAAAGTGGCTTGGAAATTACTATATATCACCATCCAAGCCGTTATATAATTTGCTTTTGTGAGTGGAGATCAATACAAGGAGCACAAGTTTAATGATACAAGATGAATACAAATTATTCAAAAAGAGCAGGCATTTAATGTTTCCTTTTAATGAAAATGCTGGTAATGAAAGTAGAAATGTCTTATGAATTGGAGCCTTTCTGCAATCTTGTACTTCCCACTCATGACGCTGTAAAATTACCCTATAATATGGAAAGACCACAAGCATTACTATGCTGGGGCATTGTGAAGCAATACCTACCTTTATTGGCTGGAATTTTCTGGCTAAAAGCATATTCTAATGCCTTATGATCACGAAACAGATACTACACAGGAAGAGAATAAAGAAATACTAATCAACAGCTACTATTAGAGAACATTAGAGTTTTGAAGTTAAATAATGAATGATGGCTAAAAGAGATTCTTACGGCCTTAGATATTAGTGTAGCGGCCCTGCTTGTTCTGGCAAGATAACAAGAAGGGGAAGGTATTGGACCTGTGGTCCCAGAATTAAAATTTTGTTTCTTCTATATCCATTCTGTCATTTCACATACATTACTTTCCTGTTTTTCCCCCTCTGCCCAAATCCTTTAGGTATACACTTTAGATCTTAGCAAGTCCCTCCCAATTCTATTGTTTTGCCAATGCCATTGCATTTAGTTACCCTAGATCTTTTTAAGACTTTTTATTTTTGAAATTCTTATATAATTACATTTTTCTTCCCTTTCTTCTCTCCAATCCCTTTCATATATGCCTCCTTGCTCTTTCATATTTTAATATGCTGAAATACATAATTTCTATTCTAAAGAAGATGATTTCATGAGTTTTATCATAAGCAATGGACAAAACAATAACCGTCTTAATCATCCCGGATTCATCTCTGTTGATAGAAGAGGAGCCGGGGAACCAAGTGGTTATAACTCAGAGATGATGGCTCACACTATGGGCTGTATTGTGCTTAGAAAAACAATACTGCCTGGGGCAAGTACAAGTACCTGATTAGAGCTTGAGGAGTTTCGGCAATTCAACCACATTTCTTACAATCCAGGTAATGAGTAGAAACTTGTGACAGCATCATATAAGTTAAATGATCAAACATTTTACATTAAAACTACAAACAACAGTTTTCTGTTCCCATTCAAACTATTTATACTTTTAGAGTATATGCCCAATTGTTGGCAGTTGGTTTGGGGGTTATAGGAGGGAAGAAATATAACTTTGATCAAATACTGATCCTCATGTACCAGGGGAAGATTGTCCTCTTCAGTGGAGCATGCAGCTTCAGGTGGGATAAAAAGAAGGACAGTAAGGGAGAAGAGAAAGCTGACCTCCCTAGCCAGATCATCAGAATCAACCATGACAATCATCAAGAACACAGATTCCATAGCATGATCACATTCACATCCACATGCTATATTTTAATCTATGGCAAGGGATCAATATCTTCTGTTGTGCGTTAGTAAACTGAGGGCTCAACGAAATTTTATTTTGTTTAATTTGTTCAATTTGTTTATTGTTTGTTTGTTTGTTCTGAGGCCAAGATTGACCTTGAATCTAATTTATCATCTTCCTTCTTTTGCCTTCTGAGTGCTGAGATTATAAGCATGTACTATGATCAGCTCAAGACTTAAGGAACTATGATATCAGCATTTTCTCTCTAATTCTTAGGATTAACATATACTCAGTAAAATCACTAATTTTGTATCAATACCTGACTGAAAATAATTGAAATTTTTTTTAAAAATTCAATGAATAAAATCTGAAGAAAATGATTTTTAATTTAAAATATTATTAAATTGTAAAGCTGATATGGAAGAATAAATAAAAAGAAGAAATGATCGTAGTATTGTGTAAGTAAAACTAAACAAAAAATTGGAATAATTATAAATCAAAGAAATAAAATAGAGAACTAACTATAAAAATGTAGTGAAGTGCTAATTTTGATAATGACCATGCCAACTATAATTTCTATTTCTTTTGATACTCGGAAATCAAAATTTAGGGGTGAATCCATCAAAGGGAAACAATATATGAGTCAGTAAACAACATATTAAACAGCAGGAAGGATTTTAGTTATTCTAACAATGTAAACTATTCTATAAGGTATCATGAGATTTGATGCCAAATTATGTCAGAGACAATGAATGAATACAATGAAAGAGTGCCCTCTAAACACAATGAGCAATTACACAAGTGAATTTTCAGAATCTATGATAGCATGCACAAGCCAGACAAAATACCAGCATAAGAGTATGTGGAGTCCCACCCCACCTAAGAAATTATTGGCAATTAATAGCTGCTCTCTCTCTCTCTTTCTTTCTCTCTTTCTCTCTGTCTCTCTCTGTGTATGTTTGTGTGTGTGTGTATGTGTGTGTGTGTGTGAGAGAGAGAGAGAGAGAGACAGAGAAGGAGGGAGGAGGAAGGGGAGGAGGAGGAGGAGGAGGAGGAGGAGGACAAGGAGGAGGAGGAAAACAAGGGAAAAAGTCAGTTTTGTTTAAGAGTGCTGTCCCTGGTAAGTCAACCATATGGACATAATCACATGTCCATGAGTAAATGAGCAGCAGAAATTGGACTTGATGAATGAAAAACCAAAACAAAGGACACAAAATTGGATGGGAAAAGAACAGGGGATGGCTCTGGGAGGAGTTGGAGGAGAGGTGAGTATGGACAAAATTCATTGTGTAAAATTCTCCAAGAACAAAATAGATAAATACTGTCTTAGTGGTTTCTATTACTGTAATGAAACACCATGACCAAATGCAAGGAAAGGAGAAAGGGATTGTTTCAGCTTGTAACTCTCAGGTCAGACTCTGTCACTAAGAGAAAAGAAGGCAATAATTTGAGCCAGAAACCTTGAGTCAGGAACTGAACCCAGTGCTAGAAAGGAATGTTACTTATTGGCTCCCCAGGGATTGTTCAGCCTGTTTATGTATACCATCCAAGGGTGGCATTGTCTGCAATGGACTGGGCCCTTCCACAGGGTCATCAATTAAGGCAATGAACCATATGATAGACTCAATCTGGTAGAAACAATGTATCAATTCAGTTTCCCTTTTCCAAAATGACTCTAGTCCATGTCAAGGTGATATAAAACAGAGGTAAAATACATGTATATACAAATAAAAACACAACCTATTAAATACAAACAGATATCTAACCTTCAGGAGAAATAAAACATACTAATACATTATATTTTGAATTCTATATAGGAAAGTTTTTAATTCAAAAACTTATTTCAAAATAATCAACAAAACCGGTAAATTTATCAAGCTGATAAATTCTGGTAAAACTGACTCATTTACTGTTTATTGTATGAGCTCATTTCCTGTTCATTGATATTTGGACTTTTATTATTGTAATTTAGCCTTAATTATCACAGCACTGAAATAAAGTCATCATTATTTTATAACCAAGTTATAAATCTTTTCAAGTAATATACATGTTTAACAATTTACTTTCGAAACAGAAGTCTACTTATACTGAAAGTATCTTTCCTGTGCTATAAAATACTCATTAAGGTTTATTATTTATTTAATTATAAAAATATATTAAGGTCTCTTCACACCTGGAAAACACTGGGAGACATTTTTCATTCTGTCACATGACCAAAATCAGAATATCATCCATAATTTAACTTTGATTCTTTAAGTAGAGTTATGAAAGATAATTTGCTTTGTAAAAGAATACTCTTTTATATTATTAGAATATATTTAGCTAATTATAATCTTCATCTAACTAACACTTTACAATGATATTTTAGAGCTTTTTTAAAGGTAAATCTTGGTTTGGTCCATTCCCATGTCACAATTACATTTCAAACGTGGTCTTGAAACCTACTTCTGCCTTCATACAATCACTATTATTACTTTCTCAACTTGTTGCTATAAGAATAGTTAGCCAATATGACATTTTCTTGACCAGAAAGGGGCAAAGTCAGTAATAATTAGGTAAAAATATCATATCTGTGCCACAGAAAACCTCAGTGAAGCTTCATTTGGTTCATAATCCTTGGACCTCCATTACATCTGCGCTAGAAGCTAGTGTTATGAATGTCAATTAAAACAAGATCTTTGATCCAAAAAACTTTAACTAGTGGACTGAAACTCTTAAAAATGTGACTCCACATATATGTTGGTCAGACTTTTCATTTCTGTGATAAAATGCCAGAGAAAACAGCTAAAAGAAGGAAAGGTTTATCTTGGCTCATGGTTTCAGAGATTTTAACCAGTAATAAGAAAGTTCTGTTGCCATGGTCCATTGGTGAGACAGAAAATCATCAGAAAACATATTAGTTTGAATCACTTCTCAAAACATAAATAATGCTTAACTGTAGGTTAAATGGGCCTTCTTACGGAAATTAAAACAAAATGTTTCAGCTTCTTTTTTACTACTATGATAAAAGTAACCTGACTAAGGCAATTTAAGGGATTAAGAGTTGGTTTTGGTATACAGTTCTAGGTTATAGTACATCCTGGTAATGAAGTTACATCAGAGGTTGAGGAGCTGGCCACAGTCAAAAGCAGAAAGAGATAAATAACACTTGTTGTCAGCCCCCTTTCTCCCTTTATGCAGTCCTATTGTCAATAGTGCCACCCAAGTGTTCAGGCTTCCGACTTCAGTTAACATACCTAAAGAAGACAGTCTCATACAGACATCCCCAGAGGCTTATCTCCTAGATGCCCTTCATCATATTTAATGGACAGTTGAGATAAACCATTAAAGTAAATGTGACTGATAAAACAGGGAATCCAGTTTAATGATAATCCATCAAATGATCCATCTGATGTCTAGGGAATTTCTCCTTTTTGAAACTGAATTTGATGATATCTCAGCACTTGTGTAAAAGAGCCAGTATGGTCACCAGGAATTATAATCTTGTGCGGAGGACCCACTCAGATAGAGTCTCAGAATTTGCTTTGTGGCAGCTAGTGATATCTGGACTAGTAAGAGTATCAGTCTCACAAGAAAAATATGGGTAAATGGTGGAGAAACCTAACATTAATGTCAACTTTTGGCCTACACACTCTCTCTCTCTCTCTCTCTCTCTCTCTCTCTCTCTCTCTCTCTCTCTCTCTCTCTCTAATACACACTTAAACTATATAACATACACAAAATAAAATAGGGACATAAATTAACAAATTAGTACATTATAAAGTATTTTAACTTATTTTGTGCAGGCAAGTGGTTATGTATATAGACTAAACTGTACTAGCTATTAAAAATAGTGCTGGAAAGAGGTAATGCTATGATGTGTTTAGTCTCCTTTTCTGAAAGAAATTTTTGCTTCTTGAATCCAACTATATTGAGAGATAAAAGAATTGATTACTATACAAATACTCTCATTAAAAAGCTTTTAAACTTTAGCATTTCTTTTGTAGTAGGCTTTTGTGGAATAATCCCTTCATTCAAATAAACTAAACAATAAACTGGACAATTAAAAGAAGGTTGATGTTGCTAGCAGCTAAATTTAAAATAATAAAAGCTACCTGTTTAGTAATAGTCATACTTACAAAATTGAACTCATTGATAATAAACAACCAAAAAATAACCCCGGCAGAGTTCATTCTTCAGTGTAATATTTAAGTACATAATGTATGAATTAAGCTTATATCATTGGAACATCCTTAGTCCATGACTTACATGCAACTGTGCCTTTTTATATGGAAGATTCTGTGCACTCAGTGGTTAGAGTACCAGAGAGTGGGCATTGAAAACTTCATTTGAAGTTGATTAAAAGAGAGAATTCTGTGTAGGGTGGCAGAATATAAGTTCTCCCAGGGTAAGGAGGTGAAGAAAGGAGTCAAAAATAGAGGTAAAATAAGAGTAAAAGACTTTATCTCAAAGAGAACCTGCATACGATCTTGGGAAATCCACAAAAGAACTGATAAAGAAAAAAAATGCAGATTTCACCAGCAGTATGACCATAGAAAAGCAACCAGTCACATAGTCCAATTGGGGCAGCAGCCAGTGGCTGTTAGATCCATGGGCCCAGTACATGTATGCAGCAAAGGAAAGCCCCTTGGAATTCAGCACCCCAACATGGTGTTGTGAGTTACTAGAGACCCAAACTGGAGGCCCAACAGTCCCAGATATGGAGTACAGGAATATAAAATCTGGAAGACCCTAATACCTCAGCCCTCCTTCTTCTCCGCAGTCCAGAACAGAAAACCTTCAAGCAAAGTTTTCCTTGAATGGTTCAGAATGCACAAAGAATAAAAAGACTTTAGAGGCAGACCTGGACCTGAAGAATGGTTGATCTTTCCACATCTACATCTAGAGATGGAAGAGGGGGCCATACTTAAGAAAACAGAACTGCATAACAAACCATTCCTGGTAGTAGCCTGTGGAATACTAAATCCTGGAAAACTACAGGCAACACAACAGAGAAGGACAAGCAATCTACTGCTTGTAGAGACTTCAAGACATGCAGATTGTAAAATAGCAGAAGGGTGGTAAGGAATCCTGAATCTAGACATCCTCAGTGTCTCATTCTGTGTTGTCAGGAAGGAGCTACACAGTGAATGAAAAGCTTCTAATGAGACTCAGTGCAGTGCCCTAATAGAATTGGAGATAGGTGGGAGATAGGGGGAATCCCTGTGAAGAAGCAGCATTGCCTAAGAACACAAGGTATATTTTAGTTTATTATTAAAGTTCTTTAATGCCTATTTATTCTAATTTTAAAACAATTTATTTATTGGTGTGGGTATGCATGTATGCACATGAACACCATACTTGTGGAGGTCACAGGAAAACTTCAGAAATTTCTTTCATTCCACTCTGTGGGCCTAGGAGATCAAACTCAGGTTCTCAAGCCCAGCCAGCAGTCTAGAGAGACATTCAGCAAAAAGAAGTCAAAAATAATGATTAAATATCTCCTGCAAAGAAAATTCTGATGTCAGATGAGTTATTGCTGATTTCTATTAGACTTTGAAAGAAGACAAATACTAAAATTGATCTAGCTGTACCTCATTAAAAAGAAGGGAGAGAGACTGCAAAGAGAAACCAACATTAACCCTGATAGTAAAACCAGACAGAAACACTTCATAGAAAAAGAAAACTGCAGAGGAATTGTTTATGAACATAGATGCAAAATGCTCAACACAATGTTTACAAACTGGATTCTAGGTGGCATTAACGTCATTTGTCATGGCTAACATGGTTTTATCCAACGGATACAGGGTTGGCACAAAATAAACATCTCAATCAATGTAATATATAGCTAGAATTAAAAATAAGGAATATTATTTCAATAAATGCATGAAATGAATTTGACAAAGTTCAACGTGTTTCCATGATGTAAGTCCTAAAAAAATAGTTCAACAAAATAAAGGTAAACCTAAACATAATCCACCTAGCTATGGACACCAGATTTTCTTTATAAAGAAGGCAGAAAGATACAATAGAAAAAAGAAATCATTTTAGTAAATGTGCTGTCTTACTGGATGTCAGCATGTAGAAAAATGTAAATATATTCATATCTATCACCCTGAACAGAACTTATGATCAAGTGGGTCAAACACCTCAACATAAAACCAGAGACAGTGAACCTAGTATAAGAGAAAATGGGAAAGTGGGAAATAGCCTGGAACGCATTGACACATAAGATAACTTCCTGAACAGAACACCAATAGTGCAGGCACTAAGATAAAAAAACATCATAAAACTGAAAGGATTCTGTGAGGCAAAGGACACTGTTAACAGGACAAAATGGCAACCAACAGAAAAGAAAAAAAAGATTTTCACCAACTTCACATTCAATGGAAACTCAAGAAACTTGACATCAAAAAACCAGATAATCCAGTTAAAAATGGGGTAGAGGTGGGAGGGAGACCTAAACATTCAGAGGGACAGACACACCTGAGAAACCAGAGGAGACTACTCTCTGTCCACATTTCTGACTCTAGAGGAAAATGCCTAGCACCATCTGGGCTCCCTGTACACAGGGATCCAGGAGCAGTAGTGTCAGTGCCCTTCTGGTTGCTGCCCACAGGGAGAGCTGAAACCCAGCACCGAAGAGCAACTTCAAGCCCGAGACCAGAGGTAGGACCAACTATTCTGCTCCAAATGACCTGCCTGGTAGACTCAGGCCACACAAAGGCAAAATTCCTCTGGGACCAGACACTTCCGGTTTCTAGCTAGTGCCTGAACCCTTCTGATCCTGGGCCACAGCTCCTGGCTCCCACACCACTTAGGAAAGAGAGCTGATTGCCCAGAAGATTGGGCAATCCTGAGACTGCAGGGCAGGAGAGACCACCACTTCTGCCCACCTTTGCCCACATCCCTGTCCCAAGAGGAAACTGAATAGTGCCTTCGGACACAGGAAGATAGGAGGTGTCAAGCTGCAGGAGCCCTGCGGTCCAGACTGTGCCAGATCTGAACTTAAGTGGTCAAATAACTCCCTGTACCCAAATCCCATGGGAGGGAGAGCTAGACCTTCAGAGGGGCAGACACTCCTGGGAAACCAGAGGAGACTACACTATATCCACATTTCTGACTCTAGAGGAAAATGCCTAGAACCATCGAGCTCCCTGTGCAGAGGACCTAGGAGAAGTAGGAGAAGGCCCTTCTGGTTCCTGCCCACAAGGACAGCTAAAAGCAAGTGGACAGGAAAGTCTACATGCCTGGGAACAGAAAACTCAGTTCCCACATCTGGCTGAAAGAAAACAGGAAAACAGGTCTACAGTACACAGGCCTATAGGATGGTCAAGCCACTGCCAGAAATAGCAAAACAAGGAAACACCAGGAACAACCTGATGGCAAGAGGCAATCGTAGGAAACCAAGCAACAGAAACCAAGACTACATAGCATCATCAGAGCCCAATTCTCCCACCAAATCAAACACACCAGAAAAGCAATGTCTAGATTTACAATCACATTTTATCGTGATGATGGAGGACATTAAGAAGGTCATAAATAACTCCCTTAAGGAAATACAGGACAACACAAGTAAAGAACTAGAAGTACTTAAAGAGGAAACACAAAAATCCCTTAAAGAATTACTGCAAAAAAAAAGCAGGAGAGGGAAATGACCAAAACCATCCAGGAGTTAAAAATGGAAATAGAAACAATAAAGAAAGCACAAAGAGAGACAACCCTGGAGACAGAAAACCTAGGGAAGCGATCAGGAGTCACAGATGCGAGCATCACCAACAGAAAACAAAAGATAGAAGAGAGAATCTCAGGAGCAGAAGATTCCATAGAAATCATCGACACAACTGTGAAAGATAATGTAAAACAGAAAGAGCTACTAGCCCAAAGCATACAGGAAATCCAGGACACAATGAAAATATCAAACCTAAGGATAATAGGTATAGAAGAGTGAAGACTCCCAACTCAAAGGACCAATACATATCTTCAACAAAATCATAGAAGAAAACTTCCCTAACCTGAAGAAAAGATGCCCATAAACATACAAGAAGCCTACTGAACTGCAAATAGATTGGACCAGAAAAGAAACATCTCCTGTCATATAACAGTCAAAACACAGAATGCACAAAGCAAAAAAAGAATATTAAAAGCAGTAAGGGGGAAAGGTCAAGTAACATATAAATGCAGACCTATCAGAATCACACAAGACTTCTCACCAGAGACTATGAAAGCCAGATCTTGGACAGATGTCATACAGACCCTAAGAGAACACAAATGTCAGCCCAGGTTACTTTATCCAGCAAAGGTCTCAATTAACATAGATGGAGAAACCAAGATGTTCCATGACAAAGCCAAATTTACACAATATCTTTCTACAAATCCAGCCCTACAAAGGATAATAAATGGTGAAGCCCAACACAAGGAGGCAAACTACACCCTAGTAAAAACAAAAAATTAATCGCGTTGCAACAAAACAAAGAGAAGACAAGCACACAAACATAAACTCACATCCAAATACAAAGGTAACAGGAAGCAACAATCACTATTCCATAATATCTCTCAACACCAATGGACTCAATCCCCCAATAAAAAGACACAGAATAACAAACTGGAAACATAATGAGGACCTGGCGTTTTGATGCCTAAAGGAAACACACCTCAGAGACAAAGACAGGCACTACCTCAAGAGTAAAGAGATGGAAAAAAAAACATTCTAATCAAATGGTCCGAAGAAGCAAGCTGGAGTAGCCATTCTAATATCGAATAAAATTGATTTTCAACAAAAGTCATCAAAAAAGATAAGGAAGGACACTTCATATTCATCAAAGGAAAAATCCACCAAGATGAACTCTCAATCCTAAATATCTATGCCCCAAATACAAGGGCACCTACATACATAAAAGAAACCTTACTAAAGCTCAAAGCACACATTACACCTCACACAATAATAGTAGGAGATTTCAACACCCCACTCTCATCAATGGACAGATCATGGAAACAGAAATTAAACAGAGACGTAGATAGACTAAGAGAAGTCGTGAGCCAAATGGACTTAACAGATATGTATAGAACATTCTATCCTAAAGCAAAAGGATATACATTTTTCTCAGCTTCTCACGGTACTTTCTCCAAAATTGACCGTATAATTGGTCAAAAAACGGACCTCAACAAGTACAGAAAGATAGAAATAATCCCATGCATCCTATCAGACCACTACGGGCAATAGCTGGTCTTCAATAACAATAAGGAGAGAACGCCCACATATACATGGAAGCTGAACGACGCTCTACTCAATGATAACCAGGTCAAGGAAGGAATAAAGAAAGAAATTAAAGACTTCTTATAATTTAATGAAAATGGAGGTACAACATACCCAAACTTATGGGACACAATGAAAGCTGTGCTAAGAGGAAAACTCATAGCTCTGAGTGCCTGCAGAAAGAAACAGGAGAGAGCATATATCAGCAGCTTGACAGCATACCTAAAAGCTCTAGAACAAAAAGAAGCAAATACACCCAGGAGGAGTAGAAGGCAGGAAATAATCAAACTCAGAGCTGAAATCAAACAAGTAGAAACGAAAAGGACCATAGAAAGAATCATCAGAATCAAAAGTTGGTTCTTTAAGAAAATGAACAAGATAGATAAATCCTTAGCCAGAATAACCAGAGGACACAGAGAGTGTGTCCAAATTAACAAAATCAGAAATGAAAAGGGAGCCATAACAAGAGAATCAGCGGAATTCAAAAAATTATCAGATCCTACTACAAAAGCCTATATTCAACAAAACTTGAAAATCTGGAGGAAATGTCAATTTCCAAGACAGATACCAGGTACCAAAGTTAAATGAGGAACAGATGAACTATTTAAAGAACCCCATAATGCCTAAGGAAATAGAAGCAGTCTTTAAAATTCTCCCAACCAAAAAGAGTCCAGGTCCAGATGGGTTCAGTGCAGAATTCTATCAGACTTTCATAGAAGATCTCATACCAATACTATCCAAAATATTCCACAAAATTGAAACAGATGTAGTGCTACCAAATTCCTTCTATGAAGCCACAATGACTCTTATACCTAAACCACACAAAGACCCAACAAAGAAAGAGAACTTCAGACCAATTTCCCTTATGAATATTGATGCAAAAATACTCAATAAAATCTTGCAAACTTAATCCAAGAACACATCAAAATGATCATCCATCATAATCAAATAGGCTTCATCCAGGGTATAAATGGATAGTTTAATATATGGAACACCATCAATGTAATCCACTATATAAACAAACTCAAAGAAAATTGAAGCAATCCCACTGAAGTCAAGGACTACACCAGGCTGCCCACTCTCTCCGATTTAGTCAATATATTTCTCGATGTCCTAGCCAGAGCAATCAGACAGCAAAAGGAGATCAAAGGGATACAGATTGGAAAGGAAGAAGTCAAAATATCTCTATTTGCAGAAGATAAGATTGTATATTTAAGTGACCCCAAAAGTTCCAGCACCTGATAAACACCTTCAGCAATAATATGGGTACAAAATTAACTCAAATAAATCAGTAGCCTTCCTCTGCAAAAAAAGAGAAACAAGCCGAGAAAGAAATTAGGGAAATGACACCCTATATGAGTCCCAAATAATATAAAATACCTCGGTGTGAATTTAACCAAGCAAGTGAAAGATCTGCATGATAAGAACTTCAAGCCTCTGAAGAAAGAAATTTAAGAAGATCTCAGAAGATGGAAAGATCTCCCATTCTCATGGATTAGCAGGATTAACATAATAAAAATGGCCATTTTACCAAAAGTGATGTACAGATTCAGTGGAATCCCCATCAAAATTCCAATCCAATTATTCATAGAGTTAGAAAGAACAATCTGCAAATTAATCTGGAATAACAAAAAACCCAGGATAGCTAAAACTAGCCTCAACAATAAAAGGACTTCCAGGGGCATCACTATCCCTGAACTCAAGCAGTATTGCAGAGCAATAGTGATAAAAACTGTATGGTATTGTTACAGAGAGAGGCAGGTAGACCAGTGGAATAGAATTGAAGACCCAGATGAACCCACACACCTATGGTCACTTGACTTTTCACAAAGGAGCCAAAACCATCCAATGGAAAAAAGATAGCATTTTCAGCAAATGGTGTTGGATCAACTAGAGGTCAGCATGAAGAAGATTGCAGATGGATCCATTCTTATCACCCTGTACAAAGCTAAAGACCATGAGGATCGAGGACCTCCACATCAAACCAGATACACTCAAACTAATAGAAGAATTTCAAACACATGGGTACTAGATAAAATTTCCTGGACAAAACATCAATGGCTCAAGCTCTATGATCAAGAATCAACAAATGGGTTCTCATAAAGTTACAAAGCTTCTGTAAGGCAAAGGACACTCTCGTTAGGACAAAATGACAATCACTAGATTGGGAAAAGACTTTTACCAATCCTACAACTGATAGAGGGTTTTTTTTTCCAAAATATACAATAAACTCACAAATTTAGACTGCAGGGAAAAATAACCCTATTTAAAAATGGGGTTCAGAGCTAAATAAAGAATTAATAGCTGAGGAATATTGAATGGCTGAGAAGCACCTAAAGAAATGTTCAACATCTTTAGTCATAAGGAAAATACAAACCAAAACAACCCTACACTCTACCTCACACCATTCAGAATGGCAAAGGTAAAAAATTCAGGCAACAGCCAATGTTGGTGAGGATATGGAGAAAAGAGGAACACTCCTCCATTGTTGGTGGGATTGCAAACTGGTACAACCACTCTGGAAATCAGTCTGGAGGTTCCTCAGAAAATTGGACATTGAACAACCTGAGGACCCAGCTATACCTCTCTTGGGCATATACCCAAAAGATGCTCTAACATATAACAAAGACATGTGCTCCACTATGTTCATAGCAGCCTTATTTATAATAGCCAGAAGCTGGAAAGATCCTAGATGCCCTTCAACAGAAGAATGCGTATAGAAAGTGCGGTACATCTACACAATGGAATACTACTCAGCTATCAAAAACAATGACTTTATGAAATTCATAGGCAAATGGATGGAACTGCAAAATATTATCCTGAGTGAGGTAACCCAATCACAGAAAAACACACATGGTATGCACTCATTGATAAGTGGATATTAAACCCAAATGCTTGAATTACCCTAGATGCACAGAACACATGAAAATCAAGAAGGATGGCCAAATTGCAGATGCTTCACTCCTTCTTTAAAAGGGGAACAAGAATACCCTTAGGAAGGGATAGGGAGGCAAAGTTTAGAACAGAGACTGAAGGAATGCCCATTCAGAGCCTGCCCCACATGTGGCCCATACATACACAGCCACGAAACTAGATAAGATGGATGAAGCAAAGAAGTGCAGGATGACAGGAACCGGATGTGGATCTCTCCTGAGAGACACAGTCAGAATATGGCAAGTACATAAGCGAATGCCAGTAGCAAACTACTGAACTGAGAACGGGACCCCCGTTGAAGGAATCAGAGAAAGGACTGAAAGAGCTGAAGGGACTGGAGACCTCATATGAACAACAATGCCAAGCAACCAGAGCTTCCAGGGACTAAGCCACTACCCAAAGACTATAATACAAGGACTGACCCTGGGCTCCAAATTCATAGGTAGCAATGAATAGCCTAGTAGGGGCACCAGTGGAAGGGGAAGCCCTTGGTCCTGCCAAGACTGAATCCTCAGTTAATGGGATTGTAGGGGGAGAGCGGTAATGGGGGTGAGGATGGGGAGGGGAACACCCATATAGAAGGAGAGGGAGAGGGGTTAGGAGGATTTTGGCCTGGAAACTGAGAAAGAGAATAACATTTGAAATGTAAGTAAGAAATAACCAATTTAATAAAGATGGAAAAAAAAGAAATTACAAGACTTCTTCTAAAATAAAAATTAAATATATTTCTTAAACCTAATTTAAGACAATAGAAAATGGAACTCAATACATGTTTCTTTCTAAGATGTATAAAGAGAAAAATTTTGACAACTAGTAAATGAGGCCAAGGTGAGATGCTTGCCTAGAAGTGATTTGTATACAGCATGTTGTAATTATATTATTGGATGCTGATATGATTTTCAAAAATTCATGTCTTTGAAATTGTTAAATATTTTTCTGATAAAAAATGGTGTACAGATTTGAACAGAGAATTCTTAACGGAATCATCTAATGTCTGTGAAACACTAAAAGGAATGTTCAATGTCCTTAGCCTTCAGTGAAATATAAATCACAACTACTTCAAGATTCAATCTGTTTTTTCACCTCCATTTTTTTTAATGTTAAAGCCACCATATTTTTTCTTTTTTTTCCCCATCTTTATTAACTTGAGTATTTCTTATTTACATATCAATTGTTATTCCACTTCCTGG
This sequence comes from Rattus rattus, assembly GCF_011064425.1. Classification (NCBI taxonomy): domain Eukaryota; kingdom Metazoa; phylum Chordata; class Mammalia; order Rodentia; family Muridae; genus Rattus; species Rattus rattus. The sequence continues at coordinate 64,035,928 of NC_046160.1, forward strand.
TTTCCGGGCCAACATCCCCCTAACCCCTCCCCCTCCCCTTCTATATGGATGCTCCCTCCCCAGCCTCCCCCATTACCACCCTCCCCCAACAGTCACATTCACTGGGGTTCAGTCTTGGCAGGACCAAGGGGCTTCCTTCCACTGGTGCTCTTACTAGGATATTCATTGCTACCTATGAGGTTGGAGCCCAGGGTCAGTCCATGATAGTCTTTGATAGTGGCTTAGTCCTGGAAGCTCTGGTTGGTTGGCATTGTTGTTCATATGGGGTCTTAAGCCCTTTCAAGCTCTTCCAGTCCTTTCTCTGATTCCTTCAACGGGGGTCCCGTTCTCAGTTCAGTGGTTTGCTGCTGGCATTCGCCTATGTATTTGCTGTATTCTGGCTGTGTCTCTCAGGAGAGATCTAAATCTGGTTCCTGTCGGCCTGCACTTCTTTGCTTCATCCATCTTATCTAATTGGGTGGCTGTATATGTATGGGCCACATGTGGGGCAGGCTCTGAATGGGCGTTCCTTCTCCACGTTTTAAAATGAGGTTTTTATTATTAATTATATTATCTGTTCACATTTTTAACCATTGTCCCCTTTCTAGTCTCCCTTTGCCTCTAAGTGTTTACTCCCCCACCCAACCACTCCAACCTCACTTCTCTAGCATATGCCTTCTCTGAGGCATTAAGCCCCTACAGAAACAAGTGCCTCTCTTCCCACTGATGCCAGGTAAGGTAGTCCTCTGTTACATATGTAGCAGGAGCCTATGGAATGGCCCAAGCATACTCTCTGATTGGTGGTTTAGGCCATGGGAGCTCTCAGAGATACAGTTTGTTCATACTGTTGTTCTTCCTATGTGATTGCAGTTCCCTTCTGCTCCTTCAGTACTTCCCTGCTCTTCCATTGGGGTCCCGGGCTCAGTCCAAGGGTTGGCTGTGAGTGTGTGCATCTGTCTTAGTCAGGTGCTGGCAGAGCCTCTCAGAGGACAGCCACACCAGGCTCCTATCTGCAAGCACATCTTGACATCCTCAATAGTGTCCTTTTGGCTCTGGGTTACCTCACTCAGGATGATATTTTCTAGTTCCTTCCATTTGTTTGTCTGCAAAATTCTGGTTTGTATAAGGTGGAAATTTAGAGTCATTTTGCTTTGCATTTCCCTGATGATTCAGGAATTTGAACATTTCTTTTGGTGCTTCCTCAGTTGAGAATTTTTTATATAGCTCCGTACTCCATTTTAAAATTTGGTTATTTGGTTTTCTAGAATCTAACACACACACACACACACACACACACATATATATATATATATATATATATATATATATATATATATATATATATATATATGAGTTGCACGTGCACGCCTCAAAGATGGCGCTGGTTTCTGCCTTCCACCCTCCCAATGGTGAGCACTCCTTGTAGTAAACAAGTCCTTATTTGGCTATGCCTGCCTGGCCTGCTACCTTCTGCATAGTGACAGCCTATCTGCATGACCCACGTGGCTTGCTAGGATTGGCCAGCGCTAGCTGTTTAAGTGTGGTGCGGGGGCTCCCCGGGGTCAGAAGATTGTATCAAGGTTCCTGAGTAAGATCTCCTCTGGTCGTGTCTTCCTTGCTGGTCGAAAGGGCTATATATACACACACACACACACACACACACACACACACACACACACACACACACACACACACACACATATGCACTGAATACAGTTAGGCCAAGAAAGAGGCTATGTGGACTACAAGCAGTAGAAATGGATGACAATCTACTCTGGTCTGTTTGAGACCAGATAATACCACCAAGAGCTTGAGATTTCACCCAGTAAACTTACTACAGAAATTAATCTTGTCCATGCTTGGCTTTGATCATAATTTTTCACAGTTCAGCCTATGAACCCAATCATACCTCTTGAAATAAAATAAAAACAAAAACTTTTCCTTTGGTATTTTTATTAGAAGTTTATAATTTCTTTGGAGGATTTTATAGGAAATCCAAATTGAGAGTTTATCTTAAGTATTAGAAAGAAACTTTGAATAGTGTTAGATCTATTGAAGACTGTAGGGCATTTTAAGTTGGACCTAATGCATTTTGCCTTATAAGATGTACATGAATTTTAGAGAGCATCGTGTAATGCTATGTTCCAAGACAGACATTTGGATATCAAGTTAGCAAAGGGTAGAATCATGGTGGATAATTTTCAATGCCATTGACTGGAAGTGGAATCACCTAAGAGACCCACCTTTGGGTGTGTCTATGAGAATGTTCAGAGGTTTAAACTAGAAGAAAAGATCTAAATGTAGAAAGTGTAGGCTAAAATAACCCTTTGAAAAATGGGGTTCAGAGCTAAACAAAGAATTCACAGCTGAGGAATACCGAATGGCTGAGAAACACCTAAAGAAATGTTCAACATCTTTAGTCATAAGGGAAATGCAAATCAAAACAACCTTGAGATTTCACCTCACACCAGTGAGAATGACTAAGACCAAAAACTCAGGTGACAGCAAATGCTGGCGAGGATGTGGAGAAAGAGGAACACTCCTCCATTGTTGGTGGGATTGCAAACTGGTACAACCATTTTGGAAATCAGTCTGGAGGTTCCTCAGAAAATTGGACATTGAACTACCTGAGGACCCAGCTATACCGCTCTTGGGCATATACCCAAAAGATGCCCCAACATATAACAAAGACAAGTGCTCCACTATGTTTATAGCAACCTTATTTATAATAGCCAGAAGCTGGAAATATCCCAGATGCCCTTCAACAGAGGAATGGATACAGAAAGTGTGGTACATCTACACAATGGAATACTACTCAGCTATCAAAAACAATGACTTTATGAAATTCGTAGGCAAATGGTCGGAACTGGAAAATATCATCCTGAGTGAGCTAACCCAATCACAGAAAAACACACATGGTATGCACTCATTGATAAGTGGCTATTAGCCCAAATGCTTGAATTACCCTAGATGCACAGAACACACAAAACTCAAGAAGGATGACCAAAATGTGAATGCTTCACTGCTTCTTTAAAAGGGGAACAAGAATACCCTTGGCAGGGAATAGGGAGGCAAAGTTTAGAACAGAGGCAGAAGGAACACCCATTCAGAGCCTGCCCCACATGTGGCCCATACATATACAGCCACCCAATTAGACAAGATGGATGAAGCAAAGAAGTGCAGGCCGACAGGAACCGGATTTAGATCTCTCCTGAGAGACACAGCCAGAATACAGCAAATACATAGGCGAATGCCAGCAGCAAACCATTAAACTGAGACCCCCGTTGAAGGAATCAGAGAAAGGACTGGAAGAGCTTGAAGGGGCTCGAGACCCCATATGAACAACAATGCCAAGCAACCAGAGCTTCCAGGGACTAAGCCACTACCCAAAGACTATACTTGGGCTCCAAATTCATAGGTAGCAATGAATAGCCTAGTAAGAGCACCAGTGGAAGGTGAAGCCCTTGGTCCTGCCAAGACTGAACCCCCAGTGAACATGATTGTTGGGGGGAGGGTGGTAATGGGGGGAGGATGGGGATATAGAAGGGGAGGGGAAGGGGTTAGGAGGATGTTGGCCAGGAAACTGGGAAGGGGAATAAAAACTGTAATGTAAATAAGAAATACTCAAGTTAATGAAGATGGGGAAAAAAAGAAAGTGTGGTCTAATACATTATGGTCCTAACTAAATGTAAAGAAAAAAAGGAATCAATAAGTTGAGCATCATCACCCATTGTTCTGTGCTTTCTCACAATGTACAAGTTGCCTAACAGGGTTCCATTCTTTACTTATGCTGGCAAACTGTACCCCCAATTTATTAGGTAAAACAACTCTTTTTTCAGTAAATGACATTGCCATGCATGTTGTCACAGCAAGAAAAGTAAATAGTGCATGTATGAATCTGTGAATGTTCATGTGTTGCTTCCATGTACTGTTCTGTGTTTATGTGTGATTTGGTTTGATAATGATACAGGGATCAATCTCATTTTCTTTCTTATAAAGCACACATACATCCAGTTACCCACAGAAGACAATTTTAGTAATATTTTGACTTTAGGATACAGTTCTAAATTATTATTGTTCTCTGTTAACAAAAACCTAGATATATCTTTCTCAGTATCATTAATCTTTTGACTATTTAATGACAAATGAAGTCATTATTAATATTTACAAAATAATTATATCTAATCATTCAAACATCATAGTCTCCACAACCTTTATTTATCTATTCTAAATATCTTGTTTATAACAGTATATTAAGTAGTATTGCTCTTCCTAGAAAATAAGACAATTTTTCATGTAGTTTCAACCATTTTTTTAAACACATTTTCCTTTTTGATGTAATTGAAGGAAAAGTACTGAGTAGTAAAAATTTTCTATCCAACATGATCATATGAAGGGGTCAAAGGTAGGTTGGCCCAGGAAGCACACATTTTTCTTTCCAGTTTTATATGTGAATTTCATATAAAGCACTCAGAAAATAGTTTGTTTCTCAATTCTCCCAGCTGGAAAGTTGAATATTAAAAAATGCCATGCAGAGAGAATACAGAATGGCTGGATACCAGCAATTGAAGTAGACTGTAGGGGATTCCCAACACATTCCATGTTTCAGATGATGAACACTCCAAGAAATACAAGAAGGGCAGAAGGGATATTATCAAACCTCGTGTTAGTCAACCAGAGGATTTCCTGCTATCTGTGGACTTAGAGGGACGAGAAAACAGGAAGTATTGGTTGCTCTAAAGAATTTAGAAGTAATTTTTTTCATGAAATTTACTTCTATCCTGTAAGCTGTCAAAAAACACTGAAAGATTAGATAGCTTTGGGCAAAGGAACAGTCATTGAGTCCATCATGTATAAATTTTCCTTCAGCGTTAGAATGTTCATTTCCTCAACATCTAATTATCTCACATTTTGAGCTGACATTTTTTGGGTAGAAATTTGACTTCAATTTATACAGAATTATTTTACTCTTTAATTTCAAGAAATATGCTAATAATTGATTCTTTTTTGGTTTTGCTTCTAGCAGTCATTAAGAAAGGCAGAAGTGAGCTTGATAAGTAATATCTCACAGTACCAATTACACAAAAAATGTTCTCCTGGAATAAGGCACTATACACCTCATTTAGTAATCAAACATTAAAGGCTCTACTGGCTAACATATGTATGCACATGGTGATCATCTACAAGGACTGGAAAAGGAAATCAGCAATGGGGAACCTATAATGATCACATCAGCCATTACTTACAGCTCCAGATATCTCAGGGTAGCATGTAGACATAGCATGTTATCTGCTATATCTTAAAGGTTAAAAAAAAAAAAACCCTTCAGTCCTAATCATGAACTACCTATGAATGCACAATTTATGGCCACTAGAGTTGTTTCTATGTTAAAATTACCAGCGATGGAGGGGGTCAGAATCTTTGAAAAATAGATTCTGGATTGCAACTTCAGGGAGATGTTTACCTGTAATCCCACTGAGACATGAAAAGCAATTCTTCTCCGGGGCAGATTTTCAAAGCTACCCAGTTAATATATATACTCCCTTGTCCCCCTAAATCATTCAAACACAGAGACTTTGAGCCTTCACGGTGTGTGAAGATTGCACAAATTTCAGCATTTTAACATCCTTGACAATAAAAAACTGGAAACAAGAAATTTCAGTGAAGTCTATACTTTACTCTTCAGTTGCCTGGATTTCTGGGGCTGAAAAGTCCATGGTTTACCCTACTTGCCAAATTGGCTCTTTGTATTAGGCTACCGTTTTAGAAACATTCCAAACCAATAACTGTTTGTTCCCTGAAATGTTACTCTTACCCTTGACAAAATTGGTAATTCCAAAAAAATTAAGTCATTTAAAAAAATATATATTGTGTATACTTGTATGCTTTATTCTAAAAAAAAACCTATTATAAGCTTTACAGCTAAAGGGCATTCTCCTAAACTGGTGGGTTTTTTCTATGTGACTTCAATTTTTAAAAACTCTGTACTTCAAAAAGTTCATATTGATATATATATATTATATATATCCATAAGAAGATTAACATAGTTCTTAAGAGGCAGAAAAGAGGCAAATAATCAACCATGATTATTAAACTGTATGTAATGCAAACATATATTAGTATAAATAAAGAAAATATAGCTAGTGATTCAGAATTTAAGCTAAGAATACACTATTTGTTTGGTGAAATTACCAAACCCCACTGTACTGAATATAATAATTACCAAAACTTTATTGGAAATGACTTATTTATTATTTTAGTTTAATTTCATATAGCCTAATAATAATTATATGTGATGTATTTGTTGATTAACTATTAATTATCCATTCTTCTGAGCTAATCTCTATTCCCAGCACATTGCTGTTTCCAGGTCTCATTAGGACCAGGAAGGATGAATTTTTATCGCAAAGGTGATTTAACGTGCTTAATTGTATTTCTTTCACAACATACCATCTATTTGAATCAGGTCTATGCTGAAAACCTCTGAAAGCACTCCAACTATTTAATCAGAGAGGATTTAATACAAGAAAAAACATTATGCAAACTCAGTGGAGGTCTGGAAGACAGGTTTCAATGACATTGCACATAAATGTGCTACAGCATCCCACACTCTCAATTCTCTGACTATATATTTCCAAGCAAGAATGGCAGGAACAGGCAAGTTCCAGGGTATCAAATGGGAAATTCTTCTATACAGACTAAAACATACACATGCTCCTAAGAACAAGCTTATACTTCTCTGGCCACTGAGTAAATTCCTTCTGGTTTCACTACACTAATTCCCCATCTATGTATTTTACAATAACCCATAATATGTGCACATTGTGTTAACATTAATATCCACAATTTATGATGAACTAAAAATTCAATAAAACAAAACTGAGTAATATATTTAAATGGTGGGCAAAGAGCTGATAAGACCCTTCCTACCTGGCTTAGGAAGCTTGCTTTCCTGTAGAACCCAAGGCACCTCCTAGATCAACTCACATCACGTGCTAATTAAGAAAAGAAAATACCCCACACAAATCTTTTTTTAAAACTTTCTATTGATTCTTTGTGAATTTCACCTCACATACAGTAATCCCACTCATCTCCCAGTCCTGGCATACCAGCCCTCCACCCTTGCAACCTCCACTCCAAAAGAAATTTTAAAAAATCTCACCGTGGAAGCAGCTGTTTGTACAGAGGGTCACAGTGTGTCACACAGTATACACTTTTTCCAAAAAAAAGCTTCTATTGAAAATGCTATAGAGGCATTTTCTTAATTGAGATTACTTCTCTCAGACAACTCTAGCCTGTGCCAAGGTGAAATAAAAACCTAGCCAGCACATAGCTTAAATCTACTTTTGTACAGAATGAGAGATGGGTACAATTTCATCTTCTCCTGGTAAAACTCCTATTTTACTAAAAATATTTGTTGAAAGGCTGTCTTTTTATTCAGTACATTTTTACGTTATTTTAATCTTACACAATATATCAAAACTACAATTTCTTTCTCCCACCACTCCTCCCAGAACACCCACTCCTCTATTCCCCAGATACACTGTTCTGCCATTTCCCTGCAAATAAGATCAGGCTTCCCAGTGATGGCAACTAAACAAGGCATAAAATGTTATAATCGGACTAGGAATAAACCCTGATAATAAGGCTGGACAGGCTAAACCAGTAGGAGAAAAGGGCTCTTAAGAGCAGGCAAAAGAGTCAGAGACTTACAGAGGACCTAGTGCAGACCCGAGCAAGCTCCTTAATTATTACTCAGTCCCTGTGAGCACCTATGAGCTTTGCTTAGTTGATTCTATAGTCTGGTGTTCTGCTGTCCTCAAACCCTCTGGCTCCTACAATCCTTCCTCTATTTCTTACACTGGGTTCCCCAAGCTCAACCGAATTCTTGGCTGTGGGACTTTGAATCTACTCCCACCCACTATCTGAGGAATCCTCTGTGATGATGATTGAGATGAGGACCTATCTATGAATATATCAGAAGATCATTAGGGATTGTTTCATTAACTTTTTCTTTTTGAGCAGTCATAATTGGTTCTGCTCTAGGTGCCTGAGCTATTCAGCTTTTGGTTCCTGGTTACCCAGGCAGTGATGGGTATGGATTCCGTCTTGAGGAGTAGTCCTCAAATTAGACCAGTCACTAGTTGCTCACTTTCGTAAGTTCTAAGCCACCTTTGTCCCAGCACATCTTGTAGGCAGGACAGGTAGTCAAAGGTTCTGTGGCTCAGTTGGTGTCTCAGTCCAACCTCTAGAAGCCTTGCCTGGTTAAAAAACGTGACCAGTTCAGGCTCCACATTCTCTTTTGCTAGGAGCCCTTATTAGGGTCACCCTCAAGGATTCCAGGAAGTTTACACTTCACTAAGTTTCTACATTGCTCTCTAAATTCCCTCCAATTCCAGTTGTCTCTCCCCTTGCTCTTTCTCTCTGTTTGTCCTTCCACCTGCAATATGATCCCAGTTCCCATCCGCACCTGCCCCAGTCCACTTTAAATCCATATTAACGTGTACTGGATGACAGAGTTATCTGTTCTATTAAATTGGTAGCTTTCATGAATTCAGCCAAAACCTATAAAGAAAACAGTAGTTGTTGTAACAGAAACATTTTCACAGCACAGGTAATTCTATCATAATTAACAATGTGGAAAACAAATAAATTAACTTGGCACACTTCCTGACATCAGTGGTTCATGTAAGAGAGATGCAGTTGTAGAGAATGTCAGCAGTTGTATTTTATAAATTCTAATTACATTTCCAACAGTGTTTTTCAGACTTCATCACAAGCAAAAGAGGAAATTCCTTTAATATAGAAGCTGAGTAACTATGTTATTGAGAAATCTTCACCCAACCTCCAACTATAAGTCACTAATTTACAATGTGATGATGTGCTATTTCACATAGCTAACAGGATTTTATTAACAATGGTTCCCTGGAATTCCGTAAATGTCTTAATTATAAAAATTATATAAATTTCTTAATAGAAACATTGTGGCCATAGATATTTTTGCTTTCTTTGGTGGACCTAATGTATTTGCCAAGTGGTCTTTCACATATGGAATTTGCCAGTCTCTGTTATAGAGTATTTAACAACTGCATCCTTCTACCTAGAATAGTTTGTACAACCTACAGATCAAAGGAGTGTTTATTTTCCCTTTCTGGTCAATGCATTTAAGTGGGTATAGAATGATTTTCTGTTTTCCATGACATATATTTCTGGTATAAAATTTAAAATTTTGCTATTATATGTTTTGATGAAATAAGCTAATTTATTTAAAATATGTGTATTTTCTAGTTTCTGTCATTCCAATCCACTGTGCTTTGATAAAGCTGAGTTTTTAAATAATCAGAGCTTTAGAACACAGGTCTGTGGCAATTTAAGTCTACTGAAATTGTTTCCTTTAAACAAATGACATGAATAGTTCACATTTACCCCTGTCCTGTTCTTCAACTTAGTGAAGTCTTCTAACATTTCTAGCTTTAATCGTCAAAACACCTTGTAAAATTAGTAAGCGAATACCAAGACCAGCAGCTTGCTTTATTAGCCATAAGTAAATTCCCATTGGTAAAATACACTAAGCCTGAAGAGCATCCTCTCATGTTTATTTTCACCTCCAAGGTGAGTAACTGCTGAGAGGAAATGCTGCTTTTCTTAAACTTGGAAGCCAGATTGACTCCCAGGCAGGAAACACCTCACTCCCTTAAGATGGGTAATTAGACACTGAACCCCACAAGAGTTCATTAATGAGCTGTCCAGCTCCCATGGCATTCTTATTAGTCTAATACAGCTGTACATTGGGTAAAAGCCATTGCACATGGGGCAAACTTGATAATCAGGAGACTTGAGTCAAGCAAAGTGCTAGTCTGGGTATAAAAGAAATAAAACCAATGATCTAGAAAGAGTAAGCAGCTGTAACAAAATTATTGCCAACTAATATTCTTTCCTTAACTACTGTAGAAAAAAGTCAACGTTCACTTTTCAGTATTTCCCATTTAATAATTTTATAATTTTTAATCATTTTGTATTTACTGTTTCTATTACATTCTAGGCAATTTAATAGTAAGCCTATCTTCAATACTCAATATTGTATATATTGATATATGTAGTTAATATTAATTCTAGAACTACAGTAACAGAATGTAGTTCATTTCTTACAATGATAAGTACTGCAATTAAAAAAATTTTATCTATCTGTGTTATTTTGATACTCAAAAAGCATCTTAGGTAAGTAATTTTTATCTACTCTTTAAGAAGCTGGTACTTGGAGAGTGAAGAGACAGCTTATTGGTTAAGAATACTGGCTGCTCTTTGAAATGACTAGAGTATGGTTCTCAGTACTCAAGTTAGGAACCTCATTAATGCTTGTACCTCTGACCCCACAAGTACCCCCACACATGTCACACACGTGCTCACACACACACACACACACACACACACACACACACACACAGAGAGAGAGAATTATTTTTAAAAAGAAGCTGATGATAAACTTCAATGATGAACCATTGAGTAAAGGTTTTTAATCTTTTTATTGGATATTCTATTTATTTATATTTCAAATAATATGCCCTTTCATGCACTCCCCTCCAGAAAGCATGACCTCATCCTCCTTCCCTCCCCCTGCTTCTAGGAGGGTGCTCACCCACCCACTCCAGCCTCACTGCCCTGGCATTCCCCTACACTGGGGCATTGAAACTTCAAGGACAAAGGGCCGGTATTCCCACTGATGTCCCACAAGACCATCCTTTGCTACATATGTGGCTGGAGCCATGAGTACCTCCATGTGTACTCTTTGGTTTGTGATTTAGTCCCTGGGAGTTATGGGGGGCCTGGTAGGTTTATAGTGTTGTTCTTGCAAACCACTTCAGCTCCTTCAGTCCTTTCTTCCTCTGCTCATCCCAATGATTGGTTGTGACCATCTACCTCTATATTTGTCAGGCTTTGGCTGAGCAGCTCAGGAGACAGGTATAACAGGTTCCACTCATCAAGTACTTCTTGGCATCTGCAATAGTGTCCCGGTTTGGTGTTTGTAGATGGGATCCAGGTGGGGCAGTCTCAGGAAGGCCTTTCCTTCAGTCTCTGCTCCACACTTTGTCTCCATATTTCCTCTCTTAAATATTTTGTTCCTTGCTCTAAGAAGTACTGAAGCATCTGCTCATTGATCTTCCTTCTTGTGCTTCATGTGGTCTGTGAATTGTATCTTGGGTATTCTGAGAATTTGGGCTAATATCCACTTATCAGTGAGTGCATAACATGTATGTTGTTTTGTGGCTGGTTACCTCACTCAGGATGATATTTTCTAGATCCATCCATTTGCCTAAGAATTTCATGAAGTCATCATTGTGATTAGCTGAGTTCATTGTAAAAACTCACCACCTTTTCTGTATCCATTCCTCTGTTGAAGGACGTCTGGGCTTTTTCGAGCTTCTGGCTATTCTAAATAAAACTGCTATAAACAGAGTGGAACATGTGTCATTATTATATGTTGGAGATTTTTAAGGTATATGCCCAGGAGTGGTATACCTGTGTCCTCAGGTAGCACTGTATCCAATTTTCTGAGGAACCACCAGAATGATTTCAACAAGGGAAGCCCTTGGTCCTGTCAAGACTGAACCCCCAGTGAACGTGATTTTGCGGGGGAGGGTGGTAATGAGGGGAGAATGGGGAGGAGAACACCCATATAGAAGGGGAGGGGAAGGGGTTAGGGGGATGTTGGCCTGGAAACCAGGAAAGGGAATAATAATCGAAATGTAAATAAGAAATACCCAAGTTAATAAAGATGGAGGAAAAAAATGGTTTTAACAGCTAGCAATGCCACCAAAAATGGAGGAGTGTTCCTCTTTCTCTACATTCTTACCAGTATCTGCTGTAACTTGAGTTTTTTATCTCAGCCATTCTGATTGATGTGAGGTAGAATCTCAGGGTTGTTAGAACATGCATTTCCCTGATGACTAAGAATGTCAAACATTTTTTAGGTGCTTTTCAGCCATTCGATATTCCTCAGTTGAGAATTCTTTGTTTAGATCTATACACCATTTTTAATAAGGTTATTTGTTTCTTTGGACTGTAACTTCTTGAATTCTTTGTATATATTGGATATTAGCCCTCTCTCAGATGTAAGATTGGTAAAGATCTTTTCCCAATCTGTTGGTTTCCATATTGTCTTATTGACAATGCTATTATAGAAACTTTTCAATTTTATGAGGTCCCATTTGTTGATTCTTGATCTTAGATTATAAGCCATTGGTGTTTTGTTCAGGAAATTTACCCAAGTGCCCATATGTTCAAGGCTCTTCCCCACTTTCTCTTCTACTAGTTTCAATGTATCTGGTTTTAAGTGGAGGTCCTTGATCCACTTGGACTTGAGCTTTGTACAAGGAAATAAGAATGGATCCTTAGGTTTGATCTTCTCATTGTGTCCTGGATTTCCTGGATGTTTTGTGTTAGGAGATTTTTGCATTTTGTGTTTTCTTTGACTATTGTGTCAATGTTTTCTATGGTATCTTCTGTCCCTGAGATTTTCTGTTCAATCTCTTCTATTTTGTTGATGATGCTTGCATCTATGACCCTGATCTCTTTCAAAGCAGTTTTATATCTCCAACATTGTCCCCCTTTGTCATTTTGTTATTGTTTCTATTTCCATTTTAGATCCTGGATTATTTTGCTCAGTTCTTTCACCTCTTTGGTTGTGTTTTTCTGTAATTCGTTAAGGGGTTTTTGTGTTTCCTCTTTCAGGGCTTCTACATGTTTAGCTGTGTTTTCCTGTATTTCTTTAAGGGAGTTTTTGTATCCTTAAAGTCCTCTATCATTATCTTAAGATGTGATTTTAAATACAAATCTTGCTTTTCGGGTGTGTTGCGGTATCCAGGTCTTGCTGTAGTGGGCGATCTCCATTTTGATGTTGCCAAGTAGGCTTGGTTCTGTTGCTTAGGTCCTTGCTCTTGCCTGCTTGCCTCTTGCCATCTTGTTATCTCTTGTGTTTATTGGTCTTGCTCTCTCTTACTGGAGCCTGTTTTTCCTGTGAGGCTGTGATCTTAGGTATGACAGTACTCCTAGGCAAACAGCTCTCTCTGGGTGGGATTTGGGTATGAGGCCCTGTGGGGTTTATTCCAGGGCACAGATGGAGATAGGAAGGATACTGTTCCCAGTTGCTTCAGGGTTCCCGAGCCTTGTGGTCTCCTGGCAGGTCCCTCCTTGATCAGTTACTGGAGCAAAAGTGTTCATCCCACCTTCGAACTTAGAAGTGGCAGCGCTCCTGGGAGACAAGCTCTCTCCAGGTGGGATTTGGGTACAGAACAGATTTATAATCTTTAAAACATCAATTACTATGCTTCATTATTTTTTCTAACACATATTTTGACACATAGACTAGTATATATCAGAAATACTTGGCACTCCCTGATAGTTGAAGCTGACATCACAACTGGAACTACCTGGCTTATCTTCCTTACTACTGCTATTACAACAGTGGGCAAGCATCTAAATCTTTTCTGTTCTTAGCATCTTAGTAATATTGGGTTTTTATTCGTTAACTGTGACATCTTTTTCTAACCGTATTCACAACTCAACCTGAAAGATTGGAGTACTCTACATTTACTTTTTATGATAGAAATAGGAGAGTTGAAAGCCAGTTGCCAGGAGCACCTACACACCTAAGAGCAAAGGTAAGATCAAACTTTCTGCTTCAAGTGACCTGTGGGAGTACTCAAGTCACACAAAGGCAGAAGTCTTCTGGGAACTGAACTGATCCAACAGTTCACTGCACAAAAATTCAATGAGGGAAGGAGCTGAAAACCCAGAAATGTGTACAATCCTGAGGCCACAGGACAGACTGCCACTTCTGCCCACCTCTGCCCTCATCCTTGGCCCAAGAAGAAACTGCATATTGCCTCTGGATACAGGAATATAAGATCAGGCAGCAGTAGGAACCTGCTGGGTTCGGCCTGCACCCTGAACTGAACTGAACCAATCACACAGCTCCTTGCACCCAAATCCCGTGGGGGAGAGAGCTGGATCCAAAGAAGTGTGGACACTCTTGAGAACTCAGAGACTACTTTTTACCCAAATTCCTGACCCAAAAAGAAATCGCCTAGTGCCATCTGTGACCCCTGGGCAAGAGACCTAGGAGTAGTCAGGAACAGAACCCATCTGGTTTCTGCCTACACCAAGAGCTGAAAGCAGGTCACCAGGAGCACCTACACACCTGCTAGCAGAGCTCTCTGTTCCTAGATACTGCTGAAAGAAAACAAGTCTACAGGAGTGCTGACACACAGGCCTACAGGAGGGTCAAGTCACTGTCAGAGACAGCAAGACAAGCTAACACCAGAGAAAACCTGAGGGCAAGAGGCAAGCGCAGGAACCTAAGCAATAGAAACCAAAACACTTGGCATTATCAGAGCCCAATTGTCCCACCAAAGCAAATACTGGATATCCAAACACACAAGAAAAGCAAAATTTAGATTTGAAATCATATTTTATGATGATAATGATGGAGGAACATAAGAAGGACATAAATAACTCCCTTAAAGAAATACAGGACAACCCAAGTAAACAAGTAGAAGTTCTTAGAGAGGAAACACAAAAATCTCTTCAAGAATTACAGGAAAACACAACCAAACCAGTGAAGGAAATGGAGAAAACCATCCAGGATTTAAAAAATGGAAATAGAAAAAATAAAGAAACCATAAAAGGAGACAACCATGGAGATAGAAAACATAGGGAAGAGATCAGGAGTCGTAGATGCAAGCATCACCAAGAGAATTCAAGAGATAGAAGAGAGAATCTCAGGGGCAGAGGATACCATAGAAAACCTCAAAACTGTCAAAGATAATGTAAACCACAAAAGGCTCCTAGCCCAAAACATCCAGGAAATATGGGACACAATGAGAGTATCAAACATAAGAATAATAGGTACAGAAGAGAGTGAAGACTCCCAACTTAAAGGTCCAGTAAATATCTTCAACAAAATTATAGAAGAAAACTTCCCTACCCTAAAGAAAGAGATGCCCATAAACATACATGAAGCATACAGAACTCCAAGTATATTGGACTAGAAGAGAAACTCCTCCCATCACATAATAGTCAAAACACCAAATGCACAAAACAAAGAAAGAGTATGAAAAATGGTAGGGGAAAATGTAAAGTAACATATGAAGGCAGACCTATCAGAATTACACTGGACTACTCACCAGAGGCTATGAAAGCCAGAAGATCCTTGGCAGCTGTCATACAGACGTTAAGAGAACACAAATGCCAGCCCAGGCTGTTCTATCCAGGAAAACTCTCAATTACCATAGGTGGAGAAACCAAGAGATTCCATGACAAAACCAAATTTACACAATATCTTTCTACAAATATAGCCCTACAAAGGATATTAGATGGAAAATTCCAACACAAGAAGGGAAACTACACCTTAGAAAAAGCAAGAAAGTAATCTGCTTGTAATGAAACCAAAAGAATAGAGACACACAAAAATAATTCCACCTCTAACAATAAAAATAACAGGAAGCAACAATCACTATTCCTTAATGTTTCTCAACATCACTGGACTCAATTCCCCAATAAAAAGACATAGACTAATGGATTGGATAGGTAAGACTGACCCAGCATTTTGCTGCATACAGGAAACACACCTCACAGACAAAGACAGACACAACCCCAGAATCAAAGACTGGAAAACACTTTCCTTGCAAATGGTCTGAAGAATCAAACAGTAGTAGGCATTCTAATATCGAATAAAATTGAAACAAAAGTCATCAAAAAGTTAAATAAATAAGTACCCTTCATATTCATCAAAGGAAAAATCCACCAAGATGAACTCTCAATTCTAAATATCTTTGCTCCAAATGCAAGGGCACCTACATTCGTAAAAGAAACCTTACTAAAGCTCAAAATCACACATTGCACCTCATACAAATATAGTAGTAGATTTCAACACCCAACTCTCATTAATGGACAGATCATGGAAACAGAAATTAAACAGAGACATAGCAAAATTAACAGAACTTATGAACCAAATGGACTTAACAGATATTTATAGAACATTTCATCCTAAAACAAAAGGATAATCCTATTTTGCAGAACCTCATGGTACCTTCTCCAAAATTGAGCATATAACTGGCCACAAAACAGGCCTCAACAGATACAGGAAGATAGAAAGAATCCAATGCATCTGATCATGTCACCACAGACTAAAGCTGGTCTTCAATAACAAAAAAAAAAACAAAAAAAACAAAACCAAAACAGAAAGTCCATAGATACGTGGAAATTGAACAACGCTCTACTCAATGATAACTTGGTCAAGGAGATAATAAAGACAGAAATTAACGACTTCTTAGAGTGTAATGAAAATGAAGGCACAACATACCTTAACTTATGGGACACAATGAAAGCAGTGCTAAGAGGAAATTCCATAGCTCTGAGTGCCTGCAAAATGAAAAAGTAGAGAATAGAGAGGATACATCAACAACTTGATAGGACATCTAAAAGCTCTAGAACAAAAAGAAACAAAGATACCCAAGAGGAGTAGAAGACAAGAAACAATCAAACTCTGGGCTGAAATCAACCAAGGAGAAACAAAAAGTACTATACAAAGAATCAACAAAATCAGGAGCTGGTTCTTTGCAAAAATCAACAAAATAGATGAACCCTTAGCCAGACTAACCAGAGGAAACAGAGAGTGTATCCAAATTAACAAAATCAGAAATGAAAAGGGAGGCATAACAACAGAATCTGAGGAAATTAAAACAAATCATCAGAACCTACTACAAAAGCCTATATTCAACAAAACTGGAAAATTGGGAGGAAATGGACTATTTTCTAGACAAATACCAGGTACTAAAATTAAATCAGGAACAGGTAAACAATCTAAACAACCCCATAACTCCTAAAGAGATAGATACAGTTATTAAAAGTCTCCCAACAAAAAAGAGCCAAGGACCAGATGGGATTAGTGCAGAATTCTACTAACCTTCATAGAAGACCTTATATCAATACTGTGTAAACTATTCCACAAAATAGAAACGGATGGAGCACTACCAAATTCCTTCTATGAAGCCACAATTACGCTTATACCTAAACCACACAAAGACCCTACAAAGAAAGAAATCTTCAGAGCAATTTTCCTTTACTCAATAAATACTCAATAAAATTCAAACTGAATCCAAGAACACATCAAACTGATCATCCATCATGATCAAGTAGGCTTCATCCCAGGGGTGCAGGCAATGGTTCAATATATGGAAATAAATAAATGTAATCCACTACATAAACAAACTCAAACATAAAATCCACATGACTATTTCATTAGATGCTGAGATAGCATTTGACAAAGTTAAATACCCCTTCATGATAAAAGTCCTGGAAAAGATCAGGAATTCAAGGCTTATACCTAATCATAGAAAAAGTAATATACAGCAAGCCAATAGCTAACATTATACTAAATGGAGAGAAACTTGAAGCAATCCCACTAAAATCAGGGACTGGACAAAGCTGCCCACTCTCTCAATACTTTTTCAATATATTTGAAGTCCTAGCTAGAACAACCAGACAATGAAAGGAGGTCAAGGGGATATAAATTGGAAAGGAAGAAGTCAAAATGCAACTATTTGCTAATGATATGATAGTATACTTTAGTGACCCCAAAAGTTCCCCTAGAGACTACTAAGCCTGATAAAAACTTCAACAAAGTGGTTGGGTATAAAATTAACTCGAACAAATCAGTAGCCTTCCCTACTCAAAGGATAAACAGTCTGAGAAAGAAATTAGGGAAAGGACGCCCTTCACTATAGTCCCAAATAATATAAAATATCTCAGTGTCACTTTAGCCAAGCAAGTAAAAGATCTATATGACAAGAACTTCAAGTCTCTGAAGAAAGAAATTGAAGAAGATCTTAGAGGATGGAAAGACCTCCCATGGTCCTGGATTGACAGGATTAATATAGTAAAATTAGCCATTCTACTAAAAACAATCTACAGATTCAATGCAATCATCATCAAAATTCTAACTCAATTCTTTATAGAGTTAGAAATAGCAATTTGCATGTTCATTTGGAATATCAAAAAACCCAGCATAGTGAAAACTATACTAAACAGTAAAAGAACTTGGGGAATCACCATCCCTGACCTCAAGCAGTATTACAGAGTAATAGTGATAAAAATTGTTTGATATTGGTACAGAGGCAGATAGATCAGTGGAATAGAATTGAAGACCCAGAAATGAACCCACACACCTTGGGTCACTTGGTCTTTGACAAAGGAGCTAAAACTATCCAATGGAAAAAAGATAGCATTTCAGCAAGTGGTGCTGGTTCAACTGGAGGTCAGCATGTAGAAGAATGCAAATCGAACCATTTTTGTTGCCCTGTACAAAGCAAATCCAACTGGATCAAGGACCTCCATTTCAAACCAGATACACCCAAACTAATAGAATGAAAAGTGGGGAAGTATCTTGAACACATAGGCACTGGGGAAATTTTCCTAAACAAAACAACAGTGGCTTAAGTTCTAATATCAAGTACGGACAAATGGGACCTTATAAAACTGCACAGCTTCTGTAAGGCAAAGGACACTGTCATTAGGACAAAAGGGCAACCAGCAGATTGGAAAAAGATCTTTGCCAAACCTTCATCTGATAGAGGGCTAATATCTAAAATATACAAAGAACTCACAAAGTTACATGCCAGAGAGCCAAGTAACCCTATTAAAAATGGAGTACAGAGCTAAACAAAGAATTCTCAGCTGAGGAATATCGAATGGCACCTAAAGAAATGTTCAATATCCTTAGTCATCAGGGAAATGCAAGTCAAAACAACCCTAGATTCCACCACCAGTAGGAATGGCTAAGATCAAAAACTCAGGTGACAACAAATGCTGGCAAGGATGTGGAGAAAGAGGAATGCTCCACTATTGTTCGTGGGGTTACAAATTGGTACAAACTCTCTGGAAATCCATCTGGAGGTTCCTCAGAAAATTGGACATTGCACTACCTGAGGACCCACGTATACCTCTCCTGGGCATATACCCAAAAGATGCTCCAACATATAACAAGGACACATGCTTCTCTATGTTCATAGAAGTCTTATTTTAATATCCAGAAGGTGGAAAGAACCCAGATGCCATTCACAGAGGAATGGATACAGAAAATGTGGTACATCTACACAATGGAGTACTATGCAGCTATCTAAAAGTGTCTTCATGAAATTCATAGGCAAATGGATTGAACTAGAAAATATCATCCTAAGTGAGCTAACCCAATCACAGAAAAGCACAGATGATATGCACTCACTGGTAAGTGGATATTAGCTCAAAAGCTTGAATTACCCAAGATACAATCCACAGACCACATGAAGCTCATGAAAAAGGATGACCAAAATGCAGATGCTTTACTCCTTCTTAAAAGGGTGAAATGAAAATATTCATAGGAGGGTATATGGAGGTAAAGTTTGGAGCAGAGATGAAGGAATGGCCATTTAGAGTCAGCCCCACATGGGGTCCATATATATATGGACACAGCCACCAAAACTAGATAAGATTGATGAAGCTAAGAAGTGCATGCTGACAAGAGCCAGATATAGATGTCTCCTGAGAGACACAGCCTGAGCATGTCAAATACAGAAGCGAATGCTAGCAGCAAACCACAGAACTGAGAATGGGATCCCTATTGGAGGAATTAGAGATAGTACTGAAAGTGCTTAAGGATCTTTCAACCCCATAAGAATAACAATGCCAACCAACCAAACTCCCAGAGACCAAACCACTACCCAAAGACTATACATGGACTGACCCATAGCTCCAACTGCATATGTAGCAGAGGATATCCTTGTTGTGCATCAGTGGAAGGAGAAGCCCTTGGTCCTGACAAGGTTGGACTCCCAGTGCAGGAGAATGTCGTGGGTGGGTAGGTGGGAAGGAGGGGTGGATGTGGATGGTAACACCCTTATAGAAGAACTGGAGGGGGATGGGATAAAGAGCTTGGAAACTGGGAAAGAGAATAACATTTGAAATATAAATAAAAAATCCAATAAAAAGAACTATCTACTAAATTTCTATGCCATGATTTCTTTAATGATTTCATGAGGGAGACTTACTTATTAATTTTATATAAATAATTCTTACTTATTACAAGGAATTAACAGAAATTTATGCATAAGAGAAAAACATAAATATTTTAAAGTGCAAGTAATTCTGGAAAGAAAATGTTTAATATTCAAATTTCATTATATTCTCCTGAACAGCCTCCCAGAACATGATTCAGATTGAATCAAAACTGTGACATGATTTTTTTAAAAAAAATAATGCATGAATACAGAATTTATACAATTTCCATTCTCTCAACTCCTCACATGTCTTCTCAAACTCATAACCTCCTCTTTTTTAATTCGGTAGGTTGGCAGATAAATAGACATGTAGATAGATGGATGGTTGGCGAGAGAGAGGGAGAGAGGGAGAGAGAGAGAGGGAGGAGAGGGAGGAGAGGGAGGGGGAGAGAGGGGGAGGGGGAGAGGGAGAGGGAGAGAGAGAGGAAGAGAGAGGGGGAGAGAGAGAGAGAGAGAGAGAGAGAGAGAGGAGAGAGAGAGAGAGAGAGAGAAAGCCTGCTGAGTACTGAATGCTGCTTGTATGTGCATTTGTTTAGGACTAATCACTTGAAATTAAATAACCTATCAGAGAGCCTGTCCTTGGAGAAGACTCATTTTCCTTTTCTTGGCAACCATTAGTTAACTTATTATCTGAGATGGGACCTTGTAAGATTTCTCTCACCTATGTAAGCATGTCAACTGATACTGACCTTTTATCGTCTTTTTAGACAACTAAACCTTTGTGATTTCATGAGTACTTTCCATATGTTAAAGACACTATATTATATGCAATACCATACACCCTGATCATCCGGCTCTTACAGCTTTCTGCACTACCACCCTTCTCTGAGGTGTTCCCTTCTCCTTATGTGTTGTGGTTTTGTTACAAATGCATTAATTGGGGTTAATTTCTCAATAATAAGTTGTTCTCTGCAATTTGATCTGCTGTGGATTTCTAGAATGGTCTCCATTTGATACAAAGAGAAGCTAATTTAATAGGATTTGATACTTATTCCTATCTGTGGGTATAAGGATAAGACGTATATTCAGCCAATATCCAACAGCAGAACAATGAAGTTAGAGCAATATATCTCACCGTGCACAAAAATCAATTCAAAATGAATCAAAGATGTTAATTTAAAATCTAAAACAACAAAAAACAAAGCTTTGTGGGAAACAGTTCAAGACATGGACATAGTTAAGAAAAATAGCTCCCAAAGTTGATAATTGGGTTTCATGAAATCAGAAACCTTCTGCACAGCAAAGGAAAGAATCTGAGGAGTGAACAGGTATCATACAAAATGGATGGTCATCTTTGCCAGCTATACCTTGTATAGGCAGAGCCTCACCCACTGAAGCCAGGCAAGACAGCCAAGCTAAAAAAAAAAAAAACATATCCTACATATAGGCAACAACTTTTGGAATAGCCCCTGCTCCAGTTCTACAAGACCCACATGAAGACCAAACTGGCCATCTGCTTCATATGTTGCAGGGAGGCCTGGTTGATGGTCCAGGTTAGTTGACTGTGTTTGCCCTTCTGTGGAGTTCCTATCCCCTTTGCCACTCACAATCCTTCTTCCTATTCTTTTATAAAAGTCTCCAACCTCCATCCACTGTTTGGCTCTAGATGTCTATATCTGTATGGATCAGCTACTGGGTGGAGCTTTTCAAGGATATCATGCTCCTTTTGGGACTGGGTTACCTCACGTAGGATGGTATTCAAACGAATTCTAATTTTAAAACAATTTTTGTTTATAAGGAAGCAATTTATATAGACAAAAATTAATACTTACCTAGAACAACTATTGTTATTCTTATTATATGATATTGGAAAAGTTAAGAAACAAAATTAACTCTTTGATAGAAAGCTCTCAGTTCCAGAGGTTGAGATGGTGTAGAGGAAAGGGCCCACATCCAGAACAGCTTTCTCACTGTGTTATCCCTTCACATGCTGCTGAAGGACAAAAAAGAGCAATACTCCAGCTCTACTAACTGGGAAAGAGCCTTCATGACTGAATCACCTTTCTCAAGTGTTTTTCTGTGTGTGTGTGTGTGTGTGTGTGTGTGTGTGTGTGTGTGTGTGTGTGTGTGTGTGTTTTGTTTTGTTTCGTTTTCCTTTTCTCCATCTTTATTAAATTGGTTATTTCTTATTTACATTTCAATTGTTTTACCTTTCCCGGTTTCCAAGCAAAGTGTTTTTCTTAACACCATTAGATTCAGACTACACTTGGAAGGAGGAGAACATTCTAGTCATAGCAACATATGATGGAGAGAACATTCAAGAACAAACCCCACATTTTCCCCCCGGGAGGACGTCCAGTGGTTATCCCTCTGCTGATGATCTGGAGATACCAACATTTTCAGCAGCTTTGCCTCACACTCTAAAGTATAGCACACAATTCACAACTAATCCAACCTGCGTTGCTTAGCAATGCTCCCTTCTAGCACTTCTACTTGTAGGTGCTGTTTATGTCCATGCATATTATAATATTTAATATTTAAATATAAAAGATGGGGCTATTTTGCTATTTTAATGAACTTGTTCAATTTTAATGATTTGTAAACTTAGAAAATTTCCTTATTTCTGTCATTAGAGAAAATCAACATGATGTTTCTCTATCAATGTAATAACAACTTAATATTTTAAATACTTCAAACACAATTGAGTATAAGTAAAACTGAGTACAGAATCAGCATTCTTTATTATTATTTACTGATAAGACATTTCTTTTACTGTCTATCTTATACATGTATTAAATTTTACTCATATTCTCTTGCATATAATGTGATCATCCTGTGACTGGACCAAATCTTGTTCATTTGTACTGGAAATGTATGCTTTATTTTTCTTACACTATGAAGTGAGCTGCAATGTTGTTTATAACCTTGATATTTGTATTTAGAATTGAAATTTATTTATCATTTTCTTTGCTTTTATTTTTTATGTAATTTATGAGTTTGGTTCCTAAACATGACAAGGATCCCATTTATTGTACTAGGATCATTTGCTATAAAAAGAATCAATGATCTTTGAAAATATGTCATTGGCAAGAAAATGGATGGAACTGGAGATCATTATGTTAGACAAAATCAGACAGATTCAGAAAAAGAAGGTATCAGATATTTTTCTCAGTTGTGGGACTCATGAAACAGAGGAGGGAATGTTAGAAAAGAGGATCAGCAGAAAGGAATGGATGCTATCAGAGGCGGGCATTATCACATTATAGGTTCTGCATGTGTGGAAATCTTACAACAAAGCTTAGCATTCTCTATAATTAATATACACTAATAAAAATAGTAAAAAGAAATATTAATGAAGTTTTATGAAAACACCTCAATACATTCAAGTGAGAAATAAGATCAGAAGATTCCCAAATGTAGTCTGCGGCCATGAACATTTTGAAATCCTTACAAATAATTCTCAGCTTTGACTGTTGGTGCAAGGCTGCTTGTGAGCTTTTGGATCATAGGTACCTTTGATATAAGAAGCAAAGAACAATGTTTCATGTGTGTCCTAGTGTTACTATCACTGTGATAAGGCACTATGACCAAAAGCAACTTGGGTGGGAAAGTTTCTTTCACTCCAAGTTCTATGCAACAGTTCATCATCAAAAGGGCAGAACAAGCAGGAACCCAAACAGGGCAGGAACTCAGAATGTGGAGCTGATACAGTGGCCATGGAGAAGTACTGTTCACTGGCTTGTTCTGAATGGGTTGCTCAGTCCATTTTCTTATAAAATCCAGGACCACCAGCCTAAGGCTGGCCCCACCCACCATGGGCTGGGCCCTCCCGTATCAATCATTGATTAGGAAAACACCCACTGGCTTGCTTGTAGTCCAATATGTATGAAGGAATTTTATCATTTGAGAAAATAGAGTAACCTCTCAAGTGTCTCTAGCTTATGTCAGATTGACATAAAACTAGCCTTCACAATGTGTGTTAGTGCAAATTATACTAGTTATCTTAAATTTTGCTTCAACATGATAGGTCATGTTTTCTTCTGATTTAAAAATAAAACATTTCTTTGTGCTGAGGAAAGATTTAAGTTTCACTGCTTAATTTTATTCCAGTGAATCCAGAGGAATTGTAAACTCATATTCTGCTTACATCTGATTTTGGCAGTATGCTTTCTAAGGTATGATAATATTGCATACTTTGCAGCATATGTGTTCTAATCCGATACATAGCTTACCAAGACAGATATTGGAGAAAATCAAGATTGTGGCAGATGCTATAAAAGGAAAACAAAGGGTATTCTAAGAGCACGGTAGAGGACAATTACACCTACTTTAGTCAAAGATGAAATTTCTTCAGAAACTGAATAATGGAGAAACAATATAAAAACATTGTAGGAGAATAAATGAGAACACAAAGAAAGAACATCAAAAATTCCACTTGCATTTTCAACAATTTTGTCCTGTTTTTCAGTTTAATGTGCAACTGAGACTTAAACTATAGTTAATGGTAGAAACAATATTAGATCAATAATTATATATAATGTAAACTTAGCTTTAAATTTTATCTGTAAAATTTATATATACCAGGTTAAATATTTTGAAAACTATTATACCTTCAATTACTTCAAAGCATCTTCTGTATACCAAGTGCATTATATTAATTTGATTAACTTATTTAATATATTTATTATTATAATATTATAATGAAATATTTTGTATATTCATTTAAATATGGTAGGTACAGATGTATATGTAAATGTAGATGTTTATATTTATGCCTTAACCCAAGTTAGTTTCCTATTTAGAAGCGTTAAATATACTCACCTTCTTTTTCAACCATTATCAGCATCCATTTCTAGAACGTATTTCCTCAAACTGAAGCCCAGTAGGTATTGAACAATATTTACCTATAGTCAGGCTCTGGCAATTGCCAGCCTACTTTATGTCTTTGTGAACTGACTACATTAGGTGACCAATGTAAGAATATATTTTACTGGTACACCGTATATTGACACATTTTGTAAAATGTGTCAGAATTTAATTTTTAAAAGGCTAAATAGCATCCTGATGAACATTAATACAAATGTGTTCATTCATTCCTCTTTCTAAAGATGTGGTGTATTTTCAGCTTTCAGCTATTGTGAAAAATGCTGCCATGGACTTGAGTGTACAAATGTTTTCAGATCCTTGTCTTTTGTTGTTTTGGGTACATATGCAGAAGTGAGATTGCAGGGTCACCTGAAAGTTCTATTTTTAGTTATTTAAGTCCCAATTCCATTCCATCAAGGAGTGTCTAAGTTTTCCATACTCTCTTATTTGTTGTTTTGTTTTGTTTTGTTTTGTTTTTGAGATAATAGTATATTTTATTAATCATTTTATTAGTTTCCATTTCAAATGATGTTTCCCTTCCTGCTGATCCCTCCACAAACCTCCCATCTTGTCCTCCTTTTCCCCCTTCCCTTTTGCCTCTATGAGGGTACCAGCACCTGACCAATACAGATGCAGGGGGAAGGGCTGAAGGAACAGAAGAGGATTGCAATCCCATAGGAAGAACAATATCAACTACCCGGACCACCCAGAGATCACAGACCTTAAACCACCAAAGAATATACATGGAGGGATGCACAGCTCCAGATACATGTGTAGCAGAGGATGGCCTTATTTTGTTTTCATAATCTTATCAACATATGTCATTGAGTGGTTTCTTTTGAGTGGGCGTGTGTGTCTGTCTGTCGTTCTGTCTGTCTCTGTGTCTCTGTGTGTGCACACGTACATGTGTATTGTTTTGCTTTTGATAAAAAGCATCCGAATGGGTATGAAATGATATCACCTGCTTTTGATTTGTGTTTCTTTGGTGACTAATGGTGTGAAACATCTTCTCCTGTGCACTAATAGTTTGGACAGCTCTTCAAATAACTGTCTACATATGTGCCTTCCCAGTTTTAGAGTTTTAGTTGTTCCTTGACATTCTTACTGAGTTGCATATGTCCTTTTAATGTCTTGGATGTTTCCTCTGCATCAATTATATGACCTTCAAGTATTTCTTCTCTTTCCATTAGTTATATATATTTTTTAAATTTGTTGATAGGGTCCTTTTTTCACAGAAAAGTTTAGATAAAGTGTTATTTACTACATTTTCGAGACCTGTGTATTTGAAGCAATATGCAGGAAGTTACTGCTAAATTCACCATTATGGAGTCTTTCTCCTAAGCTGTTTTCTTATGGGCCTCACTCACACGTTTAGATATTTAGTCCACTTTGAGTGCATTTTTATTGATACAAGTTTATTCTTTGGTTATTTGTTGAAAAGACTTCATTTTTACATTGAATGATTGCAACATTTTTATCAAACATCATTTGGCTTTGATCTGAAGGTTTAGTGCAGTACTTTCTTGCCTATTGCATTGTTCTTTGTGTCTTCATGACAGTAGAATGCTTCTTATTTATTTATTTATTCTTACTCTATGTATGTGAATGTTTTGTTTTCAGTCATATATTTGTACCACATGCATAGCCAGTGGCTGAGGAGGACTGAAGTGAGTGTTGGGTGTCCTGGAAATGGAGTTATAGATAGTTGGTAGTCACTATATGGGTACAGGGAGTCAAACCATGGTCATCTGGAAAAACAGTCAGTGCTCTAAACCTCTGAGCCATCTTTCCATGGACAGTACCATATTGTGTTGATTGGTGTAGCTTAAAAAGATCAGTTCCTGTAATATCTCTAACAACTCTCTAAGGTTGTTTTAGCTACTTAACACCTTTTGATATTCTATTTAAATCTAAGGTTGAAGCATCCTATTTACATAAGAACATACTGTTAATATTTTCAAAGGTATGCAATTGCAATCCTATTTTTATTACCACTGATGATGATGATGATGATGATGATGAAGACAATGATGTATTCTGTGAAGAATCAAAAATCTTTAGGAAGATGCAGTTGTGCTTTCTGATACACTGTCACCTTCATCTGTCACCTTCATCCTCACTAAATAAGTAGCTTATCCATTATGTCATCTAAAAGGAAACTCAGTATTAATAAGTATATATTCTTCCATCTTCTTCTCCTTTTTATTTCTTATAATTTCTTTGTGCTTTATTTTTCTATGCTTTGATAAATCCATACATGCGTGTAATAAAATATGATTACAGACACTCCCCACACTCCTTCTGGATTTCATGTTATATAATTTAATTCTCTCTTTTCTGCTCGATGTTCAAGATTAAAGTCTTTTGACATACTGTTTTTATTTTACTGATATCTACTAGTTGCTTAAAAATGAGATTTTCCTTGCATTGCCTGTGGCTTCCCATAATGCTCTGCTTCATTTCCCTTTGGTTGTTTTTATTTTCTTGTCTGATACTGGTAGATACATCTTTATAAACCAGCACTCTTATTTGGGACAAAGGCTACAAAAACAATGCTTATACTACTAACAGGGTTTTCTTTTTAAAATCTTTTGTAGCTTTATGCCTCTTCTGGCTGCGGTGTGAAATGTCATAGCTAGTTATTCATTTGTTATTCCTATGATATGGTTACATTATTGACTCCTTTTCCTGTTCAAAAAAGTAAGATCTACAATCCTAGAATTATGGCAATCTCTTATTTATTTTCAGGTAAAACATACCCAATGGGTTTAAAAACATTTTGATCATTTAGTTTCTCATGCATCACATCAAAGGAAAAGTCCTTCTGAAGGATTATGGCAGAGGGGAAGTCACTGTCTTCAGCTGAGTAGCCACTGGTGACTATCAAGCTCCAGTGGATAATTCCAAATCTGTGGTTATTCAGACAGTTCTGGTTAAACTCATTGGGCCACAAAATAAACCAGTTAGCAGAAATCATTTATCTTTCAGTGAGAGAAGCTGCATTGGACATGGCTTTAATAAAAACACTGCACATATTCATGCACACAGCTCAAAAATTCAGGCTATTGCTACACAAATGTGAATGATGGAACAATAGAAATCCAGGTTCTGAGGAAACAACAGCCATATTATGTTCTCAAGAAAGGAGAAATGAATGTGAATTACTAAAAATATAGAACATTTAATCACTCTGATGTTTATGTATTGTCCTTTTATTGGCATTTTAAATAGGGAGTGTGAGTGGTAGTGCTTGTAAAGCAAGAATAATAATGACCATTGAGAATTTTGTTCTGCCCTGTGGGATTGGAGGGTGTTTGAAAGAAATGAAAGCCAATCTGCATTATAATGCCACATATCAGTAGGAAGGAATGCAGCAAAAGAATGTCTGTCCGCCCGCCATAGGACTGAGGACTATGAACAGGAGATGAACAAAGTGTATGATTGGAATTTAAAATACTTGCCCACTATTTACAACGATTTGTTGTATACATAAAGCCTCTTTTCTATTAGATTGTAGAGATTACACAAATTAACAATAATCAGAGTCATTATTACTTAAGTCATAGACTTCTAGTCTCTTATTCTGTTTCCCCCCCAAAAAATACACATAAATAGTAAAAAAAACTACTCTTTTAAAAGACTGTTTTGATTCATTTTTTAAAACTCAATTTACATACCTCAATTGTGTCAAAATCTGGTCTTACATTCTTGTTTTTGCTGCTTTTAATATGCAAGCTTTTGCAGTTTCTGGCCAAATTTCTTTTATTACAGCAAATATCCTAAAAGCAATTTTTATTTAGTACTTAGCTATATTTGATTATAGCTATCCATCTTGGCTATTTTTTTTTCTTGTCAATTATGAATGGCTTCAGGTCAGTCTAGCACATTAACTGTGTTTCTATTAACACAGTGATCCTTGAATTACTGAATCTTCAAATATCTTATCAACTTCTCCCCTGACTGTAATAATTTTAGTTAACACACATCAAGGCTTAGCATATTTAGGGCTTCTTCAGTAACTCATTCAGCCCTTGTAGTAACATGGGTAGATAGGTTTCAACACTACAAATGCACCCGTTTGAAAAAAGTAGACAAGGCATTTTTTTTAAATGTCAAGAACAAATGGCTAAAAAACACAGCAGAGGCAGGATTTGAAATCAAATTGCTGTACTAGAAAGATCACTTGTCAGTCACTGCTACAGGACACTTACACCAGAACTCTCTTCTTACATAGGCCTCATCTATTTAGAAACTCTGTGGAGGTGATCTGACTCATACTATTCAACTTTTCATCCTGCGAAAATGACGATTCAATGTCCATTCACATATGATTTCTATTTGGATAACCAAACGAGGGTCTTATTAAGCACTACGAAACATTCCTTTATATTATAAAGTATTACTGTGGGGAAAAGGGGGATACTGAGAACATCGGTAAATTAAGAAATGTAATTTACCCCCCACTAGAAGCATTGCAAGTGTGACTGCTGTGTCACATGTCTTTCAGTATGCGACACAAAAGAAAGGCTATGTCTGTACTAAGTGTTCTGACCTATGAACATCTGAGTGATTTGTAGCCTAACACTCCCTGGAAAAAAGTGAGACTCAGATGACCACCACTCCAGTGTCACACAGGCCCAGCGCCATAATGCATGAGCAGAGTAGAGCACTCTAGTGGTTGCTCCTGAGGTAACTCCAGATACTTAGATACCCTTGGTACCACTAAAAGGAGCAAGTAAGTGGTGCAGAAAGTGGAAAAGAAAGACAAACAGAAGGGTACAATGAAGAGAGGCAGAACTAGAGACTGAAGGGTAGTCAGGAACAGCCTGATGATGGCACCTGGGACCATATTGGGGTCCTAGACAGTGCTTCTACTTGGGACCCACATCTGGGTTCATGACCATGCAGCAGTAGAGATCTGTTACCATTGGTGAATGGGCAGGCCGACCTCCCTGGTCTAGGCTGCCACCACAAACATGGTGATGTCTGAGAGCTATGCAAAACTGACCCCACCCCTGAGCATTACCGGAGAGCTGGCCTTCAGGCGTGAGAGAAGAGCTGACCTCACCCCTACCTACTCAGCTGCAGTACTCTGGAGAGCACATATTGGAAGCTGCAGGTAAACAAGCAGTGCTGAGGATACCAAGCAGGAATGAGTAAGCAGGCCCTACCAATCATCTCCTGTGCAGTGGCATGAACAAGGGAGACATACCCTCTTCCCCTTCACCCATCACATACTGTACCAGGCCATGAGATCAGGTGAGCTGGCTCTGACTCTCGCAAGCTGCAGCATTCAGAAGAGTAGGCCCTTCACCTCTTCTGGACAGAATAGACCCTAGTAGTAAAGCTGGCACCAAGGATGTGAATGTGGGAGAGTTGGCTCCACCATTTGTCTGCTGCTCAGTGACATGGGCAAAGGAAAGATGTCTCCATGCCCCTCACTTCTTGTTACCTGTGGCAGTCAGGAAAGTTGGCCAGGAGGTTATCAGAGGAGGAGAGGAAGAGCCCCTCAACTGCTACAGTACTTGGGAGAGCAGGCCCTGCACTTAGCCTGGACAGTAGGATAGAGCTGGCCCTGGTTGTGGGTTACAGGTGAACTGCTCTCCAAAGCCAGAGAGTGGGAGAGCCATCGGATTAACCAGCTCAGATCTCTCTCAGGGCCAGATCAAGGACTTTGAATTGGACAACCCTAACATCTAGTCTATCAATGAACTATTTTTAATAAGTGCATGAAGGGGCCAGTTCTACAGATCAAAAACTGCAGGATCTCCATGGCACAGGCCAAAAACGGACTGTCTAAGAAGAGTCCCAATGAGGTCCCAATGTTGCTAAAGTAGCAGAAGCCAGAGGCCTCCTACCAGAAGAACCAGTCATATCAAGACACTTGCAGGCAAAGAAGTGTGGACATAGGGGTATAATGTGAGATACACTATACCACACTACAGCTTCCTCAAGCTTTTTTTCTTTTATGGGGAAAGTTTAGGTATGAGGGGAGGGGAAGATGTGTGGTATTGAGGTGCATGGTGAGAAAAATCACACAGAATCAATAAAACGTTAAAAAAAAATGTAATTTTCAGGGACTTCATGATGCAATTCCTGCAGTGTTGTCACCCCTGGTAGATGGGGCTTTTGTGTGAAGCATCTTGTTTTAATTCACCCATGCTCCTGAGAATAAAAGCATTTTCTCAACTTGAAATAAACAATTTAAAGCTCCAGGTTCCCGTGTGAGTCGTATCTTGGCAAATCAGAGCTGTAGAATGAATGGACACATTTTTCTACAGCTACCTGGTAGAAAACTGTCATAAAGGTCTGAAATTTTCAACTTTAAGATCATTTGGAGAACGAACAGGAAAACATACCTGCTCCCTAGTCTAAATTACATATGCAATCATTGTACAGTGTCTTAGGCAGAGGCATCACCAATAACACCTGAAACAAACAGCTGCCAAAAACCTCACTTCTGCTGGTGCAAAGCCTAAGATGTTTTACTCTGAAGAAGATAAAGTAGCTTGAAAATTCCTAAACCAAACTAGTGAAATAAAAAAAAATGCAATTGAGAAAATTAAAGATAAAAATATCTAACCATATTTAATAAAATTGAAGATAAAAATAATCTATGTTTATAATCATATACCACGGTATTCTTAGCCTACATGAGAAAACCTCTCCTTGTAGTGAAGGGTGGTATATACAGAGACACATGGCTACTGAAGACATTGAGAATAAGTGAGAGTTAAGGACGCATTCCTAAACAAGATATTACCCAAGCTCAGGCTAAGGGAACGTTTCAGAGAAGTGGACCGAAAGAATATAAGAGCCAGAAAATAGGAAGAAAGGCTGTACACGACCATCTTCCAGTCAGAACATGGCTGTTGTAATTATAAATTCATAGCAGCTGTGGTTACCTGCTTTGGGACTGGGCACAACTGGCTCTTATGGATGACTAATCATGGATAGGGTAAGAAGAAGATGAGACTATACCCATCCCTGCTCAATTCAAGGGAAGCGGTGTCACTGTCTTCATTTGTGTAGCCACTAGTGACACTACCAGGGTCCAATGGATACTTTCAAACCTGTGAACATAGAGATAGCCCAGGTTATACTTGGAGGTTCATAAAATTGACCCGAAAGCCATGATATGAGAAAGAGATTTCTAGAAAAGAGGGAAGAGGAGATGTGTAAAGAAATTAAAAGGGTAGGATGAGAGCAATCATGATGCCCTACATACATATTTGACATACTCACAGAATAAAGTTATTTTTCTAAATCTCATTTCCAATAGCATCAAGAGCAAAATACATAGGAATAAAACTTGAAAAGAATGTAAAATATCCCTTTGAAAAATTTAAGATATTGAAGAATAAATTAAAGAGAGAACTAGAAGAAGGAAAGATTCCCCTCCTCATGAATGGCAGAATACTGTAAAAGAGTGACATTACCACAAACGTATGGATCACAAACCAAACGAAATTCTAATGCGGTTTCCCACACAAGTAGAAAAGGTGAGCTGGTCTTTCCTAGAGGTAGGCACAGGGACATTCAGACCTGAAAACATACATAATAGGTGACATTATATGAACCAAACAGGTTATATTTACAAATATATATGAGTATATGCATGTAATAATAATTAGGGAAAAGGAGGGCCACAAATTTAAAGAAGAATGAAAAAGGGTATATGGGAGAGTTTGGAGAGGGAAAAGGAAAGGGAAATGTGCTGCAATTATATTATATTGTCAAAAAATTAAAACTTTAAACTAAGTAATTCAAAATTGTGTATAGAAGCAAATGTATCTCAAAAGAATCAAAATAGAAAAGAATGTAAATAGAAAGAATAATCCTAGAGTTATCATGCCATCTGGTCTCAAATTATACAAGACACAGAATAGCAAAAACTGTAAGGTAATGGCAGGAAAGCAAGACATGCAGACCTATGGACAGCATGGAGGACTCAGAATAAATCCAGCACAGTTAGAGGTTCACTTTTTGACTAAGTTATCAAAACACACATTAGGGGAAAAAACAGCGTCTTCTACAAATAATAGTACTGGGAAACGTGGATCTGTCAACCAAGGAGTAAAAGTCTATCTATATCTCTCATGCTGCACAAATATCAATTTGAAATGAATCAAAGTTCTTAATTTAAAATCTGAATATTGAAACTATTAGATGGAAACATAAAGAAAACACTTCAAGAGGGAAGCATAGCAAGGACTTTCTGAAAGGAGCTCCAGTAACACCGGAAATAGCCCCACGGAATAACAGATGGGACTACGTAAAATTAAGACGCTACTGCACAGCAAAGGAAACATTCATCAGACTGAAGAGACAACTTACAAAATGGGAAACAATCTTTATCAGCTATACCTTAGACATGAGAATTTTTTAGGATACATATTATATAAAATTTCTACTAATCTATGTGCATATGTACATATATCATGACAAAATTTAAACAAAAAAAATCCAACTTATCAAATTCACCATAGTCAGAAGTCTACCATCAAGAAAATGAGGGATGATAAATGTTGGTGAGGATTCAGAGGAAGAGGAAATTTAATTATTATTGATGGAGATGTAAATTCATGTAGCCATCATAAAAATTGATAGAAGTTTTTCAAGAAACTAAAAACATAACATGTGTATATCATTCTTGAGTATGTATCAAAAGTAAATCTAAATTATTATTCCAAAAAGATATTTGTCATCCACATTTATTGCTTCATTATTCAAAATACCTAGAAAGTGGAGCAAACCTCCAGATCCATTAACAGATGAATATACAGAAAGAGAAAAAAAAAGAACCCAATGTATAAATATAAAATTTAACTTTAACTAGAAAACATAAGATTATTAAATTGATAGAAAAATGTATGCAGCTGGACAGCATTGTGTTAAACAGTGCCATGGTTTGCTTTCTAGAGCTGTGATCACAACCAAAAGCAACTTGGGGATTATAAAGCTTATTCTATATTCCATCAAGATGTGAACTCAGGGTAGGAACACAAGATTGGAACATGGAAGCCAAGTCTGAAGGGATTCTCCCTATTGACTTGCTCTTCATATCTTTCTCAGTTTGCTTTCAGATATAACTCAGGACCACCTGCCCAGTAGTGGCACCGCCGCCAGCTGTCTGGGCCCTCATTAACTAAGAAAATTTCCTGCATACTTTCCTACAGACCAATCTGATGGGCACACCTTCTCAATTGAGTCTCCATCTTTACAAATGACTCTAGCCCATGTTGAGTTGACAAAATGCCACTAGCACAATTGACCTTTTGTCAACATGATACACCAACATATATGACTAATAACCATGACCTTCCCTTTCTTAATTTTCTACACGGTCTCATTAATATCACATAAAGCATAACTCTAAAAGCTCCAAAGTCTTAACAATTTTAGAGACTTCAAAAGTTAAGTTCTCTTTAAAGATTCATTCGCCTTATTTTTTTTATTGTTGGAAATGTTTTATTTACATTTCAAATGTTATTCCCTTTCCCAACTTCCTATCCATAAGCCCCCTATCTCATCCCCTCCCCCTTCTTCTATAAGGTTATTCCTCTCCCCAACAGTCCCCCTTCCTGCCTTCCCTCCCTGACATTCCCCTTCACTGAGGGGTCCCAACCGTGGCAGAACCAAGTGCTTCTTCTTCCATTGGTGCCCAAAAAGGCCATCCTCTGCTACATATGCAGCTGGAGCCATGGGTCTGGCCATGTACATCTTTGGGTAGTGGTTTAGCCCTTGGTAACTCTGGTTGGTTGGCACTGTTGTTCTTATGGGGTTGCAAGACCCTTCAGCTACTTCAATCCTTTCTCTAATTCCTCCAATGGGGACACTGTTCTGAGTTCAATGGTTTGCTGCTACCATTCTCCTCTGTATTTGTCATGCTCTGACTGAGGCTTTCAGTAGAAAGCTATATCAGGCTCTTGTCAGCATGCAATTCTTGGCTTTATCAATATTGTCTAGCTTTGGTGGAGATTATATATATATCTATATCTATCTATCTATCTATCTATATCTATATCTATATCTATATCTATATCTATATCTATATCTATATCTATATATATTCTGAATGGCCACTCCTTCAGTCTCTGCTCCAAACTTTGTCTCCATATCTATTCATATGAATATTTTTGTTCCCCCTTTTAAGAAGGAGTGAAGTGTCTGCACTTTGGTCATCCCTCTTCTTGAGCTTCGTGTTGCCTATAGATTGTATCTTGGGGAATTTGAGCTTTTGCACTAATATTCATTTATCAGTGAGTGCATACCATGTGTGGGTCTTTTTTGGTTTTGTTGTGTTGTTGTTTTCTGTTTGTTTGTTTTTTGAGTGTTTTTTTTTCTCTGTGATTGGGTTACTTCACTCAGGATGATATTTTCCAGTTCCCTCCATTTGCCTATGAATTTCATGAAGTCATTGTTTTGATAGCTGAGTAGTACTATTGTGTAAATGTACCACCTTTTATGTATCCATTCTGTATCCTTCTGTTGAAGGGCATCTGGGTTCTTTCCAGCTTCTGGCTATTATAAATAAGGCTGCTATCAACATAGTGGAGCATGTGTCTTTGTTGTATGTTGGAATATCTTTTGGGTATATGCCTAGGAGTGGTATAGCTGGGTTCTCAGGTAGTGCAATGTCCAATTTTCTGAGGAAACTCCAGACTGATTTCCAGAGTGGTTGTACCAGCTTGCAATCCCATCAACAATGGAGGAGTGTTCCTCTTTCTCCACATCCTCTTCAGCATCTGTTGTCACCTGAGTTTTTGATCTTAGCCATTCTCATTGGTGTGAGGTCTAATCTTAGGGTTGTTTTGATTTGCATTTCCCTGATGACTAAGGATGTTGAACATTTCTTTAGGTGCTTCTCAGTCATTCCATATTCCTCAGCTGAGAATTCTTTGTTTAGCTCTGTACCCCATTTTTAATAGGGTTCATTCTCCTTAAAAGTTTAAACAACTAACTGTGGGCTCTAATAGACTGAAAATTAAGCTCTGGACTTACCATCAAGGAGAGAACCATTGCACAGTTTGGAAACATATTAAAGCAAAAACACATTCCAATGGCGTAAGATTTGAAGTTCTTTCAAAATATTCTGAGCCTCCTAGGACTGGGGCAGTTCCATTTCTCTAGCCTTTCCCTCCTTAGCACACAGAGGTTGACTGATAGGCTCAACTCATCTCCCCCTCATCTTTGTCATTGTCTTTAGTGGGCATTCTCTGACCCTGACATCTACAATAAGCAGGAGTTTCTACTGTTACTGTTGTTGTGCCTTGACTAATGGCCTCTCCTGGCTCTCAAATTCTAAACCTAAACTTCTCTACAACTCCTTCAATCCAGCAAGTCTCATGCCACCAATATAGGAAGTACATTGGAACTCTTACATACTTTCAGATTCAGAATTACATATGCCACACGATTTTTCATATGTATAATATCTATTCAAATATATTTTCCTGTGTTTATGTGTACGGTGTGTGTGTGTGTTTGTGTGTGTGTGTAAATAATAATCATGACAGAGGAAGAAAAAAATCTTAAAATAGGAAAATAGGGAAGTAAGGGTCTAATATAATTCACAGGTCATGAAATCAGGAAGGAATACTATCTGGGAGAGGAAAGGGAGCAGGAAAAGTATCCTGTGGGTTTGGGAGAGGCCTCCAGCAGAGAAGAATAAGGAGAAAGAAGTATGCTATGTGCATAAAACAAAAACATAACAAAACCTGTAAATTTGTATACTAGCCTCCAAAACAAAGCAAAGATGTGATTATGGTCATTTACACCTTTAATTGAATCCAGGAGGCAGAGGCAGGCAGAACTTTTGAGTTTAAGGCTAGCCTGTTTTACAAAGTGAGTTCTAAGAGCAATGCAGTGGGATACAGTCTCAAAAAGTCATATAAGGAAACAATTTACAAATAAAAGCTCCTAAAACACCATTACTATGACATCATTTTACACAGCACTGTGTCGATTAGCAAAATAAATTATATTGTTAGCTTTTATAACTTATATATATACACCCATACTCAAAGATTATCATAAAAATAAAATATTTTGTCACAAATATTATTGTAAAAAGTATTCAAGTGCTTAAAAATAATGTAATTGCAAAACGAATGACTTCTTATAACAATTACAAGCAGCTAAGGCTTTTCTGGTTTGATAATTTATTTTAGTTGAAATTTAGCAAAATAACATATAGATACATTAACTAATCCACTTTCCCAAAGCAGGCAGTTTAAACAGTAGATAGTGATCCTCTATTTATAGCAACTTTCTTTTATTCTACATGTGCCCTTTATGTAAATTCTTTTTAATGGTTTTACTTTTAATTTCATACATGGGTACTTCCTCTACATAATTCTCATTGCTATTCTCATTAACTCCTCCTTTCCCTTTTCCAATTTTATGATCTCTTCTTTTTCTATATATTACTTATATTACATGTATACAAAAATGAGATAGCTATTCTTGGTTGTCAACATTTGGAATTAACTAAGACCCAAAAATGGAGGGCATGCCTGTGAGAGATTACAGCTTAATGTGAAGTATGAAGATTAGAACTAGAAGTAGTTCTAACCCAGATCTTTGAGGTAGGAAGACACGCCTTTAATCCAGATCTAATCTAGGCCAATCCTGCTACAGGAATCCTATGTAAGGACATGGAAGAAGGAAGCTTTTGCTATCTGCCTTCTAACTCATGCCTTGCTGCCTTCTACCAAGTCCATCTCTTCACTGGTATCAGAGACTATTTCTTCAGAATTACAGAGTATACTAAGCACCAGCTGAGACATCTGGCTTTGTGGACTGTGCAACTATTGGATTTCTGGAGTTTCTGTTCATAGCCAGCCATTATTTGGTTGACTAGACCACAGTTTGCAAAGCAATCTAACAAAACACAATACATAAACACACACACACACACACACACACACACACACACACACAGAAAGAGAGACAGAGAGACAGAGAGACAGAGAGACAGAGAGACAGAGAGACAGAGACAGAGTGACAGAGACAGAGAGGATATTTATTCTATAAATTGTTATTCTACAGAACTCTGATTAATACAACATATATATGTGAGAAACATTTGCACACATTTATATATAACATATATGTAACTGAGTCCACATAGCTTTGTTCATATGTATGTCTGTCCAAGGTGACCACTTGGGATTAAAACACATGTGTGTACCCAGAAAAGCCCTGGGAACAGGCAGCCTGTATTAGTCATATGCAGGGGCTAAATGGCTTGAGAAGACAGTGAGGCTCAGAAGCTACACAAAAACCCAGGTTCCAACACCTCAATAGATGCTGGCCTCCAAAGCACCTGAATACATGAGCCATGTACTCCAGCAAAAGGGCGCACTTGGAGCCCTACCTCCAAGTATTGGTGATGATGTCATATACAGCTACATTTCTTATTGTTATATATCTTTTCTGTGAGTTGTCCCACATCTGTAATGTTTGCATAATAAACCATGTACTTGAAAAAAAAACACCCATGTGGGAGTTCATTCCTTGCAGAAACTCCTCTCTCTCTCTCTCTCTCTCTCTCTCTCTCTCTCTCTCTCTCTCTCTCTCTCTCTCTCTCTCTCTCTCTCTCTCTCTCTCTCTCTGTCTCTGTGTGTGTGTGCGTGCGTGCGTGCGTGCGCGCGCACGCGCACGTGCACAGACACAAAAGCGCACACTAACCACCTGTAGCTCTGTGAATAGAAGTGAGATCATATGGGATTTCCCATCTTAATTGTAATGATCAACTGGTATTATTGCAGTTATGCTGGTCTGTTCAGCAACCACATTGTTAAGCATTCATGGGACTTTAAAAGTTCATTTTCCCTTCAAGTCTAGGG
The DNA here is from genome assembly GCF_011064425.1 of Rattus rattus. NCBI lineage: Eukaryota > Metazoa > Chordata > Mammalia > Rodentia > Muridae > Rattus > Rattus rattus. Next base: position 64,074,656 of record NC_046160.1, read on the forward strand.
GACAAAATCTGTCATCAGGCATCCTTAGTCTATGTTTCTTAAAATCTTTGTGTCCTATCTTCTGTGATTTTACCTGAACCTTTTTTATAGGAGTTGAATTTCACATTTATTATATGAAGCTGAGCTAATTTCCTATTGCTGACTGGAGCATGGGTTGTTCTTAAGTCTGTTGCCTGCTTGTGGATCCCATTTCCCTAACTGGGCTGCCTCACCTTGCCTCAGTAGGAGAGGATGTGCCTAGTCCTACAGTGACTTGATATGCCAGGATGGGGTGATACACAGGCGCTCCTCCCCCTTCTCAGAGGAGAAGGAGAGGGGAAATGGGGGAACTGTGTGAGGAGGAACTAGAAGGAGATGGAGGCTGATATTAGGGTTTAAAGTGACTACATTAATTAATGGACAATATTCTATTGCTGAAGAGATCATACACTTTGAACACAATACTTGGAGGAAACAAGCCAACACTCACCTGAAAGCTTCCTCCCAGAGGACTAGCTCTCATAAAGTGAAAAGAGCTATCTAAGATGCCAAGAAAGAGGAGCAATTGACAGCCCCACATAGCTACAAAGACCATAACCATAATGACTGGACTGTTAGGACTCCCACCATGCTACAATGGTGTCAGTTAACGTGTTTGGGATATTCAACAGCTGTTTAGTTAGATTAAATCTCACTTAACTGGAGGAATTCATATCTGGTACTGTAAATTTAACCAACTACCCAGGCTGTAGAGGTCATAGACCTGAGAAAGAGCCTACTATTCATACCATATTCCGAAACCATTATAATTTGTCATCTAAATACTTTTCCTTAAATCCACAGGAAAGTGTACCTCTTACTCCTAACCGAGGAAGATTATTTTTGCAGCAAAAAGAGACATTGCACAGATACACAACTGGTCAAAATTCAGAGAATATCTTTAATTTCTTAACTGATAGTAAGTGACTTAAGAAATTAATCCAGTTAATTTTTGCAATAACTGCAATGTCCCTACTTACTGCAGAATGCAACTGTAAATTCATGGAAACCCATTTCACCTAGTAAGGATTTAAATTGTTTTCTTATCTATTCCTCCCAGTCTGCCCAGTCCCCACTTCCGTGTGTGTGTGTGTGTGTGTGTGTGTGTGTGTGTGTGTGTGTGTGTGTGTGTGTGTGTGTGTGTGTTGTGTTGCTGAGAACTAAAACTAGAGCCCTGACAGATATCATTTCCTTTGGACATAAACCAATAGTACAGTTGGATCATACAGTACTTGTATTTAATAATTTTGAGGAAACTCCTTACTACTTTCTGTATAGCTGAACTAATTTACGTTCTTATGGCTAGAGTGCACATAGGTCGGGAGGACTGCCTTGTCTGGCCTCAGTGGAAGAGAATGTGCCTGCCTAATCTTGTAGAGACTTGATGCCCAGGGGAGGGGGATACAGGAAGGGGAATGAGATGGGTGTGACTGGGCGAGAGAAGGGAATGGGACTGGGGGAGCACCCCCTCAGAGGCAGAGGGGAGGGAGAATGGGATAAAGAACTCTAGGAGAACTGGGAAGGGGGCAGCATTTGGAATGCAAATAAAACAATTAAAAAATAAATAAAAATAAGAGCGACAGTCATTATTTATGTAGAATGGATAAAAACAAAATATTAAAGCTTTGAAATTATTAGTTTATAGAGAAAAAATTTAGTGGGGAATAAAAGTCTTCATAAACAAAATGAATAATGTAATAAATACTTTTTAAAAAGAAGAAAGTTTTAATGTTGTGGTTCAAGATTAAATTAGCTAGCATGAATTTGTGGCAGATTTTTAAATGTATGGTTAATATTCATCAATACTACAAATCAATTTTTGTCATGAGTTATGACCTCCATCTTAGTTACATTTTTATCGTTGTGAATAGACGCCATGACTAAGGCTAATTATAACACAGAAAGAACATTTAATTGAGAGGTCACTTACTATTTCAGAGGATAATTCTACAACCACCATGTTGGGAAGCACGGCAGAAGGCCGACGGGCATGTTATTGGAGCAGTAGCTTAGAGCTTACATCATGACCCACAGGTTGGTGCCAGAGAGACTGGGGATAACATGGCTTTTAAAACTTCAAAGCTGACCCTCAATACTATACCTTCTGCAGTACGGCCACATAGCCTAGTCTTTCCCAAAATAGTCCCACTAACTGGGGACCAAGAATCCAAACATATGGAGTATGGGAACCATTCTTATACAATCCTCTACAACCTCTGTGAAAGATTCCATCAAAGTCAGTAAATTTTATAGTGATTAGTTTTCATCTATAAAATGGATGACTGATAAAGAACTAAGCAGTGGGAACACTGAGGTTTATGATAAAGACACCGAAGGTAAGCCCATAAGCATGAAAGTAAAGGAGTTGGAAACCAAGTCATAATGTAAACTTGTAAAAATATCTGTCCTTCTAATATACCTCATAGACAGATAGTTTAAAGGCAAGTAGAGATTCAATAGGATTGAATAGAATATAATCATGTAAAGACACAAAAATTGTAACTTATGATACTGCTGTTGATAGAACAGTTGTGGAATACTTATTTAGACAATGCATAAAATTAGAAGTAACTCACTCCTTGCCAAGTACAAAGCATCCTCAGAAAAATAATGACATTTTGCTGGACAACTGAGAGACAGATTATATGGAAGTTTGACTAACAAAAGCCATTCTCTGGGATGAAAAGAAACAGTAGATAAAAATAAGAATATTGTTCAGTTTAAAATTTCCTTCCGAGTCAAAGCTCATTTGAAGGAGCATAAAATTGCTCTTAACAACTTTCTGTACTCACAAATTACCTGTGAATCCCAGCTTAGATCTTGGTATATCAAACCAGGGGCTACTAGGAGACATGGGCAAAAAAACTTTTCTGAAAATAAAAGAGAAAAATCTGCCATGTCATAAGTTTAGAGCAATAGACTTCTTGTGACTGTATAACATTGTACTACAGGGAAATATTTTCTTTCAGAATGTTTTGATTTCAATTACATGAGAAAACAGTTGGTATGCATTTAGGAAAGTGTGTCAAAGCAACAAAAGCGTCTTAATAATAGGAGTGGTCGCTTTGGAAATACTTGACAAAGTGAAACATTTCGATGATGGCAACCTTCCTGAGGCAGAATTCTATTGTTAAAATAGAGACAATTTATCTTTTAATTCAGCAATAATTCCAGTCCATTTAAGCTGTATTCTCTATGATCTTAACAATAAATGCTAGCGTGGTAAATTAATACTACTTATAAAGAATATTTCTTATCTTTCATTGTATTTTTTGAGCAAGGACCATTTAGCATAGTTATCTTTGGTGAATTATACAAATTAGTATTTTTCCATTCCAGAATTCACACACATTTTGGATTGCATTCAAGATCCTTGATAGCAGCATGAAATTAAATCCTTAGTAATGGAAGACTACTTCAAAATGGTGCAGAATCCAGAAAAAAAAAGATAGGCGTGAACAAATTGCATGAAATAACAACTTAGAACAAATTGGATAAAATAATTTATTAAAACAATCAGCATGATAGCTCAGTGATGTCACCTTTTAAAAAGGTAACTTTGGTAGAAGGAAAATGTACAAAATACATCATAGTTTTGATAAACTTTCTGAAGGCTATACTTCAAAATCCACTCGAGAAATTGGAAAACCATCTCTAACACTAAGCTAGTAAATATGTAGATGTGCAAACAAGAGGGGAGGCAGGAAAACAAATGTTATAACAACATATCTACAACCTAAAGATCTTTATTCACTTAAACATACATCCATTTTTGTTTTCTCCCTCAGGCAGGGAAGTTACATTCATGAAATCTTTTTTTTTTTTTTTTTTTTTTTTTGTTTTTTTTTTTCAGAGCTGGGGACCGAACCCCGGGCCTTGTGCTTCCTAGGCAAGGGCTCTACCACTGATCTAAATCCCCAACCCCACATTCATGAAATCTTAACAATAGGGCTGCTTCAGCAAGACCTGAACATTGTCAACCCCAGTTATCATGCTAATGTGTTTGTGTGTGCCGGGGTTTCCTCACAGGTCCTCATCACTAGTTAAAGAGCTACAGGAAATAATGAGTGCTGAGAGCGGAATAATCAATCTTCTCCAGGGATTGTGCCATAAATGATTATCTAATCCCAATTGATGAGCACTAAACACATATACAAAACAGACAAAAAAACACTAGATGGACCTTGAGATCTGCATTTGTATAATTACATGCATATATATGACAGTTACTGAGGAAGAAAATGTCATCAGTTTGAGAAGGTATGGAGAGTAACCCTGGAAGTCTGAGGTGGGAAGTGGGGAGAATAAAAATGATATAAATATGGTACTCATGTAGGAAATTCTCCGAACAAAAATTAAAGTTAAAAAAAACTGAGGAATGCAGAACACTGTGAAGATGGTAAGAACAAAGGAATCGATGGCTGATAAGAAAACAAACAAATAATTAAATGAAGGGGAGTAAACGGGCCGGCTTATGAGTTCTAAAAGAAGCATCATGGTCTGTGGTTTTTACCATTGTATACCACTAGTTCAGATATGCCTTGTAAGGGAAAAGATAATGATTTGCCCAAAATATCAGGTTGGGAAATATATAACGAATAGTTGACTTGATATGTAAAGAAAACTCAGGAATTCTAAAGAATATTTTGCCAAATTTAAGAAGTATATTTATATTTAAAAGGATACAATTTCTCAAGGGACTTTCGTTCCCTAAATGTTGTACATTCTAACCTAAAATTAAGAAATGTAACTGAAAAAATAAGTGTCTGCTTATAGTCTTCTGCCCTTTAACTTGTTACATTTATACTTATTCATATATTTTAAAATAGTACATCTAAAAGCAAAGAAGATACATATGAAACAACATTGTTCAGAAACTTCACAGATGGGCAGATTCAACTGATGACAATGTGCTCTTAGGTTGGTTGACATGTGTACTCTTTGGTTGGCTGTTTAATCCCTGGGAGCTCTGGGGGGTCTGGTTGATCGATATTGTTCTTCCTATGGGGTTGCAAACCTCTTCAGCTCTTTTAGTCCTTTCTCTAACTCCTCCATTGGGGAGGAGTCACATGGTTGGCTGTGAGCATCCGCCTCTGTATTTGTCAGGCTCTGGCTGAGCCTATAACAGCCTCCTGTCAGCATGCACTTCTTGGCATCAGCAAGAGTGTCTGAATTTGGTGTCTGTATATGGGATGGGATGGATCCCCATGTGGAGCAGTCTCTGGATGACCTTTGGTCGCTGCTCCACACTTTGTCACCGTGTTTCCAATTGACAGGGGTAATTATAGGTTAAAAATTTAGAGGGGGCCTTGCCTACCCTCTTGATTTGATCTCTATATGTTCTCCTTCCCCTTTAGTTGAAATATCTAATCTCATCCCCACTGGGTCCTGGATGCCTCTTGCTTTCCTGGCATCTGGGATTTTCTGGTGGCTACTCCCAGTTCCCCATTTCCCATTGCTATACACTTCTGTCCAATTTCCTGACCCTCGTTATAACATCCCTGTCTCCTCTCATACCTGTTCCTGTCCTCTCTTTCATCTCCCACTCCTCATCAAATCCTCCCAAGTCCCTCCAACCCTTTTGGTATTTTGTTCCCCCTTCTAAGAAGGACTGAAGCACCTTGGTCTTCCTTATTCTTGAGCTTCATATAGTCTGTGAATTGTATTGTGGGTATTTCAAGCTTTTAGCCTAATATCCACTTCTCAGTGAGTACATACCATGTGCGTTCTTTCATGACTGGGTTACCTCACTCAGGATATTTTCTAGTCCCACCCATTTGCCTAAGAATTCCATGAAGTCATTGTTTTAATAACTGAGTAATACTCCATTCTGTAAATGTACCACATTTTCTGTATCCATTCCTCTGTTGGCAGATATCTGGGTTCTTTCCAGCTTCTGACTATTATAAATAAGTCTGCTATGGACATAATGGAACATGTGTCCTTGTTATATGTTGGAGCATTGTGTGGGTATATGCCCAGGAGTGGTATAGCTGGAGCCTCAGGTAGTACTATGTCCAATTATATTTAATAAAATAAATCATACTACTCCTAATAGCCTTTATAAGTTACCTAGCTTTATCATGTATGTAACACTTTTTATTTATTATTTATATTCTGTTCTTTGACTCTTGGTATGCTATGAAACTTTTGAGAATATATGTGCTTTTGAAACCATCACATTTCTATTCTACACAATTCATTCATTCATTCATTTGATATACAGTTATTGAACTGCTATTCACAGTTCACATGAAATTATTCCGTTTCAGAAGGGTTACTGAATTTAATACGTAGAGACAAACTGCAATATAATAAGAATTAAAACAGAAAAATTTGCAAATATGTGACAAGAAATAAGAGTCATTTTCTCTAATCTTCTAGTACTGGAGATTGGAAAAATGTATGGTTTAAGTGAATTGTAAGAGATAGGAAAAGTAAGAACTTGTTGATGACATCTTTGTGGAAGCAAAAGAAAGAGAATTGTATCCAAGAACAATGTTTAAGAGGTAAAACAATGGAATTAACTATACTGTCAAACAGGATATAGATTTCAGGGAGCATATCAAGTTTTCCATTTGGCACCTTAAACTTGAACATGTATATTAGACAAAAAATGTCAAATTGGTGGTTGAATATACTTGTTTGAAAACTATGTGCAACTTTAAGAGAAATGCAAATTTATCTGTTATTGGGATAGAAAGAATCATGAAAACTATAGATATATCACAACATTGTGGGGAGAAGCTTTGACAATATACTTAATAAATACAAGACACCTTGAAATCAATTCTGGTTATATTTTTAATATCACAACTATAATACAGCTACTATTTCTGTTCCCATTTTACAGATAATAAAGCTTAAACATAAAAGGAATGAAACTAATTCAAAGTAATACAGTCAGTGAGTGGTAAGGCTGGATTTTGAGCACAAGCTGTTTTTCTACAAATCACACAAAATTTCAAGATGACAGTGTCTGACAGCTGGGAATTAGAACCCACCCAAAATTCAGAAAGATGTGGGAGAGCTGCTAAAACTAAAGCAGAAAATGGAATAGACAAGAAAGAAAATCAGGGCACCATTGTGTCAAATAAGGGATGAATTTGTTTCAAAGTTGAGGGTGGGAATCATTAACAATTAATCCTACTGAAACATGAAATGACATACAGATGGAGACTGTTTCATAAAACCATGAGTGGATTCAATGCAGAGGTCATGGATTGTGGGAGCTTAGCCTCAATGGATACATCTGCAGCACAGATCCTACATTTATGATTTAGGGAACATCTTCTTAGAAGGATAGAAAGATTGTAAGAGCCAGAAAAACAAGAAGTGTGCAGTGAAACCATCTCTTCTAGAAATGGCTTAGCAAATAAGACCTGGAAAATCACAATACCAATAAACATGTCATCTCAAAAGAGGAAATAATTCAGAACTATAGGTGACTTAATGACTGTCCAGGAGAGGGAAAATTAACCATTCCCAAAGGTAAGTCCTCTAATTAGCTATCCAATACAAAGTGGTCAGCCTTCAAAGCAAATATACACAAACAAAAAACTACTCAACAATTTGTATTCATGTGCATGCACAAACATACACATGCATATACAGAGAAACTCACATGCATACACTCACATAAATATAAGGCATTTATTCTAGAAGGTATTAATTTGAGAATGGGGGCCTTGAAGAAGAGAATATGGGAAAGAAAAGGAGAAGAGGGAAGAAGGAAGATAATGTGATTATACTGCAATTAAAATATATTTTTTTTTTTTTTTTTATTAACTTTAGTATTTCTTATTTTCATTTCGAGTGTTATTTCCTTTCCCGGTTTCCGGGCAAACATCCCCTCCCCTCCCCTTCCTTATGGGTGTTCCCCTCCCAACCCTCCCCATTGCCGCCCTCCCCCACAGTCTAGTTCACTGGGGTTCAGTCTTAGCAGGACCCAGGGCTTCCCTTCCACTGGTGCTCTTACTAGGATTTTCATTGCTACCTATGAGGTCAGAGTCCAGGGTCAGTCCATGTAGAGTCTTTAGGTAGTGGCTTAGTCCCTGGAAGCTCAGGTTGCTTGGCATTGTTGTTCATAAGGGGTCTTGAGCCCCTTCAAGCTCTTCCAGTTCTTTCTCTGATTCCTTAAACGGGGGTCCCGTTCTCTCTTCAGTGGTTTGCTGCTTGCATTCGCCTCTGTATTTGCTGTATTCTGACTGTGTCTCTCAGGAGCGATCTACATCTGGTTCCTGTCAGTCTGCACTTCTTTGCTTCATCCATCCTGTCCAATTGGGTGGCTGTATATGCATGGGCCACATGCTGGGCAGACTCCGAATGGGTGCTCCCTCAGTCCCTGTTTTAATCTTTGCCTCTCTCTTCCCTGCCAAGGGTATTCTTTTTTCCCCCTTTAAAGAAGGAGTGAAGCATCCACGCCCTGATCATCCATCCTGAGTTTCACTTGCCCTAGGCATCTAGGGTAATTCAAGCATTTGGGCTAATAGCCACTTATCCATGAGTGCATACCATGTATGTCTTTCTGTGATTGGGTTAGCTCACTCAGGATGATATTTTCCAGTTCCAACCATTTGCCTACGAATTTCATAAACTCGTTGTTTTTGATAGCTGAGTAATATTCCATTGTGTAGATGTACCACATTTTCTGTATCCATTCCTATGTTGAAGGGCATCTGGGTTCTTTCCAGCTTCTGGCTGTTATAAATAAGGTTGCAATGAACATAGTGGAGCACATGTCTTTTTTATATGTTGGGGCATCTTTTGGGTATATGCCCAAGAGAGGTATAGCTGGATCCTCAGGCAGTTCAATGTCCAATTTTCTGAGGAACCTCCAGACTGATTTCCAGAATGGTTGTACCAGTCTGCAATCCCACCAACAATGGAGGAGAGTTCCTCTTTCTCCGCATCCTCGCCAGCATCTGTTGTCACCTGAGTTTTTGATCTTAGCCATTCTCACTGGTGTGAGGTGAAATCTCAGGGTTGTTTTGATTTGCATTTCCCTTATGACTAAAGATGTTGAACATTTCTTTAGGTGTTTCTCAGACATTCAGCATTCCTCAGCTGTGAATTCTTTGTTTAGCTCTGAACCCCATTTTTTAATAGGGTTATTTGTTTCCCTGCGGTCTAACTTCTTCAGTTCTTTGTATATTTTGGATATAAGGCCTCTATCTGTTGTAGGATTGGTAAAGATCTTTTCCCAATCTGTTGGTTGCCGTTTTGTCTTAACCACAGTGTCCTTTGCCTTATAGAAGGTTTGCAGTTTTATGAGATCCCATTTGTCGATTCTTGATCTTAGAGCATAAGCCATTGGTGTTTTGTTCAGGAAATTTTTCCAGTGCCCATGTGTTCCAGATGCTTCCCTAGTTTTTCTTCTATTAGTTTGAGTGTGTCTGGTTTGATGTGGAGGTCCTTGATCCACTTGGACTTAAGCTTTGTACAGGGTGATAAGCATGGATCGATCTGCATTCTTCTACATGTTGACCTCCAGTTGAACCAGCACCATTGGCTGAAAATGCTATCTTTTTTCCATTGGATGGTTTTGGCTCCTTTGTCAAAAATCAAGTGACCATAGGTGTGTGGGTTCATTTCTGGGTCTTCAATTCTATTCCATTGGTCTATCTGTCTGTCTCTGTACCAATACCATGCAGTTTTTTATCACTATTGCTCTGTATTACTGCTTGAGTTCAGGGATAGTGATTCCCCCTGAAGTCCTTTTTATTGTTGAGGATAGTTTTAGCTATCCTGGGTTTTTTGTTATTCCAGATGAATTTGCAAATTGTTCTGTCTAACTCTTTGAAGAATTGGATTGGTATTTTGATGGGGATTGCATTGAATCTGTAGATCGCTTTTGGTGAAAATGGCCATTTTACTATATTAATCCTGCCAATCCATGAGCATAGGAGATCTTTCCATCTTCTGAGGTCTTCTTCAATTTCTTTCTTCAGTGTCTTGAAGTTCTTATTGTACAGATCTTTTACTTGCTTGGTTAAAGTCACACCGAGGTACTTTATTTTATTTGGGTCTATTATGAAGGGTGTCGTTTCCCTAATTTCTTTCTCGGCTTGTTTCTCTTTTGTGTAGAGGAAGGCTACTGATTTATTTGAGTTAATTTTATACCCAGCCACTTTGCTGAAGGTGTTTATCAGCTTTAGTAGTTCTCTGGTGGAATTTTTGGGATCACTTAAATATACTATCATATCATCTGCAAATAGTGATATTTTGACTTCTTCTATTCTGATCTGTATCCCCTTGACCTCCTTTTGTTGTCTGATTGCTCTGGCGAGAACTTCAAGAACTATATTGAATAAGTAGGGAGAGAGTGGGCAGCCTTGTCTAGTCACTGATTTTAGTGGGATTGCTTCAAGTTTCTCTCCATTTAGTTTAATGTTAGCAACTGGTTTGCTGTATATGGCTTTTACTATGTTTAGGTATGGGCCTTGAATTCCTATTCTTTCCAGGACTTTTATCATGAAGGGGTGTTGAATTTTGTCAAATGCTTTCTCAGCATCTAATGAAATGATCATGTGGTTTTGTTCTTTCAGTTTGTTTATATAATGGATCACGTTGATGGTTTTCCGTATATTAAACCATCCCTGCATGCCTGGGATGAAGCCTACTTGATCATGGTGGATGATTGTTTTGATGTGCTCTTGGATTCGGTTTGCCAGAATTTTGTTGAGTATTTTTGCGTCAATGTTCATAAGGGAAATTGGTCTGAAGTTCTCTTTCTTTGTTGGGTCTTTGTGTGGTTTAGGTATAAGAGTAATTGTGGCTTCATAGAAGGAATTCGGTAGTGCTCCATCTGTTTCAATTTTGTGGAATAGTTTGGATAATATTGGTACAAGGTCTTCTATGAAGGTCTGATAGAATTCTGCACTAAACCTGTCTGGACCTGGGCTCTTTTTGGTTGGGAGACCTTTAATGACTGCTTCTATTTCCTTAGCAGTTATGGGGTTGTTTAACTGGTTTATCTGTTCCTGATTTAACTTCGGTACCTGGTATCTGTCTAGGAAATTGTCCATTTCCTGAAGATTTTCAAGTTTTGTTGAATATAGGCTTTTATAGTAAGATCTGATGATTTTTTGAATTTGCTCTGAATCTGTAGTTGTGTCTCCCTTTTCATTTCTGATTTTGTTAATTTGGACGCACTCTCTGTGTCCTCTAGTTATTCTGGCTAAGGGTTTATCTATCTTGTTGATTTTCTCAAAGAACCAACTTTTGGTTCTGTTGATTCTTTCTATGGTCCATTTTGTTTCTACTTGGTTGATTTCGGCTCTGAGTTTGATTATTTCCTGCCTTCTACTCCTCCTGGGTGTATTTGCTTCTTTTTGTTCTAGAGGTTTTAGGTGTGCTGTCAATCTGCTGACATATGCTCTCTCCTGTTTCTTTCTGCAGGCACTCAGCGCTATGAGTTTTCCTCTTAGCACAGCTTTCATTGTGTCCCATAAGTTTGGGTATGTTGTACCTTCATTTTCATTAAATTCTAAGAAGTTTTTAATTTCTTTCTTTATTTCTTCCTTGACCAGGTTATCATTGAGTAGAACATTGTTCAATTTCCACGTATATGTAGGCATTCTTCCCTTATTGTTATTGAAGACCAGCTTTAGGCCGTGGTGGTCCGATAGCACGCATGGGATTATTTCTATCTTTCTGTACCTGTTGAGGCCCGTTTTTTGACCAATTATATGGTCAATTTTGGAGAAAGTACCATGAGGAGCTGAGAAGAAGGTATATCCTTTTGCTTTAGGGTAGAACGTTCTATAAATATCCGTTAAGTCCATTTGGCTCATGACTTCTCTTAGTCTGTCTACGTCTCTGTTTAATTTCTGTTTCCATGATCTGTCCATTGATGAGAGTGGGGTGTTGAAATCTCCTACTATTATTTTGTGAGGTGCAATGTGTGTTTTGAGCTTTAGTAAGGTTTCTTTTACGTATGTAGGTGCCCTTGTATTTGGGGCATAGATATTTAGGATTGAGAGTTCATCTTGGTGGATTTTTCCTTTGATGAATATGAAGTGTCCTTCCTTATCTTTTTTGATGACTTTCAGTTGAAAATTGATTTTATTTGATATTAGAATGGCTACTCCAGCTTGCTTCTTCTGACCATTTGCTTGGAAAGTTGTTTTCCAGCCTTTCACTCTGAGGTAGTGTCTGTCTTTTGTCTCTGAGGTGTGTTTCCTGTAGGCAGCAGAATGCAGGGTCCTCGTTATGATCCAGTTTGTTAATCTATGTCTTTTTATTGGGGAGTTGAGGCCATTGATGTTGAGAGATATTAAGAATAGTGATTATTGCTTCCTGTTATATTCATATTTGGATGTGAGGTTATGTTTGTGTGCTTTCATTCTCTTTGTTTTGTTGCCAAGACGATTAGTTCTTGCTTCTTCTAGGGTATAGCTTGCCTCCTTATGTTGGGCTTTACCATTTATTATCCTTTGTAGTGCTGGATTTGTAGAAAGATATTGTGTAAATTTGGTTTTGTCATGGAATATCTTGGTTTCTCCATCTATGTTAATTGAGAGTTTTGCAGGATATAGTAACCTGAGCTGGCATTTGTGTTCTCTTAGGGTCTGTGTGACATCAGTCCAGGATCTTCTGGCCTTCATAGTTTCTGGCGAGAAGTCTAGTGTGATTCTGATAGGTCTGCCTTTATATGTTACTTGACCTTTTTCCCTTACTGCTTTTAATATTCTTTCTTTATTTTGTGCGTTTGGTGTTTTGACTATTATGTGAAGGGAGGTGTTTCTTTTCTGGTCCAATCTATTTGGAGTTCTGTAGGCTTCTTGTATGCCTATGGGTATCTCTTTTTTTAGGTTAGGGAAGTTTTCTTCTATGATTTTGTTGAAGATATTTACTGGTCCTTTGAGCTGGGAGTCTTCACTCTCTTCTATACCTATTATCCTTAGGTTTGATCTTCTCATTGAGTCCTGGATTTCCTGTATGTTTTGGACCAGTAGCTTTTTCCGCTTTACATTATCTTTGACAGTTGAGTCAATGATTTCTATGGAATCTTCTGCTCCTGAGATTCTCTCTTCCATCTCTTGTATTCTGTTGGTGAAGCTTCATATCTACAACTCCTTGTCTCTTCTTTTTGGTTTTCTATATCCAGGGTTATTTCCATGTGTTCTTTCTTGATTGCTTCTATTTCCATTTTTAATTCCTTCAACTGTTTGATTGTGTTTTCCTGGAATTCTTTCAGGGGTTTTTTGTGATTCCTCTCTGTAGGCTTCTACTTGTTCTCTAAGGGAGTTCTTCACGTCTTTCCTGAAGTCCTCCAGCATCATGATCAAATATGATTTTGAAACTAGATCTTGCTTTTCTGGTGTGTTTGGATATTCCATGTTTGTTTTGGTGGGAGAATTGGGCTCCGATGATGCCATGTAGTCTTGGTTTCTGTTGCTTGGGTTCCTGCGCTTGCCTCTCGCCATCAGATTATCTCTAGTGTTACTTTGTTCTGCTATTTCTGACAGTGCCTAGACTGTCCTATAAGCCTGTGTGTCAGGAGTGCTGTAGACCTGTTTTCCTGTTTTCTTTCAGCCAGTTATGGGGACAGAGTGTTCTGCTTTCGGGCGTGTAGTTTTTCCTCTCTACAGGTCTTCACCTGTTCCTGTGGGCCTGTGTCTTGAGTTCACCAGTCAGGTCACTTGCAGCAGAAAAATTGGTCTTACCTGTGGTCCCGAGGCTCAAGTTTGCTCGCGGGGTGTTGCCCACGGGCTCTCTGCGGCGGCAGCAACCAGGAAGATCTGTGCCGCCCTTTCCGGGAGCTTCAGTGCACCAGGGTTCCAGATGGCGTTTGGTGTTTTCCTCTGGCGTCTGAGATGTGTGTGCAGATTGCAGTCTCTTCTGGTTTCCCAGGTGTGTCTGCCTCTCTGAAGGTTTATCTCTTCCTCCCACGGGATTTGGGTGCAGAGAACTGTTTATCCGGTCTGTTTCCTTCAGGTTCCGGCGGTGTCTCAGGCAGGGGTCCTGCCGCTCCTGGGCCCTCCCCCATGGGAACCCAGAGGCCTTATACAGTTTCCTCTTGGGCCAGGAATGTGGGCAGGGGTGAGCAGTGTTGGTGGTCTCTTCTGCTCTGCAGCCTCAGGAGTGCCCACCTGACCAGGCGGTGAGGTCTCTTTCCCACGGGGTCTGGGAGCAGAGAGCTGCTGCAGGCCGGGATCCGCGGAAAATATATTATTTTAAAAAAGAGTGCAGCCTCTGATAAGTTAGCCACACACTCAGGAATATATAAGAAATACAAATTGAACTTAATGGGTTTAAGACAAAAGCAAGTAAGTAAAGTTGAGAGTCATATGATCAAAAGATATTATACAAAATTCTCAAAGAACTAATAAAAATGTTTCTAAAAGAAAGATATACAGAGTAATTAGCATCACATAGACTAGCTAACGACAACAACAAAAACAAAACAATGGGCTACTAATTTCTATGAAGACAAAACAAGGTGTCTGCAAAGTTAGCTACATAAAGTCATGCTACTTTGCTATAACATTATGTTGTAAAGGAATGCAGATGTGTAGCAAGAATGAAAGAACAATCCTTTGATGTCACCCCTTGAGACACAGAGGCAGGCAGATGGCTGCGATTTGGAGGCCAGCCTTGGAGGCCACTCCAAGACATAGTAGGTTAGGAAAAAAAAAAAAAAGAACATACTCAAAAAAATAATAATAAAATAAAATAATGAAGATGTAGAGTTGGTCAGACTGTTGTGGTTAAACCCAGTTATCACAAAACAAAGCAACGTGAAATGTGAAATGGCAAGGTAAGAGGTTGGAGTAGTGGTGGACAGGAATGAAAGTCGAATAGTAAAGGTCAGGGTGAGAGCAACCTGGCTTCAGAAGATTCATGTATGGAAATTTTCAAAGAAAAACTTCAGTAGATGTTAAAAAGAAAAAAGAAAAGAAAGAAAAAGGAAGCTAAAGAGATGGCTAATCAGTTGATACTGCACACTGGCTTTGCAGAGAGCCTGAGTTCAGGTCCCCCCTCTGCTTTGAGTGACTCACAAATGTCTGTAATGGCAATTTAAAGAATGTGACATCTGCTCCCTATGTCTATACTCATGCATACCTGCTTCTCCCACCACACACACAAACACAGATACATATGCAAAACTGAAAATTAAATGTAAAATAAATAAATAAAGCTGAGAATATATTTTGGTAACAGGGAAGCAAGAAGGAAGAAAGAACAAAGAGAAGGATTCAGATATTAAGTGTTTCAACACCAGGGAATGTATATTCCTGGATCTCTCCACAAAATTCATGAAAATAATTGCAGTAATTGCTATTTTGTAAGTAAATGTCTCAACATATTATTTCAGAATGACATAAACTAAGAGAGAATCAAATCATCTTTAGAAAGTAGGTGATAAAAACAAGTAAAAAGTGTTATTTGTAAATTTTAATTTCACTTTCTTGTATGTCAAATTTTCAGTAAAGTAATAAATTGATAAGTCTACAAGGGTTGATATTTTTAAATTATGATTAATTTTTCTACAGTAAAATGCCTAGATATTAGCAGTGACTATTTCATCGCTAGCTCATAGTTGAATTAAACTGTTGTGTCAGAGATGCTAACGAATGCAAATACACACACACACACACATACATGCACACACACATAAACATGCACGCACGCACACACACACACACACACACACACACACACACACACACACACACACAAAACTGGAAAGTATAATGGCTACTGTTCTGAAACCCATAAGCTGTGTACAAATGGAAAATACTCATGCATATGAGACAGAATGTACATTAATAACATTATAGTAAGCTTTCCTCCTGGGGAATTCTGTAATAAACAAACTATATAAGTCAAATTTTTTGAAAATACCTAAAACTAATAAATAGGTCAGTAGAACCCATATCTAGATGATCTGAGAAGGAAAGAATACAGCCACTGACCCAAAGTTAACTGTCAGTGTTCTCCTCCTATCATTAGGCTACTTTAATGCCTTATCAGATCAATATTTTCTTGTGAGTCTTCTCTTTGAACTTAAGTGGTGGAAAGTGGCAAATGGCATGCATTCAATGACCTCAACACTGTCACACAATGATTAATTGTCGTGAATATAAGTTAAGATCCAGCCACAAGGACCTTGTCTTCACCCATGTATCATGATTAATGGGTTGCATGGCTGAACTGCACTTTGAAAAGTAAATAAAAGCACCAGAGTCAAAGTCAATTGTGGAATAACTCAGATACATTTTGAGGAAATAGATAGGATCTTGATCATAAAATTTCTATAGTTACAATGTAAAAAAGTGCTATTCAAGCACCTTATGAAGTAACATGAATCTATTACTGCATTCATCTTCTTTTTGAAACATTCATTACCTTTCTTACTGCTTAAGACAGTGAAACATTCCTGGTATACATATTTAGGCTGATGTAGAAGAATGCTGTTCTCTAGAACAAAAGAAGAGTGTTTGTGACATTACTGGTGAAAGTGAAATTGTTTGAAATTAAAAAAAAAGGAGCAATTCTCAAATTCATTTGGAATAACAAAAAACAAACAAACAAACAAACAACAACAACAACAACAAACAGGATAGCGAAACTATTCTCACAATAAAAGAACTTCTAGGGGAATCACCATCCCTGCCTTCAAGCTGTACTACAAAGCAATAGTGTTAAAAACTGTGTGGTATTGGTACAGAGACAGGTAGGTAGATGAATGGAATAGAATTGAAATCCCAGAAATGAAACCACACACCTACAGTCACATGATCTTTGACAAAGGAGCTAAAATCATCCAGTGGAAAAAAGACAGCATTTTCAACAAATGGTGCTGATTCAACTGGCAGTTAGCTTGTAGAAGAATGTAAATTGATCCATTATTTAAAAAAAAAAAATTATCCATTCTTATCTCCCTTTTCAAAGCTCAAGTCCAAGAGGATCAGGGACCTTAACATAGAAGCAGACACACTGAAACTAAAAGAACAAAAGTGGGGAAAGCCTCAAACACATGGGCACAGGGGAAATTTTCCTGAACAGAATGTCAATGGATATGCTCTAAGATCGTGAAATGGCAAATGGGACCTCATAAAATTGAACAGTGTCTGTAAGGCAAAGGAGATATTGTCAATAGAACAAAACAGTAACCAACAGATTGGGAAAAAATTTCTTTACCAATCCCACATATGGTAGAGGGCTAATATGCAATATATACAAAGAACTCAAGAAGTTAGGCTACAGAGAACCAAGTAACCCAAGGAACAAAATGGGGAACAGAGATAAAGAATCTGAACTGAGGAATATCAAATGGCTGAGAAGCACCTAAAGAAATGTTGAATATCCTTAGTCATCAGGGAAATGCAAATTCAAAATAATCCTGAGATTCCACCTCACACCAGTCAGAATGGCTAAGATCAAAAATTCGGGTGACAACAGATGCTGGCAAGGATGTGGAACTGTGTGACCACAAGACATCTGTTAATTATTTTCATCTCAGTCAACATAGCTTCTCACCCTCTATGCTTCATTCCATATCACACTGCTGATGGCTATTCTCTGGGTCCAGCAACAATCTCTCTTCCTGTCTAGTTCCCAAGGTAGGTTACCACCATGCCAGCCATACATATCCCCCAGTGTCCTGCCACCACACACTCTCTTGAACTCAATTAAGTTACCACATGAAAGAGCACACACACATAACACAATAAACTCTGATCCAATTGATAAGATATAATTTGCTCATCTAAACATACAAAGCCCTGTACACCCACCCCTTAAGAATATTCATATCAACCTCTAAATGTGCAGAGAGGAATTTTAACATCTGCCTCCATGTTCTCCATGTTCTCCTCTTCTCCAGTCTCCTCCTCCTCTGAAACTTTTCTCCCTCCTTCTCATCCAATGACAGGCCTCATTTTGTCGTGTATCTGCCTTCACCTGTATAATGACATCACCCTACATAGTACTATCTGAGGACCCAGCTATACCACTCCTGGGCCTACACGCAAAAGATGTTTAAATATACAACAAGGACACATGTTCATAGCAGCCTTGTATATATAGTCGAAAGCTGGAAACAACCTAGATGTCCTTCAGCAGAGGAATGGATACAGAAAATGTGGTACATCTACACAATGGAGTACTACTCAGCTATCAAAAGCAATACCTTCATGAAATTCATAGGCAAATAGATAGAACTAGAAAATGTCGTTCTGATAGGGTGTCTGGGAACAGGAAGATAGGGGCAGTCCAGCTGTAGGAGCCCTGCAGTCCAGACTGTGCCCTGATCTGAACAGACCCAGTCAAACAGCTCCCTGCACACAAATCCCATGGGAGGAAGAGCTAGACCTTCACAGGGGCAGACATGCCTGGGAAACCAGAGGAGACTAGTCTTTGCCCACATTTCTGACTCTATAGGAAAATACCTAGTGCCATCAGGGCCCCCCACCCCCCGCACACAAGGACCAAGAAATACGGGCAGGAATTGTGGTTACTGCCCGCATGGAGAGCTGAAACCGAGGTCTGAGGAGCAACTTCATGCTCGAGACCAAAGGTGAGACCAACTTTTCTGCTCCAAATGACCTGCATGGTGGACTTAGAACACAAGCAAACAGGAGCAGCTGAAAGCCAGTAGACAGGAATGACTACACATAGATAGAGAAACCAAGATATTCCATGACAAAACAAAATTTACACAATATCTTTCTACAAATTCAGCCCCAAGAAGGATAATAAATGGTAAAGCCCAACACAAGGAGACAGGATATAACCTAGAAAAAGAAAGAAACTAATTGTGTTGCAAAAACAAAGACAAGACAAGCACATAAACATAACATCACCTCCAAATACGAAGAAAACAGGAAGCAACAATCACTATTCCTTAATATCTCTCAACATCAATGGACTCAACTCCCCCCAAAAAAGACACAGATTAACAAACTGGATATGTAATGAGGACCAGCATTTTGCTGCCTACAGGAAACACATCTCAGAGACAAAGACAGAAACTATCTCAGTGTAAAAGGCTGGAAAACAACTTTCCAAGCAAATGGTCTGAAGAAGCAAGCTGTAGTAGCCATTCTAATAACGAATAACATCGATTTTCAACCAAAAGTCACCAAAAAAGTTAAGGAAGGACACTTCATATTCATCAAAGGAAAAATCCACCAAGATGTACTCTCAATACTAAATATCTATGTTCCAAAAACAAGGGCACCTACATACATAAAAGAGACCTTACTTAAAGCTCAAAGCACATACTGCACCTCACACAATAATAGTAGGAGATTTCAACACCCCACTCTCATCAATGGACAGATCATGGAAACAGAAGTTAAACAGAGACATAGACAAAGAGAAGTCATGAACCAAAAGGACATAACAGATATTTATAGAACATTCTATCCTAAAACAAAACAATATACCTTCTTCTCACCACCTCATGGTCCTTTTTCAAAAATTGATCATATGATCATGCACAAAACAGGCCTCAACAGATACAGAAAGATAGAAATAATCCCATGCGTCCTATCAGACGACCACAGGCAAAAGCTGGTCTTCAATAACAATAAGGAGAGAATGCCCACATATAGATGGAAGCTGAACAATGCTCTACTAAATGATAACCTGGTCAACGAAGGAATAAAGAAAGAGATTAAAGACGTCTTAGAATTTAATGAAAATGAAGGTACAACATACCCAAACTTATGGCACACAATGAAAGCTGGGCTAGGAGGAAAACTCATAGCTCTGAGTACCTGCAGAAAGAAGCAGGAGCGAGCATATATTCGCAGCTTGACAGCACACCTAAAAGCTCTAGAACAAAAAGAAGCAAATACACCCAGGAGGAGTAGAAGGCAGGAAATAATCAAACTCAGAGCTGAAATCAACCAAGTAGAAACAAAAAGGATCATAGAAAGAATCAACAGAACCAAAAGCTGGTTCTTTGAGAAAATCAACAAGATAGATAAACCCTAGCCAGACTAATCAGAGGATACAGAGAGTTTGTCCAAATTAACAAAATCAGAAATGAAAAAGGAGACTTAACAACAGAATCAGAAGAAACTCAAAAAATCATCAGATCCTACTACAGAAGCCTATATTCAACAAAACTTGAAAATCTGGAGGAAATGGACAGTTTCCTAGACAGATACCAGGTCCTTATGTTAAATCAGGAAAAGAAAAACTATTTAAATAACCCCATAACTCCTAAAGAAATAGAAGCAGTCATTAAAAGCCTCCCAACCAAAAAGAGCCCAGGTCCAGATGAGTTAGTTCAGTGCAGAATCTTTACCAATCCTTTACCAAGATCTTTACCAATCCTACATCCGATACAGGCCTAATAGCCAATATATACAAAGAACTCCAGAAGTTAGACTCCAGAGAATCAAATAACCCTATTAAAAATGGAGTACAGAGCTAAACAAAGAATTCACAGCTGAGGAATGCCGAATGGCAGAGAAACACCTAAAGAAATGTTCAACATCTTTAATCATAAGGGAAATGCAAATCAAAACAACCCTGAGATTTCACCTCACACCAGTGAGAATGACTAAGATCAAAAACTCAGGTGGCAGCAAATGCTGGCGAGGATGCGGAGAAAGAGGAACACTCCTCCATTGTTGGTGGGATTGCAAACTGGTACAACCACTCTGGAAATCAGTCTGGAGGTTCCTCAGAAAATTGGACATTGAACTGCCTGAGGATCCAGCTAAACCCTCTTGGGCATATACCCAAAAGATGCTCCAACATATAACAAAGACACGTGCTCCACTATGTTCATAGCAGCCTTATTTATAATAGCCAGAAGCTGGAAAGAACCCAGATGCCCTTCAACAGAGGAATGCATACAGAAAGCGTGGTACATCTAAACAATGGAATATTACTCAGCTATCAAAAACAATAACTTTATGAAATTCATAGCCAAATGGATGGAACTGCAAAATACCATCCTGAGTGAGGTAACCCTATCACAGAAAAACATACATGGTATGCACTCATTGATAAGTGGTTATTAGCCCAAATGCTCGAATTACCCTAGATACACAAAACACATGGAACTCAAGAAGGTTGACCAAAATGCGAATGCTTCATTCCTTCTTTAAAAGGGGAACAAGAATACCCTTGGGAGGGAGGGAGTTTAGAACAGAGGTAGAAGGAACACCCATTCAGAGCCTGCCCCACATGTGGTCCATACATATACAACCACCAAACTAGATAAGATGGATGAAGCAAAGAAGTACATTCAGACAGGAATCGTATGTAGATCTCTCCTGAGACACACAATCAGAATATGACAAATACATAGGTGAATTCCTGCAGCAAACCACTGAACTGAGAGCCAGTCCCACGTTGAAGGAATCAGAGAAAGGACTGAAAGAGCTGAAGTGGCTTGAGACCCCATATGAACAACAATGCCAACCAACCAGAGCTTCCAGGGACTAAGCCACTACCCAAAGACTATACATGGACTGACCCTGGGCTCCAACTGCATAGGTAGCAGTGAATAGCCTAGTAAGGGCACCAGTGAAAGGGGAAGCCCTTGATCCTGCCAAGGCTGAACTCCAGTAAATGGGCTTCTTGGAGGGAAGGCGGTAATGGGGGGAGGATGTGGAGGGGAACACTCATATAGAAGAGGAGAGGAATGGATTAGGGGGATGTTAGCCTGGAAACTGGGAAAGGGAATAACATTTGAAATGTAAATAAAAAATACCCAATTTAATAAAGATGGAAAAAAAAGAAACAGAAAATGTCATCCTGAGTGAAGTAACACAGTCACAGAAAAACACAGGTGGTATGTACTCACTGATAAGTGGGTATATGCCCAAAAGCTCAGATTACCCAAGATACAATTCACAGACCACATCACGCTCAAGAATAAGGATGATCAAAGTATGCTGCTTCAATCCTTCTTAGAAGGGGTAGCAAAAATATTCATAGGAGGGGATATGGAGACAAAGTTTGGAGCAGAGACTGAAGGAATGGCCATTCAGAGACTGCCCCACCTGGGGATCCACCCCATGTCCATACAGCCACCAAACCCAGACAATATTCCTGTGCCAAGAAGTGCATGCTGACAGGAGGCTGATATAGCTGTCTCCTGAGAGGCTCTAACAGAGCATGACAAATACAGAAGCAAATATTCACAGTCAACCACTGAACTGAGAACATGATCCTCAATGGAGGAATTAGAGAAAGGTTTGAAAGAGATGAAGGGGTTTTCAACCCCAGAAGAACAACAATACCAACTAACCAGAGCTCCCAGGGACTAAAACACCATCCAAAGAGTACACATAGACACATGACTCCACCTGTATATGTAGAAGAGTATAGCCTTGTTGGACACGAATGGGAGGAGAAGCCTTTGATTCTGCCAAGGCTGGACTCCTCCCCACCCCCACCCCCAGTGTATTAGAATGTCAGGGCAGGGAGGCAGGAAGGGTTGGGTGGTTGGGTGGGGGAAATGGGATAACATTTGAAATGTAAATTAAAAAATATCCAATAAAAGTAAATAAATTCATTAAGTGATGAAGATCATTCACTTTTCTTTGTGAATTTATGTCACTGTGTTTTGTTACTTTTTTATTTTTTTATTGGTTCTTTGTGAATTTCACACTATACAAAACAATCTCACTCATCTTCCCCTCCCCTTGCACTCTCCCTCCACCCTTTCAACCTCCTCTTCAACTGAGGAAAAAGTCTCCTTGTGGAAGCTGTATTGTGTTACAGTGTGTTCTTACTTCTTTGCTTGGAAATGTTTGCTACAATAATTGTTTGATCTGCTACAAGGCCTCTGACTTCTGCTACTATTTCAATACTGGAACCTTGCTGGGACTTGTATCATGCATCCTGTTGTTGGTCTGTGTCATGGTATCCTAAAGTTTTGGATCTATAGGACAAGCCCCTTCATGCACTCCAGCAGTTCATTGATGGTATAGATTTTGAGATGAACCAATTCAAAGCCCTGGATATGAGTCTGAGAGGTGTCTGAGCTTGTTAGTGGGCCAACTCTCCCACTTTCGTGCCCTCTGGATAGTTCATCAACAACCCTTCCAAAGATGACCAGCTCTACCCTGCTACCCAGGAGAAATACAGGGCCTGCTCTCCCAAGTGTTGAAGCCTATGAGGGACATGGTTAGTTTTCCCACTCTCATAACTCCAGGACCAGTTCTTCTGCCTGTCAGAGATGGCAAGGAACAAGGAGGGGGAGAAATGTATATCTCCTTCAGCTATACCACAATGCAGTAGACAAGGGTCAGGGCCAGCTCTCCCACACACACAGCCTTCAGGCCATGGCCAGCTCACCTATGCCACTGCCCTCAGGATCAGTTCTGCTTTAAGGCCCAGGTGTGGTGCAGACCTTGCTCCCCTGAGAGCTGTAGCAAGTGAGAGGCAAGTCCCCCCTCTCCTTCTCTCAATACCCAGCTGTCCTGCTTTCATAGGTGGTGAGGGACCAGGAAGGTAAGAAGGGCATCTTTACCAAGTCTGTGCTATCACACAGCAATCAAGAGTCAGGGCTGCTTTTCTCCATGCTCATGCCCTCCGGGCCTAGTCATTCACAATCCTTCTCAGAGCCAGCTTTATTGTAATGCCTAGGTAAGATGCAGCACACACTCTGCTGAGTGCAACAGTAGGTGAGAAGCAGGGGCAGCTCTCCTGCTTTCATCATCCCAGGACCAGATCTACCAAGAAACCCAAGTGAGGCTGATTCTAGTTCTGCACTATCCTTGCAAATTAAAATAGCCCCGGGCAGCAGCCCAGACCAAGGATGTCCACCTGGCCATTGGTGGCAACAGACCCCTGCTGCTGCATGGTCACAAACCCAGACTTGTCCCCAGGTGTCAGCACAGGCCAGGACCCCACAATCATTTTGAGTGGCATCACATCATGTTGTTGCTCACTACCCCTCAAGTCTTCAGTTCTGCTTCTCTTTATGGTGCCCCCATCTTTCTGTTTTTCTTTCTCTTCCATTTCTCTCACACTTACCTGCTATTCTTAGTGATGGACTGGGTCTCTTCAGTATCTGGGGTTGGGTCCTCTCAAGGATAGTTTCAGAAGTGCTATGCCCTGATCTTGCATTATGGTGCCAGGCAGGGGTCATTTCAGGTATGGTCTGCCAACCTACTTCTACCTCCAACTCCTGGCCTGCTAGACACTGGACTCATGGTCATTTCAGGCTAGCTTCCTGCCCAGGTTCCAAGGCTCCAGTTTGGTAGTCATCTTGGGCTTGCTCCCCATCTGGTTTACCCAAGGGGCTCCATAAGAGGGTCATCTATCTCAGGCTCACTCTTGCTTAGAGCCTGCAACCGTAGGCAGGGTTCTATTCTCCAGCTTACCCCATATTCTGGAAGCTCGTCTGGGCCTGCATGGTGCTGTGGTGGTCACCTCAGGCCAGCTGCCTGCCTAGGCCCCCTGTTTCTAGATTAGTGGTTGTCTTAGGCTCACTGTATTCTGAGAATGAAAGGCTACTAATCATTTAAATGTTCATAGGTCAGAGCAGAGTGTAGACAAAGTCTTTCCACTCTGCCACCTACTGACACACATGTGACACAACAGCCACATTTGCAATACTTCTGGGGGAGAGATATTTCTTTTTAATAGGATAAGTAATAAATGTTAATTAAAAGTTTTACACATGACTAACAGCATTGACTTGGTCAAACATCTACATGTCTGTAGAATCCTATCACATACAGAGTAGGAATGTAACTCTGTCCAAGAAAGCAGGTGAGCTAACTACAGATTTTCACTTCTCTCGTCTGTGAGCTAACTACAGATTTTCACTTCTCTCATATTTCCGCCAAGTCTAGTGCCAAGCCTCAACTCCAGCTATGTAGCAAACTATCTGCTGAGGTTTCACCTCACTCTTTCCTTCATTCCTAGAGATCTAAGCAAATCCTGGTGGAAGACATTTCTTTGCTCTTTTCCTTTCTCCTATAAAACAACTCACCTCAGGCCTAGGCCAGCCCTATTCTTAAGTGTTAGTTCCTAATAACTACAAACATATATTACCCAGAATCAAAGTGGTCAAAATTATTAGCATCCCTGAAGAATTCCTAACCAGGCAACATATACCCAGTACACCCTAAGAAAACAAAAAAGTCAACAGAAACCAATGGATCACATAGTCACCCAATGAAAACAAGACATGATATCAGCATCTAGAATTGCAGTCTCCTAAACCCAGATGCCTGAATGCCAGGGTGAAAACTCAGTTAACAGTGGCCAGGACAATTTGTCTCCATTAAAGGCCAGCAACCCTACCACAGCAGGCCCTGAATATGTCAACATAGCTGGAGCACAAGACAAAAGCATTAAAATAGCCTTTATGAATTTACTTCCTAAACAGGAAATTAATAGACTCTTCTAAAAAATCTATGAAAACACGTTGGAAGAAAATGAATTAAACTGTTCAAAAACAGAAAGTGGTAATAGAATCAGTAAAGGAAGTTAAAACCAAACAAAATCTGGAAGTGAAAATTTAGTAACTTAAAAAGCAGAAATTAAAGACTTTCTAGAATTCAATGAAACACACAGCACAACCAAACTTATTGGCACATTGGAGGATATTCTCAGAGAAAAGTTTATTACACTAAGTGCCTACATTTAAAAATAAATGGAGAGATCTCACACTAGTAACTTAATTGGATACATGAAATCTCTAGAGCAAAAAGAAATAAGCACACCCAAGAGGAGTAAACAAAGATAACAAGAAATAATCACTCTGAGGGCTAAAATCAATAAAATAGAGACAAAAAGAATAATACAAAAAAATCAAAGAAACAAAGAGTTTGAGAAAATCAACAAAATAAACCCTTATCCAAACTAGCTAGAAGAAGGAGAGAGAATATCCAAGTTGACAAAATCAGAAAAGAGAGTATATAACAAGAGACACCAAGGAAATCCATAAAAACTAAAGGACATACATTTAAAAAAACCTACACCCCACCAAACTGGAAAACCTAAAGGAATTGATAATTTTCTCAGTAGGTATCATTTACCAAAGTTGAATCAAGTTCAAGTTTGTATAAACAATTTAAAAAGACCTATATTCTATAACAAAATAGAATCAGTCATTTAAATTCTCCCAAAAAAAATTAAAAAAAAGCACATGGCCAGATGGTTTTAGAGAAAAAAGCAGACTTTTAGAGAAAAATTAATGCCAATACTCCTTAAATTATTTCAGAAAACAGAAACAGAAAGACCATTGCCCAATTCATCATTTTATGATGCCACAGTTACTTTGATACCTAAACCACATAAACACTCAACCAAAAAAAGAGTATAGAAGAGCAATTTCTCTTACGAACATAAGTACAAAAATAGTCAATAAAATATTTACAAACCAAATCCAAGAAAACAAAAGATCATCCAGCATGGTCAAATAGGCTTCATCCTAGAGAGGTAGGCATGGTTCAATAAGAATAAAGATATATGCAATCCAACATATAAACAAACTGAAAGATGAAAAGTACACGCTCATCTTATTAGATGAAAAAAAAAGGCCTTTGACCATGTCACTCACAGACTTGCCCTCCCGCAAGTGGTACAGATGGACCAAAACACCTGCTTGCCCCCATGCCAGTCACCCAGGAATATGCTAGCTGTGTGGCCATCCTGCAGCAGGAAACACTATGATGTACAAGTATGTGGTAGACAGATTGGCGAGAAGGAGAAGTGGAACGGCTTGAGCACTATGACGAGAGATGGCACTGGAGACTAGAAGATGGAAACGAGTAGCCTGTTGTGAGTGAGCAGTCCTGCCACCTGGGACCAAAGTGAGGTCCCAGCCCAAGCTGCCTCTGAGAACCAGATCTGGGTCTGTGACTAAGAAACAAGCAGGGGTCTGTGGCTCACAATACAACTAGAAAACAAAAGGTCCTGATCAGGGTAGCCACTAGGGACCATGTGGATGTTCAGGGACTATGGAAAAATGGCCCCATCCCTCACTGGTTGCTGTGCTCTGGAGGACTGGCCCCACCTCTCACTAACAGCAGTATGGAGAGCAGGCCCTGTGCCTCACCTGGGCAGCACAGTAAAGCTGGCCCTGGTGGAGGGGACAGGCTCAATAGAGAAACTAACCAGACCACTCTTCTATCTGCTGTGAGGTGACGTGCTGCAGAGGTAATGCACCTCCCAACCCCACCCCCATTTTTCCCCTTACCACCTGAGGTAGTCAGTAGTCAGTAGAGCTGGTCCTGAGGGCATGAGAGGAGAAAATCTGGCCCTGCCTCCTCTCTGGCTGTAGCACTGGGAGAATGGACAGCGAACCTTGCCTGGGCAACACGGTAGAGCAAGCTCGGATGGCAAACGCACAAGTAAGCCAATCCTGAGTGTTTAAGAAAGGGGGAGGTGGTCCAGCTCCTTGATAGCTACAGCACTTGGGGAAGTAGATTCAGCAATTTGACTGGGCACCAGAGTGACTGAACTGTGTGGCGCTGAAGGTGTGGGTGCAGTTGAGTCAGACCTAAGAGCATGGGAGAAGGAGATCTGAGCCTACATATGGTGCTTGAGCAGGGCTGTAGAGCTTTCCCTGGTGGTGCAGATAAGGGAGAGTTAAATACTGACCAGCTCAGCTACTACCCAGGCCCATATCCAGGGCTCTGAGTTGACCCACTCCAAAATGTATATCATCTGTGAATGTCTGAGATGCATTCAGAAGGGCCAGTCCTTCTGATGAAAAACTGCAGGAGCTCCATTAACACGGGGGGAAAATAGGTTAACCTGGAGAAGTCCCAGTAAGATCCAATATTGATATCACAGAAGCAAGAGATCTAGAAGCACACCAATGACTTATTGCAAAGAACATTTTCGAATGAATATGTGGAGAGAGTGATACACTGTGGGACACACTGCAATGTACTACAGCACACACTCTAACGTACTACAGCTTACACAGTTAGACATTTTCTCGTTTCTGCTGTTGTACGTTTGTGTGCTTGTGTGTTTTATTGCGGAGGTAGGTTATAATGGAGAAGGGCAGATATGAAGGGACAGGGAGATGAGCAAGACTGGGATACATGACATGTAACTCACAAAGAATTACTAAAAGTTTAAAAAAAAACGGTTTTTACAAACAAAAAAGCCCACACATTTTGGAATTGAATTGAATACCCAAATATAAACCCACGTATTAATAGCATCTTTATCAAATGATGCTGATCAATCTGAATGACTGCATGCAGAAGAGTCCAAATAGATGCATAGTCCTCACCCTGACCAAAACTCAACTCCAAATGGATCTAAGTCCTTAACATGAAACTCGATCCATTGTGCCAGATAGAAGAGAAAATTGAGAATAGCCTCGAACTCATTTTCACAAGAGAAAACTTCTTGTACAGAATACTAATAGAGCAGGCACTAAGATAAACAATAAATGAAACCTAACAAAACTGAGAGGCTTCCGTGAAGCAAAGGACACTGTCCATCAAAGTAGAAACCTACAGAATTGTAAAAGTGTTTTACCAACCTCACATTCAGTAGAGGGTTCATATCCATGCAGAGCATATAAAACTGGATTTTGATAAAACAAATAAATTTAAAGATGGAGTACAGATATAAACAGAGAATTCTCAAAAGAGAAAATTTAAATAGCTGAGAAATACTTAAATGTTCAATATCCTTAGTCATCATGAAAATACAAATCAAAACTACTTTGAAATATCACATTATACCCCTCAGAATGGCTAGACCAATAAAAACAAGTGACAGTCTATGCTGGGTGGATGGAGAATGAGGAAACCACTCACCCATTGCTTGTGGGAGTACAAACTTGTACTGGCACTGTTGAAATCAGTGTGGTTCAGACACAAAGTGAAACAACCCAGATGTCCCCTGACAGATTTACACATGGCATATTACTCAGCTATTAAAAAATGGCATCATGAATTTTGCAGGGAAATGGACGGAAATAGGAAAATTCATCCAGAGTGATGTAACCCAGACCCAAAAAGACAAATATGAGAAGAATTCACTATATGTGGATATTAGTTGTTAAGCCAATGATAACCAAGATACAATCTGTAGAACCACAGAAGTTAGGCATAGAGTATGGGACTAGGGATATATTTCTCTAGGAAAGGGATATAGAATAAATACTTAAGGATTAACCTAAGGGAGCTGGAATGAAAAGATCTGGTGGAGAATTGGAGAGAAGAGAGGAACTGGGGAGAGAATAAGGACAGAGACAGCTAAAGTTTAAGAGATAATCTCATACAGTAGATGTTGCTTGTCTTAGTCACTGTTCTATTGGTGTGAAAAGACATAATGACTAAACTAAGGCAACTCTTATAAAAGAAAGTATTTAGTTAGAGGCTTACTTATATTTCAGAGGTTCAGTCCATTTTCACCATGGCAAGCAATGTGGTTACATGCATGGAGAGAGAGAGAGAGAGAGAGAGAGACAGAGACAGAGAGAGAGAGAGAGAGACAGAGACAGAGACAGAGACAGAGACAGAGACAGAGACACATAGAGAGAGAGACAGAGAGAGAGGAGAGACAGAGAGACAGAGAGAGAGGAGAGACAGAGAGAGGGACTGCCGTGGACTTTTGAAACTTGAAACGGCAAAGTCTACCCTGAGTGAACCACTAATTCTAACAAAGCTGTGCCTACTCTGGAAAGGTAACATTTCCTAATCTTTCTCAAATAGTGCCACTTGCTTGTGACTAAGTATTCAAATATATGAACCTATTGCGTCCATTCTTATTCAAAACATCACATTACCATATATATATATATATATATATATATATATATATATATATGAAGGTAAACTAATTGAAATCTCCAAATTTGGAGGACACTGAGCCCCACCCAACTAGATACCTCTTGTCACCAAATGAAGCTTCCAGTACTAGGAACTGGTTACATCTAATTATGTTAGCAAAAGATGTCGTTTGGAAAGCCCCAAACAGCATAGGCTATTGTCACAAGACAGATTGACAGAAATGTACTACTGCTAAAAACAGCACCTGCATAACTCTTTGAACATGAAGAAATCTAAAGCTGTTCCTTACATAAAGCTCACACCCCTACATGCTAGCCTCTTTGAGGAAGAGATTCTGCAGAATATCAAAGGAAAAGTGTAAACCGAACCACAAACCCTTTGATTTACAATGGTGTCTTCCCTACAAGATATGCTAGTTCAACATGATACAAAGTTTGTGGGAATAACCAACCACTATCTGATTTTACTAAAGAACTACTCCATGAGACGGAAACCATGCTTTGTGGAACACTGCTTCGGTGACCATGAATCTGAAACTAGAAATTGCAGGAAACTAGGATGAAACCAAATACTGTCCTAAAAATAACATTCAAAAAGTAGCAATAAAATGACTTGCTATGACATTTGTCTATTCTCATAGACCAGTGCTGAGCCATCATCAGAGAAGTATCTTCCTACATCACACATGAGACCAAACATCTCCATACACAGTCAGGCATTATTCAGAGAGTGGGAGAGCTTAGAACAATGAGCCCTAAAGGAAATGTGAGGAACCCTATAGAGGAGTAGGTAGGAGAAGCATAAGGGCAAGAAGGAAAGACCACCAAGAAAACTCTGTCAACAGAATCAAGGCCTATATGAAACCCACAGAGAATGGGGCAGCACGCACAGGACCTGACCAGATCTGAACCAGATGGCATCCTAGAGCTGAAGGGAGAAGTGGATACATGCTCTAGCCATATCCCCAGAAGCAATGAATGTCCAATTTATAACCACTTTTAAATAAAAATATAGTTTCCTCCATGGGAGTCTTACTGGAAAAACAAACTCTTCTTATGGTAGGCTGCATGCCCTGCAGTAGATCACCAACAGAAGACAAACTCAAGGGCGCATTTGGAGGTATATTGTCTCATAATGTTGTATCACAGCTCTTCTTTCTTTTTTAATCCTACCCTTTTATTTTTTAATTTAATTTATATTTTGCCCTCTCTCTTTTCTTTCCTTTGTATATATTTTGTGGCTTCCAGATTGGTGTCCTTATTGTGCAGACAAGTGGGATTCTATCTCTATATTTGTTTCTTGTGCATCTTCTTGAGATCTTTCCCTTCTGTTGGTTTGTTTTGTCCTATTGTGGTGTGGTTGTTTTTGTTTCATCTCATTGTATGTTTTCAATCATTATCCTCTAGAAGCCTGTTTGCTTTCTAGTGAGGGACAGAAAAGGGTGGATCTGGATGGAAAATGAAGGGAGGAGAAACTCAGAGGGATTGATAGAGAGGAAACAACAATCAGGATATAGTATCTGAGAAAAATCTATTTTTAGGAAAAAATAAAGTGCGAATATATCACATGTAGATGATGAAAAGTGGAACCATGATTTTTATACACTAGTTTTTATTCAAGTTAATTCTATGCATGGTGAGTTTGTAAGTCATCCACTCTAAATGCTGACACAGCTAAATTTCATGGACAATACAGAAAAGAATTTTGGCTGCTGTTCCTAAAAGAGGCATTTATCTAACTTGTAGAGCAATGATATCAGACAGATGATGTAAGTGAAGAGAAGGAATGGTAGAATGTGTTATTCACCCAGGACAACTGCCATTATTGATTTTACCAATGCTTATTCAACTGGGGCTAAGGTCTCATAAAAGCCCCATTAGGTAAAGGTTTATACCAGATTCTTACAGTTCATTCCACAAGTACTCCTTAGTCTATGTCGATATAAAGGACAGGAGAAGATGGCGGTAAATTTGAATTGTTTCAGTAACTTGTCTATAGTGATGAAAATGAGAAGTGTGAATACTATCAATAATAAAATAACCTACCTGTGCCAAATGGCTTATATCTATAGATGGCAATAGTGTAAGGGACCTGTCTGGGAGTGAGTAGGAGGTTTTGAGCTAACAGGTTCAAAAAGCTACTATAAAAGGAATGCAATCTTTATTGGGTAAATTTGCTCAAAAGTGAAGAAAGGGCCAGCAGAACTATTCTCCAGCAAATCTGTGTCTGAGCTGCTTGCTAGGATTGTCACTTCCTTTGATATTTCCTGAAGAGTTTGGCCACATAGCAAAGTTTTAGCTAAAACTCTAAGCACTGACTTTTTTCCACCTATATTTAAAGGCATAGCAAAATGATATGAGTAAATGCAAGACAACGTTTGTTAGCATGAAATGATGCAACTATTTTGTCTCATTTTTCACAAAGGAATGTTAGAATTATTCATAACTTGATGAGACTACTTTTTATCAAAACAGAAACATTTCTTTCCTTGTTTCTCACAGGAATCTCTCCATTAAATCACATCAGAGATCTATTTTAATCAAAATAAACCATGTGCACACACCCTTTGATATATCCCTATGTGTTGTAGTGATATTCTTCCACATGAGCAGATAAATGTGACATTCAAGAAAGTAAGGAAATTTTAGTTGATAAGTTAATTACTATATAAGGCAGTCTACTGAATTCTGCATCTAAGGATGGTCAAGGGTCATCTCTGAACAAGTGCCCAGTTTCTGATACATCCCCAAAAACAATTCGGAAATCTGTATTACTATTTTCTAAAACATGGGTCCATCCATGTAATAATTTGTTATGTGTAATAATTTCCTCCATCACTGTACTCAGTTCTCTTCAGTAAGTAGAGCTTATGTGATTCTCATAGAAACTTTCAAATCCAAGGAGTTATCTTTCTAAAGAGCCGAGATATCTCTATACTAGTAATCAAACAAATAATAACATGAATAATATGAAAAAGTGACTATAATGCTATATTAATATATTAATATTATTACCAAAGTTGTGTGTCACATACTGTAAATCGTTTAAATAGATTAACTTTTCATAAAACCCTCAGAAGCTTATTTTCTATGGTGGAAATGGAAACTTAGCCAAACTAAAGCCTTTCTTCAGCTAAGGAATGTTAAAAGCAGTGGTGAAAATTGATTGACTTGAATCTAAAGCTGCTGTGGTGTACAAGAGAGATGCTAAGGAGTTTAAATCAAGGTCTCTGGAAAACTTGTATCACAGACTTGGTTTCTCATAAGTCCTTCCAGAAATTCACTATGTGTGAATATATATATATATATATTGAATATATATTACCTATTGGTGAATAGCCCTTGGGCAGTCTTTGCTAGGTGAATGGAGGACACTTGAAAGATCAGTTCAGCTTACCCACAAGGCTTGTGCTTTATAAGTACTTCTCAAATAAAAAGAAATATTGCTGCCTTTTAAAGAAGAAAACCAGCTTAAAAAGGACAGACACACTAAGACTTTGTAACCTTGTATTGGTGCTGTGGTTAATGCATTGTGCCTTGAAGCAAAAATGTCCACTTAAAATGAGATTTGCAACATTCTAATCAAGTGGCAGAAATAAATTTAAAAACAGAAAAAAGAATAACTGTTGTCATTTCCTGAAGTTGAGTAGAACTTTCCCTTTTTTTCAGTTTCACTTTTTAATCCTGAGGCATTGCTTCAGTGTGTATACATTTATGCTAATCATATACCACAGCCATGGGTTCTTCTATCAATATGAAATGTTTTGTACTTGCTGTTTTTGTGCATCTTGTATTGTTATGTGCAATATACAAAATAATGTGTCTAACTATGCCATTTATGCTTTTGAAAGAAAAAGCAAATTACTTACTGAAGAGAATGGCATTTGCATGCATGTGTGTCAGCTTTCAAGCCATTTCCTTCTACAAAATATTGCTTTCTACACTTAGAAAATGCATCCATCCATCAGTTACAAACCATTTCAAAGCACTTTATGAATCTACAGAGCAAAATGTACTTATCTTACATTGGCAGTGTCCCAGCTGTTACAAAATTGCTATTGTCCTAATACTTACAAGGCAATTTTAGCATCAGTTAATAATTTTACAGGATAGATAACTTCTAAAGCATTATAAAATGACAGACATTAAACAATAGCAACTTAGCATTTTTCGAAACAGTTCATGACAGCTTAAAAACTAAAGTGATTTTAATGTATAGTCTATGTAGTTTTAGTTTCTCATTGACAATTCCTTTAGAAGATAAAAGTGTGAAAACCCTTTTAAATAGTGGGTGAAAGAATAAAACAAATTTATCTTTAAAGATATTCAGTAAAAATCTCAATTAGGAATAATGTCTCAAATCTTCCTGTTCAGATAGTGGGTGACAAGAATTCGAATTTATTTAGGCAGAAAAAAAATGATGGTATCATTTAATGGTAGGGTACCACAAAATAAAAAGGCATATCTATTCATTAAAGCTAATACAAAAAAGAAAAATACAATGAACAGCATTTTATATAAATCAGTATGCATTATTTCTTCCTAAACACTGTTTTCTATCAATCTTAGTTTAAAAGCTTCAGTTAAAGAAAGAATCTGGGTAAATGTACCATGTGTGATCTCTCTTGCTCCCTTTGTTTAAGTTGGTGGGAGAGCCACACAAGTCACTTTTAGCTGGATATGTTACCACTCACCTTAGATAGATGATGCTTTGATAGTGCACAAAGAATAATAGCCGTAAACAAACTTTATTAATTAGGTATTTGATATATTACCTGTGCAATATCCTCAAAGATATAAAAATCTTTTGATAAGAACTATTGTACATCAGAAATTATTTTCATAAATTGATCTGTTAAATAAAACAAATTATTGCCAATATTCACTAAGGCCAATTGACCACATCGGATGACCAAACCTCCCTAGTATACAAATATCATGTTTTCTATCACTGAGTCACTGACATGGTGTGGGATCATTGTACGCTATGCTTCTGTATAGCCAACCATGCTCCTTCAGGAACCCTTAGATTTTCCAAATTATGAAAATCCACACATTTGATTCTGTCTGTCATATTTACTACTGTTATTGTCTCAAGCATACACGATCTTTTGTGAGACTAGAACATGGTTTTTCAGTTTCAGAACTTTTAATGATACCAAAAGAGTAAAGAAAATTATAACTTTAGAAGTCTTAAGTACTTTTACAATATGATATTATTTAACCAGATACAGATACTAGTACATGGAGACACCCTGAATATATATGTGGCAAAATACACCAAAGAGCCAGATATCCTATAGTCTCCCCTAAGTACAAGACAACTGGTTTTGTCTCATTTTGTTCTGTTCTAGGCAACACTTGTAAAGTGTAGAAAGTGCTGGGTGAACAAAAACATTTGTGGGGTGAATGATGATTGATCGTGCTGATCCAATCTGAAATAATTAACTCTTCCCTAGGTGTTTGAAGTTTCAAATCCTTTTTCTTCAGTTTGGATATAGAGAATTGCTTTCAAAAAGAAAAAAAAAAACACATGAATCTCACTTACAAACTCAAGCATATACTTCTTGCCAAAAGTTATTAAAAAGTATAAAACTTTGTATTAAGAACATTGATGTGCCTAAAATTGCAAAGTATCTTTATCAGAATAATCTGTGTTAATATAAAACTGATATAGTTATAATGACAATATAGAAAACTAAATTAATTTCAGGTAATTCTTTGCCATTATTCATTATCAATTTTTAACAGATCTATTTGCAGAAATGGATCTAGTAATATTAACAAAGATGGTTAGTATTAATACTGTTAATAAAGTATAGAAGGGTGAGGATCTAGATTACACATCTACATTTTTAGAAAAAAATACTCTTGGCACCAAGTGTTTTCCTTAAAGTTGTAATTTTAAAATGTCATTTGACTCAATCATTTCTTGTGAATTTGTTCTTCTCTTAATCTCAGTTCAAAACTCAGGGTAAACTTTAGCTGAAATGTGTTTAGCGACAATGATAATGAACTTTACATGAACAACAATAGAAAATTTGTTTTAGGTAAGAAGTTATTTTCCAATAAATCCTCGCAGGTCCTAATTTTCACAGAGAACTAGCCAAAAACCTCATCATCTTTCAGGTTCTAGCACACCTATGATACCTCCTTCCTACATAGACCTTGAGTTGAGATGTCTTTCCTCTCCAAATGATATGTCTATACATCCTCCCAGCTCTCTAGACTTTTCCAAGGGAGAAAATGCTTACCGCTTATCAAAGGGAAAGATCACATTGACCTTCAGAGAAATAAACCTGAATCTCTAGTCTCAGTCACACTAAAGTCAGCTCCTAGAAATAAAACTACCCCAATTCTACTTAAGATTTAAGCATGCAGCCAGAATTTTAGTTAGATTTTTATTCCATTGTTGAGTCACTACATCTAAAAATATGTTGGGATCTTAGTGTCTTTGCTAACGTATCATTCACACCTGCATGGCATGAATTATTAATATAAAAATTATAATTTTAAATTGTTTGTATTACCAAGACGTACATCAACCAGTTTTATGCAAGGAAATCTGAAGGACAAAATAAAACAGTTCAGAGGAGAAACTACCATAATGTTAGGAGATTGTCCCTGAATTAAGCTTTGTAAAGGTTTCTCCAAAGATTGACCATTGCTGATCTAGTGCTTGTAGCTCAAGACTCAGAAGGAGGCAGATTGATTTGATTTGATTTGATTTCTGGGGCATTTTTTATCCCAATTAGGGTCTTAATCTCTGAACTTTGCTAGGAAACATCCTATCCCAGAAAAACTTTACCGAAAGAGTCATGCTATACAGCTGTTCTAAATCTGTTGTTTTTGTGTTGTCTGTATGTTCTAAAACTGTTGTCTTCTTACCCTAAGGATGCTCTATTTGCGGTGAAATTAATTTGTTCAAAATTAGTTCATGTTAGAATCTACCCATAGCTTAATCTCACCTCTCCCATCAATTAATATAAGCCAAAAATCCTTAAAACCCTAGAATGACTGTAACCTTATCAATTTGAATGTATCAAGGAGTCAGAATGCCTGTAGTTGAATCCTTCTGTGATATTTCTGCTATGTGTGTTTTTAGGAAAAAGTGCTTGATATCTCAATTGCCATAGTTAAAATACTAAATTCAGTAGCTCAAATTCATATTAAGTGTTCTGAATAATAATTCATATTAAATAAATACCCTTAAGTATTGTCCCAAGTTCTAGGCAAGCTGATTATTATTTTATGTTTTAGTAGTTCAGATCCTCCTTTTTTAAGTCAATGTTCATTACAGCAAACCAGAACTCAGCTACTACATTTTTGGTACTGCACACAAAATCGGCAGAAAATACATCCAGCTGAGAAGATAACAAGGGAACATAATATTATTTGAAAGTAAAATACTTTGCAATATTATAAAATGATGTTCAAATTACAAGTGTTATATTTCAAATTATTATTCAAGAGTCTATTTTACTTCAGAATATTTCAAGATCAACATTAGTTGATAATTATAACATTTATAATAATATACATTA
This sequence comes from Rattus rattus, assembly GCF_011064425.1. NCBI lineage: Eukaryota > Metazoa > Chordata > Mammalia > Rodentia > Muridae > Rattus > Rattus rattus. The sequence continues at coordinate 64,111,919 of NC_046160.1, forward strand.
CAAAATAAATAGTATGACTTTAATCTAGTAGAAAAATATCAAAAGTATAACTAAAGACAACATTTAAATCCTGTAAGTTCAAGGCTTTATGAGTAAACACATAAAATTAAAGAAATTTCAAAATTATAAAGCATGTTTCTACTATAGTAGTCATTGTGAAAATGTAGATATTGACATAACTGATAATATAGATTGTCTTTAATTTATCAGAAACCTCACTGTTGTATGACTTGCATTCCACTATAAAGTCATTATATACATGACCAAAATTTATTCCAACTCACCTTTTAATCACATCTCAGTTTTAGTTATTTTTATTAATTTTTAAATTAATTATTTTATTTATTTACATCACAAATTTTGTCCCCTCCCAGTCCCCTCTCTTTGCCCCCTCCTCCCAGAGTTCTTCACCCCATACCCATCTTTTTCATATCTAAGAGGGGACATCCACCCCTGGGTATCCCTTTCCTGGGGCATCAAGATTCCACAAGACTAGGTGCATTCTTCTCCACTGAAATCAGACAAGGCAGTCCTCTGCTACATATGTGCAGGGGGCCTCAGACCAGCCCATGTATGCTCTTTGGTTGGTGGCTTAATCTCTGAGAGCTTCCAGAGGTCCAGGTTAATTATTACTCTTGGTCTTCCTATGAGTTTCCCATCCCCTTCAGCTACTTCAATCCTTCTCCTAACTCTTCTATAGGAGTTCCTGAACTCAGCCCAATGGTTGGCTGTAAGTATCCGCATGTGCCTCAGTCAGCTACTGGTAGACTCAGAGGACAGCCATGCTAGTCTCATGTCTGTAAGCACAACAGACATCAGTAATAGTGTAAGATTTTGGTGCTTGCCCAGGAGATGGATCCCAGGTTGGGCCAGTCACTGGATGACCTTTCCTTCAGTTTCTTCTCCATTTTTGTCCCTGCATTACTTTTCGACAGTAACAATTCTAGGTCAAAGTTTTGAAGGTAGGTTGGTGACCCTATCCCTCTACTTGGACCTCTCAGTTTTAAATAAAAATTCCTTTATATTCCTGACATTTCACATTTCAAATAATGAAGGGATTCATGATAGAAATTGTATTTTCTCCAAAAATTTTCTCAAGTGTAAAGGTTTAAGTCAATGGTGGGGTTTGTTTAGTGTTTTTTTTTCAATCACATGCCTTCAAATTATGAGATTATCTTGATATCTTGCACATAAGATCTTCAAAATTCTTTATAATGTGTATTAATTTTCAAGTAATGGGTAGGCATGATTATTTTGTACAAAGGGGAAAATTCATGGTATTAAAAGTCCAAGTAGCAAATTTCAGTTTGCCATTGGGCAAATGTTTCATAAAATTGAAAATCTTCCAAAAACAAATACAAAAGAAAACCATGGCCTATGTTTTTCAGAAGTTACTTCTCTCGCTTCTAAAAAATAATGTATTTAAGGTGAATTCTATTTGATTCGCTTCAATCATCACATAATATGCATATACTAATAAGTGTTTACTTCTATTTGCTACAGAGATTCAAACAGTTCCTAGGCTATCAATATCACAGATAAGACTAGTCATACATGTTTGCTATCATAGCATCCCAGCTAGGGCAAGAAGATCTTCATTTTGAACTCACCTAAGTGATAGCTCATCTCATTGTAACTCAAACTATTAACCACTGGGAAAACAATTGGAAGGCTAAAAGGGGATGCATGGTCTTAGTTAATTTCCAATTGCCTTGATAAAACACTATGACCCAAAGCTACATTTTGAATAAGAGTTTATTTTATCTAACTTTCCAGCTCCACCATTAAGAAAGAGAAGTTGAAGCTAGGACTCAAGACAGAAACCTGGAGGAAGAATTGAATCAGAAGCAGAAAAATCTGCTCCATTTTTAGGTCATCTAAAACCATCTATCCAGGAGTGTTATCATCCCCATCAAGCTTTGTCCTTCCACATAAACAAATCATTAATTCAACAAACTGTGGTTGTTTTTTTTTTCTTTTTTGCAGTTTAGTATTTCCCTTTGTTTTATTTTGTAATGTATTTGTTGTTGTTGTTGTTGTTGTTGCTGCTGCTGCTGCTGCTGCTGCTGCTGCTGCTGCTGCTGCTGCTGCTGCTGTTTGGGGAGCTGTTTTGTTTTTTGAGGGAGAGAAAGGACATAAAGTTGGGTGAGTGTGATGTACAAAGCTTAAGTCCAAGTGGATCAAGGACCTCCACATCAAGCCAGATACACTCAAACTAATAGAAGAAAAAGTAGGGAAGAGTCTCGAACACATGGGCACTGGTGAAAATTTCCTGAACAAAACACCAATGGCTCATGCTTTAAGATCAAGAATCAACAAATGGGACCTCAAAAAACTGCAAAGCTTCTGTAAGGCAAAAAAGACACTGTCTTTAGGACAAAATGGCAACCAACAGATTGGGAAAGGATCTTTACCAATCTTACATGTGATAGAGGGCTAATATCCAAAATATACAAAAAACTCGAGAAGTTAGACTTCAGAAAGCCAAATAATCCTATTAAAAATAGGGTACAGAGCTAAATAAAACATTCTCAGCTGAGGATTATCGAATGTCCAAAAAGCACCTAAAGAAATGTTCAAATCCTTAGTCATCATGGAAATGCAAATCAAAACAATCATGAGATTCCACCTCACACCAGTCAGAATGGCTAAGATAAAAAAACTCAGGTGACAGCAGATGCTGACAAAGATGTGGAGAAAGAAAAACACTCCTTTATTGTTGGTGGGATTGCAAACTGGTACAACCACTCTGGAAATCAGTCTGGAGGTTCCTCAGAAAATTGTACATTGCACTACCTGAGGACCCAGCTATAACACTCTTGGGCATATACCCAAAAGATGCTTCAACATAAAACAAAGACACATGCTCCATTATATTCAGAGCAGCCTTATTTATAATAGCCAGATGCTGGAAAGAACCCAGGTGCCCTTCAACAGAGGAGTGGATTAAAAAAAAAAAATTAGTACATCTGCACAATGGAGTACTACACAGCTATCAAAAACGATGATTTCATGAAATTCATAGGCAAATGGAATGAACTAGAAAATATCATCCTGAGTGAGGTTACTCAATTACAGAAAAACACACTTGGTATGCACTCAAATTGATAAGTAGATATTAGCCAAAAAGTTCGAATTACCCACGATGCAATCCACAGACCACAGGAAGCTCAAGAATAAGGATCACCAAGATGTGGAGGCTCCCATTACTTCTTAAAAGGGGAAAAATTATCCATAGGAGGAGATATGGAAGCATACTTTAGAACAGCGACTCAAGGAATGGCCGTTCAGAGCCTGACCCACATGTGGCCCATATATATCTAGCCACCAAAACTAGGTAAGATTGATGAAGTCAAAAAATGCATGTGAAAGGGACAGGATATAGATCTCTCCTGAGAGACACATCCAGAGCATGTCCAATACAGAGGTCAATGCTTGCAGCAAACCACCGAACTGAGAATAGGACCCCCTTGGGGGAATTAGAGGAAGGATTGAAAGAATTGAAGGAGCTTGCAACTCCATAAAAATAACAATGCCAACAACCAGAGCTTCCAGGGACTAAACCACTACCGAAAGACAATACATGGACTGACCCAGGGCTCCAACTGCATATGTAGCAGAGAATAGCCTTGTTGGGGCACCAGTGGAAGGGGAAGCCCTTGGTCCTGCCAAGGTTGGACCCCCAGTGCAGAGGAATATGGGGGGGGCAATAAGGAGGTTGTATAGGGGGAATACCCGTATGGGGGAGGGGGAGTGGAGGAATGGGGGCTTATGGACAGGAAACCGGGAAGGGGCATAACGTTTGAAATGTAAGTAAAGAAATATATCTAATAAAAAATTTTTATAAAAAGTTGGGTGGATGTGGATTTGGGAGGACATGGGTAAACTTGAAGAAGGAGCAAGAATATGATCAGAATATATTGTATAAAAATTTTAATAATAGGAAATGAAATAAACAAAGAAAGAACAAAATAACAAGAGAAACAGAGGAAGAAAGAAAGGAAGGAAGGAAGAAAACTCTACAGAATATCCTATACTCTAATCCTATGATGGCATTTTTTTTTCAATTAAAATTCCCCTTTCCAAGATAACTCTAGCTTGGGTCAAGTTATTAAAAGATCAACTAGGACAAGGACTGAACTAAATAAAGTCAAGAGTAATGTTTTAACTTCTTCATGCATCTCGGGAGGCATCTTACAGGAGTTTCTTTCCTGGCAACACTTCGACTGTTGTCCCATGGAAGGTAAAGTTATGTTACATAGGGAAACAGAAGAATACAAAGTATACAATACCCTTCTAGGTTGGGGTACAGAAATCCACAAACTCAAATGAGAGACTACAGCGTCCTTTTCTGGACTGAACTGTGGTTCACTAGTGGTGCAAAAGAAACCATTGCTATTAACTTCTTTCTTGCTTAGGGTATTCAAAACTGAAGAGTGGGAAGGTTACCTACAATATCCACTTTGGGACCCTTTGGTGTTGGGGTAAAAACCAAAGGATCTCATTCTCCAAACTTCCTAGGCCCAGGATCAGTATATTCAACAATGTGTATTATGAACAGAGGAGTAGACAGTGCTCTTCTCTCTCTCTCTGTTGACTTCCTATCTCAGGGTAGTACATGTTCCCAGCATAATCTCTCCAGAGTTAAAGTTGAGGATAGCAAAGGCTGGCTTCTTCATACGGTTTAAGTATTGAGGTTGAAGCCAAGGAAGGATCTAGTGGTTTCTCATTAAGATTTCTGCCGCATACCCACCCCAAACTCATGACAAGTACTGAAAAGAAGACCTGGCATTTGGGAATTCAACCTAAGGAAAGCAGAAAACTGGATTCTAGCCAGCTTGGCATACATCCAAACACTGAATCCTGATATTTTTATTCCCCTTCCAGGTGAAAAATTGAGTAGCTCCTTTACCTTCCTCCCTCACTGCTTTTCTTCATCTCTCCTTATATTTCACCTTAGCTCCTCAGAGTAGGAAAATGCAGGTCCTTTCTGCTTCCATACTTAAAGTGTGGAAAATATGTAGGAGAAGATTGGAACAGAAGAGAAGGAGTGTGCCAATTTCTATTTACATAGAAATAGTCTCCACCTCCCCCTGTAGTAGAGAAATTAAATCCCCTACACACACACACACACACACACACACACACACACACACACACACACAGAGAGAGAGAGAGAGAGAGAGAGAGAGAGAGAGAGAGAGAGAGAGAGAGAGAGAGACTCCAATCCCCTCATTAGGAGGAGGAACTAGATGTGCTAGACAGACCAACCGACGGACTGGCTGACCAACCAAGTTAGTAAGTAGGTACAGAGCAGAACATTGCCTTAGGCCCTCCCTTTGAGGATAGGGAAGAAAGCAGCCTGATAAAGACTCAACCTTCCTCTTATTCTTCCCTCTTGTTCAGGAATTCTTTGATGGGGGAGCCAATTTGATGATTTCTTCTTCAGAGGGCTGACACATACTTTTTTTGTACTTCTTAGCTCTGAAGATACTGGTTAGCTTGGTGTGCAGCTCATCCTCCTGGGAGATCTTCAGCACATGGACTCTGTAGTCAACCTCCATCTGAGTAGGTCAGCATGCACAGATATCTGAAAGATGTGCTCAGTATAAAGTGTTGTCTTTGTCTAGCTTGTTTTGGCTCTCTGGGAAGTGAAACCAGGCACTGCCTGTAGTAATTTTCTCACTCTTTTTTGCTGGGAATGTCTTCCTTACAGGATGACTTGAACTCTTCGAGATACTCAAGGGTGATGGTAGTGGTGATCCTAAGGGATAGTACGGTACTCTTAGGAGCACAGGATGCAAGCAATCCCACAATCCCTGGGCTCAGGTTCATAAGCAGCTTTGGGTGTCTAGTTGTGGTTCCTGCCACCACTGCTGCTGTTCTTGCTGTATCTGCCTCTTCCATTCATATTTGCTTTTTCATGTTCCCAATCCCTCTCCCTCCTCCATCCCTCTCTCTCTCTCTCTCTCTCTCTCTCCTCTCTCTTCTCTTCTCTTCTCTCTCTCTCTCTTGTGTTCTGCCTGTCTATATACCGTGTTTTGTTGGATCTTCTGGGATTGTAGTTAGAGACAGGTGTGAGCTGCCATGTGGGTAATACGGGTGCTAGGAGTTGAGCCCAGGTCCCCTGGAAGATCAACCAATGCTCTTACTAGCTGAGCCATCTCTCTAGCTAGCCTCCCTTTATGTTGGCCTTCAAGCCACTCTAACTATCCTTGATGCTCAGAGGAATTTTCTCAAAAACAACTGGATAAGTGTAAGGGAAGTTCATTAGGGTCTGACTCCTACTAATATTTTTGGAAATGCACAAGTTACAAAATACTACCTTTCTCACTTCCCATAATTCTTGTATAACTTATAGACAGCACACTTATTAAAGCCGGAGAATATAATAACAATGAGAACATAATTACCTGCTGTATACACTATATTCAAATCATCCCAGATTTCTATTAACTCTTTTTTTCTGGCCCAAGGTCTATTCTAAGACCTTATATTACATTTAGTTACTGGGTCTCTTCAAATGACCTTTTCTGGGAAAAAAAAAAACAGGGGCATTATAACTCTAGTACTCATAATATACATTTCTAGGTTTTCTAGCACTAGATAAATTTTTGTTTTTTAATCTGCTTTTTGTCTGTAGCTTTATCCCACATGAATTAATGATATCACATTGAAAAGGCTGTCATTTTGCAATGGTTCCAAATTGATCCAGTTTAGGTCATCAAAATCTTTTCAAACTTTTAACTTGTATATTTATAGTACTAATACATGCATATCATTTAAATAAATAAATGTGAATAACAATTATCAGGTTCCTCACTGTGAAGGAAAAGTGGTCCTGAGAAAAACCAGAAACATACCCAGTCAGTAACTACAAGCTGATCAACGACATTCTGTTAACCATCCTCTCTCAGAAAGTAAGTGCACGAAGATTCACAGTTACAGAATGTCGCCTCTTCCTCATCTATACACTATATTCCAGTATAGATTATTCCCCCCTTCCTCACCCTACTTGGCTGAGAACTTTAGAACTACTGTAGGCTTAATGTTCAAATCTCTTCTTGTATTTTTCTCATCTGTGTTCTATCCCAGTAACAAAAAAGAATCTGGGGTCTATGTTCTTTGCTTTTCTTTCTATCCGTACACACATCAGCATGGGTTACATTATTTATTTTCACAATTAATTGAATTTGATATTTATTCTTAATTTGGATTCTTCTCACATTTGATATATTTTTATTGTTTCTTTGTGAATTACATGAAACAATCTCTAACAACAGGAAATAGATAAATGCATTTTCCCAACAGTTGCTGTCCATTTTCCCTCCATAGTTCCATTCTCACCCACCTACACATTTCCATTAAATTCATTAGTTTCTATTTTACTCTTCTTGCAAACATTTTCACTTCTGAAAAGATACATGAACTCATGTACCATGTAACAGCATTGGGGACCAGAAACCACACCTAATATGGTAAATACCTTGTAACCTTCCTATATCTCATTTATATTCGTTGTCTTGTTGCAATGACAAAAGACGTGACAGAAGGAACTTAAGAGAGGAATGTGGGTGCTGGCTTACAGTTTCACTCCATCATAGTAAGAAAAGTGTGAATGAATTAACAACAGTGTGAAAGTGTAGCAGATGGGTATGATTTACCTCATACCTTGGTGGATCATGAAGCAGAGGCAAGACCAAAATAAGGGATGGGCTATAATTTTTAAGGGCTTATTCTTATTGGCAGACCCAAGTTCTTAACGTTTCCACAACCTCCCAAGCAGTGGCATGAGCTGAGAAACAATTGTTCCAACATTGGACCCAAGGAGTGACATTTCATATTCAAGTCATAAAAGTAGATCTGCCATCTAGACTTTTTTTTAGTACATATCATGGACTTGGGATAGAAAGATTAGCTAGTTTGACAAAACTGGTCAGTTTCATTAAGAGTTGAGTGACTACATATAATCCTACATTGCCTTGTTTGCTACACACAAAGACTCAAATATTGCAGATGTTGAGTGGTATACCCCAAAATATCATCTCCTTTCTAATATACAGATAGGTACTACTCCATTGTGAAGATAGGCCATATTCATTTTTATTGGTTATTTTATTTACATTTCAAATGTTATTCCCCTTCCCATGAGCCCACTATACTCTCCACCCTCTCTTGCCTCTAGGAGGGTATTCCCTACCCGCCAACCCACTCCCACCTCACCTCCATAGCATTCTCCTGTCCTGGGTCATAAAACCTCCACAGGACCAAGGATCTCCCCTGCCAGTGATGCCAGGTAAGGTCATCCTCTGCTACATATCCAGTTGGAGACATATGTACCCCTCAGTGTACAATTTGCTTGCAATTTAGTCACTGGGAGATTTGGGGGGTCTTGTTGGTTGATATTGTTGTTCTTCCAGTGAGGTTGCAAACCCCTTCAAGCTCCTACAGCCCTTCCCCTAATATCCCCATTAGGATCTCCATGCTCAGTCCAATGTTTGGCTGTGTACATCCACATCTGTATTGGTCCAAATCTGGCAGAGCCTCTCAGGGGACAGCTATATCTGGCTCATGTCAGTAAGCATTATTTGGCATCAACAATAGTGTCTGGGTTTGATCTCTCTAAGGGTGGATTCCTAGGTGGGGCAATCTCTGGATGGCCTTTCCTTAAGTTTCTGCTCCACTCTTTGTCCCTGCATTTCCTTATGACCTGACAAATTCTGGATTAATATATTTGAGTTGGGTGGGTGGCCCCATTCCTTAACCTAGGGGCTGTGCCTATTCACTGGATATGGTCTCTACAGGTTTTATCTCCCTATGTTGGATATTTTGGCTAAAGTTTTTCTTGTTGGGTCCTGAGAACTCCATGGATCCCTGGCATCTGGGACTTTCTAGTGGTTACCCCCATCCCGCCCCCCTTCAGTGCTACACATCTATTTTCAAATTTCTGGCCTTCTGTGCTTCTCCCCTATCTCCTTCCACACCTGAACTTGTTCCCCTTTTTCTCTCCCCCTCCTCTCGCCCCAGATCCCTCTCTCACTCTACCTCTGAGAGATTATTCTCTTCCTCCTACTGAGTAGACATTTGGTGTGATATTCCTTCTTCTTGGGCTTTATATGGTCTGTGAGTTGTATCACGGGTATTCCGGGCTTCTTTTTGGCTAATATCCACTTATCAGTGAGTACATACCATGTGTGTTCTTTTGTGATTGGGTTACGTCACTTAGAATATTTTCTAGTTCCATCCATTTGCCTGGAAATTTCATGAAATCATTGATTTAATATCTGAGTACTACTCCATGGTATAAATGTACCATATAATTTGTCTGTTGAGAGACATCTGGGTTGTTTCCAGCTTCTACGCTATTATAAATAAGACTGCAACATAGTGAAGCATGTGTTCTTGTTATATATTGGAGCATCTTTTGGGTATATGGCCAGGAGTGGTATGGCTTGGTCCTCTGGTAGAATTTTTTCAAATTTTCTGAGGAACCATCAGACTGATTTCCAGAGTGGTTGTAGCACCAGCAATGGAGGAGTGTTCCGATTTCTCCACATCCTTGCCAGCATCTATTGTCACTGAATATTTGATCTTAGCAATTCTGACTGGTTTGAGGTAAAATCTCAAGGTTGTTTTGATTTGCATTTCCCTAATGACTAAAGATGTTGAACATTTCTTTGAGTGTTTCTCAGTTTCTCAGTTGAGAATTCTCTGCTTAACTCTGTACCCCATTTTTCATAGACTTATTTGATTCTTGAGAATCTAACTTCTTGAGTTCTTTGTATATTTTGGATATTCGCCCTCTAATGGAGGTAGGGTTGGCAAAATCTTTTCCCAATCTGTGAATTGCCATTTTGTCCTATTGACAGTGTCCTTCATCTTACAGGAGTTTTTCAATTTTATGAGGCCCCATCTGTCAATTCTTTATCTTAGACCATAAACCATTGCTGTTCTGTTCAGGAAATTTTCCCCTATGCCAATGTGTTCTAGATTCTTTCCCACTTTCTCCTGAGACAGAGAGATGGAATAGAATTGAAGACCCAGTAATGAACCCACATACCCAACTTGATCTTTGACAAAGCAGTCAAAATCATCCAGTAGAAAAAAAAAGACAGCATTTTCAAGAGGTGGTGCTGGTTCAACTGGTGGTCAGCATGTAGAAGAATGCAAATTACCCATCTTGTCTCCTTGTACAAAGCTCAAGTTGAAGTGGATCAAGGACCTCCACATAAAACCAGATACCATGATTCTCTGTCTCTGTACCAATACCATGTGTTTTTTATCACTATTGTTCTGTAATATACCTTGAGGTTAGGGATGATGACATGATGACTCCCCCGAAGTATTTTATTGTTGAGGATAGTTTGCACTATCCTGGGCTTTTTTTGTTTCTTTGTTTGTTTGTTTTGTTTTGTCTTTTGTTATTCCAGATAAATTTGAGAATTGCTCTTTCTATCTCAGTGAAGAATTGAGTTGGAATTGTATGGGAATTGCATTGAATCTGTAGATTGCTTTAGGTTAAATGGCCATTTTTGCTATGTTAATCTTGCTAGTTCATGAGTGTGGGAGATCTTTCCATCTTCTGAGGTCTTCTTCAATTTCTTTCTTCAGAGACTTTAAGTTCTTGTCATACAGATCTTTTCACTTGCTTGGTTAGAGTCACACCAAGATATTTCATATTATTTGTGACTATTATAAAATGTGTCATTTCCTTATTTCTTTCTTAACCCATTTATCCTTTGAGTAGAAGAAAGATATTGATTTGTTTGAGTTAATTTTGTATCCAACCACTTTGCAGAAGTTGTTTATCAGCTGTAGGTGTTCTCTCCTCACTTATGTATACTATCATATTATCTGCAAATAGTGGTATCTTGATTTCCTCTTTTCCAATTTATATCCCTCTGTTCTCCTTTTGTTGCCTAATTGTTCTGGATAGAACTTCAAGTACTGTACTGAATAGACAGGGGAGAGTGGACAGCCTTGTCTTGTCCCTTATTTTAGTGAGATTTCCTCAAGTTTCTCTCTATTTATTTTGATGTTGGCTATTGGCCTTCATTTTTTGATTTTTATTATATTTAGGTATGACCTTGAATTCCTATCCCCCCTCCCAACGTGAACATACTTTTAGCTTGAAGGGGTATTGCATTTTGAAAAAGGCTTCCTCAGAATCTAATGAGATTATTGGGGTTTTTTCCCTTTGAATTTGTTTATATAGTGAATTGCATTGATGGATTTCTGTATATAGAAGCATCCCTGCATCCCAGAGATGCAGTCTACTAGATCATGGTGAATGATGTTCTGATGTGTTCTTGGATTTAGTTGACAAGAATTTTATTGAGTATTTTTACATCAATATTCATGATTTTTCATCAAAATTCACCAATAATTCATGAAATTGGTCTTAAGTTCTCTTTCTTTGTTGGGTCTTTGTGTGCCTTAGGTATTAGTGTACCTGTGGCTTCATAGAATGTATTAGGTAGTGTTCCTTTTGTTTCTGTTTTATGAAATAGTTTGAGAACTATTGGTACTAGATCTTCTTTGAAATTCTGATAGAATTCTGCATTAAACCCATCTGGTCCTGGACTTTTTTTGATTGGGACACATTTAATGACTGCTTATATTTCCTTAGGGATTATGGAACTGTTTATATGGTTTATCTGATCATCATTTAACTTCGGTACCTTGTATCGGTCTAGAAAATCATCTAGATTTTCCAGTTTTGTTGAGTATAGCCTTTTGTAGTAGGATCTGATGAATTTTTTAAATTTCTTCAGTTTCTGTTATTATATCTCCATTTTCACTTCTGATTTTGTTAATTTAGATACCGTCTCTGTGCCCTCTGGTTAGTCTGACTAAGGGGGGTTTACTCTATCTTGTTGATTGCCTCAAAGAACCAGCCCCTGCTTTTGTTGCTTCTTTTATAGTTCTCTTTTTACTACTTGGTTGATTTCAGCTCTGAGTTTAACTAGTTTCCTGTCATCTACTCCTCTTCAGTGTATTTGCTTCTTTTTGTTCTAGAGCTTCAGATATGCTGTTAATCTGCTAGTATATGCTCTAACCTATTACTTTATGGAAGCACTCAGAGCTATGAATTCTTCTCTTAGCACTGCTTTCATTGTGTCCCATAAGTTTTGGTATGTTGTGGCTTGATTTTCATTACATTCTAAAAAGTCTTTAAGTTCTTTCTTTATTTCTTCCCTAACCAAGTTATCCTTGAGTTGATTGTTCTTCAGCTTCCACATGTATGTGGACTTCCTGTTGTTTTTGTTGTAGTCTGTGATAATATGATAGGGAGCTTGGGATAGTTTCAATCTTTTTGTATCTGCTGAGGCTTCTTTTGTGTATGACTATATTGTCAACTTTGGAGAAGGTACCGTGAAGAGCTGAGAAGGTATATTCATTTGTTTTAGGATGAAATATTCTATAGATATCTGTTAAATCCATTTGGTTCATAACTTGGTTCACTGTGTTGCTGTTTGGTTTCTGTTTCCATGATCTGTCCATTGATGAGAGTGGGGTGTTAAAGTATCCTTCTATTAATAATCAAAATGTAAATAAGAAATACTCAAGTTAATAAAGATAAAAAAGTATCCTACTATTATTGTGTGAGGTACAAGGTATGCTTTGAGCTTCAATAATGTTTCTTTTATATATGTGGGTACCATTGGGGTATAGGTGTTCAGAAATGAAAATTTCTCTTGGTGGATTTTTCCCTGGATAAGTATGTAGTGTCCTTCCCCATCTTTATTGATAAGTTTTGGTTGAATATCTATTTTATTGAATGCTAGATTTACTACTCCAGGAGTTTTTTTGCTTTTTGTATTTTCTTTTTACTGGATAGTTTTATTTACATTTCAATTGTTATCCCATTTTGTAAGATGATGTCATACAAGTGAAGGCAGGTACAAAATAGAACGAGGCCTGTCATTGGATGAGAAGGAAGGATGAGCAAGAGAAAAGTTTTAGAGGGAGGAGGAGACTGGAGCAAGAGAAGGGAAGCAGTGGAGAGAACATGGAGGTTGATGTTAAGATTCCTCTCTGCACATTTACAGGTAGTTATAAATATTCCTAAGGGATGGATGTGTACAGGGCATTGTATGTCTAGGTGGGCAATTATATATTATCAGTTGGATCAGAGGTTATTGTGTTGTGTATCCTTTCATGTGGCGATTTAAGTTCAAGAGAGTATGTGGTGACTGGAGACACTAGACTGCCATGGAATTGGGGTGTATATTTCTGGCATGGTGGCACAGGGAACTAGATGGGTAAAGATATTGTTGCTAGGCTCAGAGAGAAGCCATCGGCAGTGTGATATGAGATAGAGCAAAGCAGATGAGAGGCTTTGCTGAGTGAAATGAAGATATCTATTAGATATCTTAGAGCACTGTGGTGCCAGATCTAGTGTGGGGTAAAAGAAACGTATTAATTATAATTTTACGGCAACATGTGGCATCCAATGTGGGGCAAGAATCCACTTGTAATCCTAAGAGTTGAAAGTTTTATTTTCTTAGTAAGAGGAGGCCAGTGCCATGATGAGTCATGTGATGTCCCAAGCTTGGAAACTTTAAACAAAGAAACACAGAAGCAGCTTGGGATGACAGGCTGTAGGTCCCCTACTGTGTGATAAGTACTGGCAGCTCAGAGAGTTAGAGATTAAAAGGTGCTTTTTAAAGAAAGTTGTTTAGAAAGTCTTTTAGGATACTCATATTCCTTCTAACATCAGCTCCACTGGAATTTTGGGTTAAAATCCTAGTTAGACAAGCTACTTCTTAATGACATGTATTATTAGGTGATTAAGTTTGTTTTTAAGAAGAAGAGAGTACAGAGATTACCCAAATCATGTGGGGATTTTCACCCATGGTTCATAAGTTAAGGAAAATTAGTTACTGATTCCAAGTAGAGAGTTGTGATAAAAGTCTTCAACAACAGGCAGAGTGAATGTAGACATATATTATAGAAGTTATTAAAAAATAAAAATCTGAGGTTCCGGGTAGAGAGCTTGACAGATTGATATATTTTGGGCTAAAGTCCTGGTTTAATAAATTGCTTATTTGATATTAGAATTGATAGAAGGTATTTAATTTGTTTTATGAATTACCCCACTAAAGGTCATATGGTTCGTTGATGCCGGCTAGTGAGGGTTTGTGATTATTTTTGTTATTTACCACAACAGGAAGCTCAGATTCTCTTAACATGGGCTCCATGGGAATTTAAGGTTGATTTCCTGATATGACAGATTAGAAAAGCCTACCAGGCTCATTGTTTAACACTATTGTTTAAACTTACTTCCTTTTTTAAAATTGTTTAATCTTCATAATGGGTGTGACTTTCATTTTTGTGGTTGTATTATTACTCTGGGAAAGAGTACAAGATACAAGCTTTTCTGGTTACAGACTAAGGGACAATATTTTGGGAGAAAGGTTTTGTCTTTGTGTTTTTAAAAAAATGATTAGGCTCCAGACACTTTCCAGAGTCATATTGATCAGATTTGATAGAGGGAGAGTGCCTGAAAAGCTAGATTTAAGAGAATCAAACAACCAGATATATCGATTCTAAACTTTTGTCTTGAGAATTGTATTTTGCAGAATGTACCTACTTAGATTCCTGATCTCAAGGACTTTCAGCTGGGTCCAGTCAAGACAGGCACATCAGGCTACAACATTTGCTCCATTTTCCCTACCCTCTAACTCCCAAAGATATCTTGATGCCCACATAAAGCTTGAAGAATTTATTGAAGAGTCATTACACCAATTCCCCAGACTTTTGCCAGGCTGAAAGTGGTTTTTCTAAGGTTGTTTTTATGTAGAATTTAGAAATGGCCGTAATTTAACAGGGAAGAATTAACTAGATTGAGTTGCACAGCCATAATCTCATTTGGTAAATAAGTTAAAGTCATTTCTTTGCTTTGGTATAGAATTTATTTATTAAAAAAGTTTAAAACTACAAGGTTTAGAGCCAGTCCTTTTATTGATGCAATTACAAACTTCTGAGTTTATTACACATGTGAGTTAAGGGCAAAATAACAAATTCATGGCTCTAAGTTAGCGTGCTTTTATTAGAGAACTTTCAAGATAATATATTAAGATAAAAGGACAACAGTCCAGATTACCTTATATAGATAGATGTTTTTTCAAAAACATCAGAAATCCACATAAAATAAAATAAAATCTTCAGAAGAGCGAGAATCTTGGGCACAAATATACCATAGTTACAACCTAGTTTCTAGTTACTACTCTCCTGTGTAAGTTTCCTTGTAAAAGTAACTTTTATTCACCAGAAATAATTGTCCCCTTGGAAGCTTACTGCTGCATAAGCTCATCCCTTTTAGTTCTTTTTGAACTCTGGATGGCTGGTTCAACTCAGTTGTTCTGACTCAAACTCTGCTCCAAGCTGACTGATTCAAACTGGCTTCTCTCAGCTTCTCACTGAATTTCTCTGCCTGACCTCAAACTGACTGTGACAATCTGCTCTAATATTCTGGCTTCCTCTCATTCTTTGCCTCACTCTGTCTTCACCTGCAACTAGTCTCTGTAAAACTGTTCTGGTCTCTCTCTCTCTCTCTCTCTCTCTCTCTCTCTCTCCTCCCCTCCCTCCCTCCTCCCTTTTCTCTAAGTCATTACTTTCCAGACTAGTCAAGTAAGAGTTGGGCCTATCCTATGTCTGACACATTCTGTCAAATCTTTCTCTGATTTGACACTTTGTCTGCAATCCAATTAGATGACACTTTCAAACATGACTGCTTCCTTCTACAATCTAACATTACTTCCATTGTTTTGGGATTAAAGGTGTGTACTAAGGGTGTGTCTGTATTTCAGCCAGAGGTGTTAAAGATGTATTGTTCCAGCTGTATCACACAGAACTAAAAGGCCTTTGATGAGATCCTTTGCCAGAGCACTACATTGCTGGATTAAAATTCCTCTACCTTTCTTCATACCGCAGCCTTCTTATGAGAAAAGAGAGGTTTAAATAAACTCAGCTCCAAAATGTGAAAGTGTTACTGAGTCTATCACTTCTCCATGCTGCAGAACCACCAGCATACTAGTGATGCTAATAAGAAAACATACCTGGATTCTTTGTTTACTTTATGTAGGATGTTACATCTAAGGACATGAATCAAGGAAAAGGAACATGCTTTTGATACTAAAAGATACAACCGAACATAGTATTAGAATAAATAGAAACAATGGAGCCTCCACATCAATACCTAGCAAGAGAATTCAGCTTTAAAAGGACCAAGACACTAGCTTTACAAACTTAATGTTACAAAGCATTAGCAATGTAACACTGGAAATGGTAGTTACTTCTCTGTACCTCAGTTACACCATCATTCTAAAACAAGCAAAAGTAACTACTTCTTAGGGTAGATGAGAGATTAAGTTAATACCTCAAAGTCTATACACAAACATCAGTATTACTAATACTATTATGTAATTTCTGTGAGAATATTCAGTTAATATATTTGCTTTTGTTCTTGGTTTTAAAAAAGGGGGTGGGAGGACACAGTCATTTTTAAAATAGTATAAGTTATTCCACATGATATTCTTAATTAATTCTTATAATATTTGAGGGATATTTTATAAGCAAAATAATCAAAGGATTTCTCAAACTTTGTTTTTTTAAACAAATGAAGATCTCAAAAAAGAGAGTCAATTTGTGTGTGAAATTCAGAACTAACTAAAGATATCAAAAACTATTTCATGGAGGTAGAAAATGCTTCAACAAGTAAGAACATTTGCAATGAAAGCAACAGGGACCTTAGTTCAAATTCTCAAATCTACTTAAAAGTCAGACATACCTACATATATCTTTAATCTTAGTGGTAGCTGGCTAAAACAGGTAAAACACAAAAGAATGCTGGTTATCCAACATAGCTGTAGCTGAAATGACTAGCTTAAGGTTTAGCAAGAGAGCATGTCTCAAAAAGTAGCATGGGAAGTAATAAGGGAAGTGACTCATTGTCCTCCTCTGCCCATGAATGCAAGCACACAGATCACAGAGATTCACACACACACAACACACAAACACACACACACACACACACACACACAATGCACACAATGTGATTTTAAATTTATAAATATATGTAAATAAAGGGAATTCTGGTATTTAAAGAAATGTTTCATTATTCTGAATTTAGAGAAAGATGCATAGTTGCTTAACACTGAGTGTCCACTCTGAATTAGAACTCTTGAGGGTAATGATTAAGAAAGGGGGTGAGGGGGCTTAGAGTGCCTTTTGTTCTCTTACAGAAGCAACCACATCTCCTGGCTCTCTGCCTCATCCTCAAGGCTTCCCATCCTCTGCTACCTCCCTCAAGATCACTCCAAACATGTCTCCTGGATCCTTCACGGCTCATTACCCAGTGACTTAGCAGTGATCTGAAGATTCTGTACCTGACAACCTTTGCAGAAGCAGAGCAGAGCCATTCACAGCCAAGGAAGCTCAGACACTATGCAAGTAATTACTACAAACTCAAAAAACCGAACACTGACTTTCCTCCACACAATATTTTTTAGAAAGCTTGTCTCAACTGAGAATTTTACATGGAAACAAAATCAGATTAAAATATGGGCTGCCACTATTACTGAGAAAATGTGGAACTTAAGCAAGAAAATTTAGAAGTTAAAATTATACAATGCAATGGTAGATGGAGAGCTTGGGTGAGCTTATTTCCTCCATCCAACAACATCTTATGGGAAACAAGCCAGAAGCTGAGCACTGTTGCTTCACCAACCTACCTGTGTGACTACGGACACAGTTCCAGAGCAAGACAAGCATCTTCGGTTTGTGGGCCCAGAAAAACGTTTTCTTAAGGTTAAGGGAAGGAAAGATGAGCCCTCTCATCTTTAGCACATGGCTTTGGCATAAATGGTAGTTTGATTGCTTTGATGAGATGAAATGGCAAGAGGGTAGAGGTCATGAAAAGCATGGGTAGAGTGGTATATGTATTATCGATCATATCTCCTTGCTGCTCTGAGGAATTTTACTGTTCTTTTTTTGCCTTTTATTGGATATTTTCTTTATTGACATTTCAAATTTATCCCCTTTCCGGTTTCCCCTCCAGAAAATCTGTATCCTCTCCCTGTGTCTATGAAGGTGCTCCCCCATCCACTCACCCAAACCCAACCTCGTCCCTGCCTTGGCATTCCCCTGCATCGGGGCATCAAACTTTCACAGGACCAAGGACCTCTCCTCCCATTGATGCCCAACAAAGACATCCTCTGCTACATATGCCCCTGGAGCCATGTGTCCCTCCATGTGTTCTCTTTGGTTGGTGGTTTAGTCCCTGGGAGCTCTGAGGGGTCTTGTTGGTTAATATTGCTGTGCTTCCTATGGGTTTCAAACCACTTCAGCTCCTTCAGTCCTTTCTCTAACTCCTCCATTGGGGGACCCTGTGCTCAGTCCAAAGGTTGACTGCCGGCATCCAGTTTTACATTTGTCAAGTTTTGGCAAAGCCTCTCAGGAGATAGCTATATCAGGCTCCTGTCAGCACGCACTTCTTGAATTCCACAATAGTGTCTGGGTTTGGTGACTGTATATGGGATGGATTTCCAGATGGGGCAGTCTCTGGATGGCCTTTCCTTTAGTCTCTGCTCCACACATTTTTTCTCCATATTTCCTCCCGTGAGTATGTTGTTCCCCCTTTTAAGAAGGATTGAAGCAACCACACTTTTGTCTTCCTTCTTATTGAGCTTCATGTAGTCTGTAAATTGTATCTTGGGCATACTAAACTTTTGAGCTAATATCCACTTATCAGTGAATGCATATCATGTGTGTTCTTTGTGATTGTGTTACTTCACTCAGGATGATATTTTCTAATTCCATCCATTTGCCTAATAAGTTCATGAAATCATTGTTTTAGTACCTGAGTAGTAAGTACTTCGTAGTATAAATGTACCACATTTTCTGTATGCATTCCTCTATTGAAGGGCATCTGGGTTATTTCCAGCTTCTGGCTATTATAAATAAGGCTGCTATCAACATAGTGGAGCATGTGTCTTTGTTATATTGGAGCATCTTTTGAGTATATGCCCAGGAGTGGTATAGCTGGATCCTCGGGGAGTACTATGTCCAATTTTCTGACGAACCTCCAAACTGATTTCCAGAGTGGTTGTACCAGTGTACAATCCCACCAACAATGGAGGAGTGTTCCTCTTTCTCCACATCCTCATCAGCATCTGCTGTCCCCTGAGGTTTTGATCTTAACCATTCTGACTGGTGCAAGGTGGAATCTGCAATCTGATTTGCATTTCCCTGATGATTAAGGATGTGAAACATTTCTTTAGATGCTTCTCAGCAATTCGTTATTTCTCTTTGTTTAGCTCTGTAACCCATTTTTCATAGGGTTATTTGGTTCTCTGGAGATCTTTGTATATATTGGATATTAGCCCTCTCTCAGATGTAGGGTTGGTAGAGATCTTTTCCCAAACTGTGGCTTGCCTTTTTGTCCTATTGATAGTGTCCTTTACCTTACAAAAGCTTTGCAATTTGCTGAGATCCCATGCCTATTGCTGATCTTAGAACATAAGCCATTGGTGTTCTGTTCAGAAAAATTTCCCCTTTGCCCATGTGTTTGAGACTCTTTCCCCACTTTCTCTTCTATTAGTTTGAGTGTATCTGGTTTTATGTGGAGGTCCTTGATCCACTTGGATGTCAGGTTTGTACAGGGTGATAAGCATGGATGATATGCATTTTTCTACATGCTGACCTCCAGTTGAACCAGCACCATTTGTTGAAAATGCTATCTTTCTTCCATTAGATGGTTTTACTCCTTTGTCAAAGATCAAGTGACAATAGGTGTGTGGGTTTATTTCTGGGTCTTCAATTCAATTCCATTGATCTACCTGCCTGTCTCTGTACCAATACCATAAAGTTTTTTTATTACTATTGCTCTGTAATACAGCTTGAGGTTAGGGATGGTCTGATTCCCTCAGAAGTTCTTTTAGTGTTGAAAATAGTTTTTGTTATTCAGGATTTTGTGTCATTTCAAATGAGTTTGCAATTTGCTCTTTCTAAGTTTATGAAGAATTGAGTTGGAATTTTGATGGGGTTTGCATTTTCACAGAGAGAAATTTGACTTTCATTTATAATCTTTTCACCTCCCAGCAATCAAATGTTCATACAACACTCCCAAAAGGTGGCAATACTATTACAGTTGCCTGTATCTGTCATTTTTAGCAATCCTTCATGATCTTCATTTTGCACAGACATCTGTATCTGGGAAGGGACTTCAGAATAGTCTTTTGCCCAATTCCATGTGGGACTTTGTAAATATTTTCAAAGTATTAGTGCTTTAAACTAATTTTCACTAAAATATTAATGGCTTCCATATAACAGTGTCATTGTAAATGTGGCAATTCAGTACTCTAAATCAATCCCATGAGAAATTGTGACATTTTTCTTTGAAAAACCATTTCAAAAGCTTGTGTTTTTGGTGTCCCATTATGGTGCCTTTCAAAAGAGATAATCAACCTCAATGTTATAGAAGTGAGGTTCTGTTATATGCCTTGGCAAAGGAAAGTGATTGTTGAAAGGAATGTAGCTGAGTTGTAAAGTGCTTGCCTAGTATACAATGTTCCAGACTCAGTTACCAAGTCGCCTATGTCCCAGCACCTTGGAGATAAATTCTGAATGTCAAGTACACACATGATATTTAGACAATCATGTTAAGTAGCCCATAACACAATTTTATTTTTAGTTTTTTATTTTACCTCATGCTTGAAGATGGGATTATCAACATTTGCCTATTAGATTAGAGATAGTAAAGACACAGAACCTCTCAATTCCACTGAAATTACTTAAGTAAGTGAATCAGTACTGTTGCTTTATTAGATATGTGCTACGAAATAGAAAGAAAAAGTTTGCACCATGGGCTATAATCTACTTGCATTTCACTAATAAGAAGCACCCTGGTTCTAAGTCCTACTTTGCTTTGTGGTATGTTAGCTATCATACTGTGAACACAAAGGCTGCTGTGCTCTACATTAGAGGTTATTAATTAAAATATATTTTTCAATTAATTAAGTGCTGAAAATCTGCCTGCTCTAATCTGTAGTTTTGATGATTGAAAAGAATAAACCAAGTACATATTCTTATTCTCACTGAAGTGTGACTTGCTAGCTTCAGAAGGAAGGCATTCTTATGTGACTCATGAATCTGAGATTCATTGGTAGAGAGACAGGAAGTCACTTCCTCTATTTAAAGCATAGAGGTGTCACTGGAGCAATACAAAGCTGACTGTGTGGTAATGTCAAAGAGAATCAACTTCAAAAGAAGAATTCAGTATATGGTCCAGAAGCCAGCACTGAGATTTTATTCATGTTGATATAAAAGGATAATATTTTGGGGTTACTGGTTCCTCTCTTATCAGTTCACTACAAACTCTGCATTAGGATGCTTTTCTGTTTACGCTAGGGAAGGTTCCCTTTGAGATGAACAAATGTCTCAGTTTCATTTCTTACAGTTCTGATGTGTGCAACCAAGCAAAGATATATTCTCAGTTGGGGACATTTCTGATTAAGAAAATGCATAGGTCTTCCAAAACTACAAGTACCTCATCTAAGAATCCCATCATCTAGATGGTAATCTGTACAGGACTGAAGAATTCTTCATAGGCAATCTGGGGAATCCTGAGGTGTGGACCCTCCTCTGAAGAAGGGTAGGGGAATTTCTGTTTTGTATGAGTACTTATCTCAAATCAAGGGCATAAATGCAAAATATTGCAAACTGTAAATGATAGGACCTAGGGCGATGGTTTGGTGGTTAAGAGCACTGACTGCTTTTCCAGAAGACCTATGGTACAATTTACAACACCCACATAGTGACACACAACTAGCTGTAACTCTAGCCCCAGGGGGTCTAGACACTCTTAAGGCTTTGAGGGTACTACATATGCATGGTCTCAGACATACATTCAGGGAAAACACTCACCCACAAAAATAAAAAATAAAAAACAAAAATAAGAAAAGAAAGGAAGAAAAAAGAAAAAGAAAAAAGAAGGAAAGCTCAATAGGGAATGTACACATTAGGTTGAATGTACACGTTAGGTTGAATGTACACATTATCTGCCTTTACAGGCTCAGGAGGAGCTCTTTCTATTTTTAATCATACTTAGCTTTTAGTTGGGAAACTTCAGGTAATTCTTCTGAAACTATCTTCAAGACTTTAATCTTCAATTCACAATTCTGATGTATCTTATATGACAAAATCAATATATTTCATAGTAGTCCTTAAAATAATTATTAAAGTCTTAAATAAAAAGATTCCAAGGGGTGGGTATTTGTAAAATGGAAACATGGGTCTTAGTTCAGGGTAATCCACTTTGAAATGTTATAATAATTCCAATTTATAAAACTCCTAGGAGTAAAATGAAACATAAGCCTGAAATGATCTTGAAAATACAATGCCTTTGACCGAAGAAATAAATTTCACTGGTAGACTTTGATCATTTAAAGCAGTGAGGAATATCTGCTTCATTTTCAGCAGGACAAGGCCACATTAAAGCCAGACCATTCCATCAAAGGAGCTTGATTATGTTCTCAGTGTTTTAAATTATTCATACGATGGGTGACACAAATACATGTTTAAGTGGTTGCAAATTTAAAAAATCAATATTCCCAAAGAACTAAAATTATGCCCAATCATAAATAAAAATTAATTCACCTGCATATTTTGATCTACAACTTATGCTAGAAGAGAAATACTTTTTTGCATCAACTTGTATTCATTATATTTCATACAAATATAGCTCAAATTAAATACAACCCTGTCAAGTAGAATGTGTGTGTGTGTGTGTGTGTGTGTGTGTGTGTGTGTGTGTGTGTGTGTGTTCTATGCACTTTGTTTTTCAGATGGTCTGGAGCGAGATGTGGACTGCCATGTTCCAGGGAACCAAGAGCATCCCAGACCCATTGTTCCAAAGGAAATGAACCTATCTGGGAATGCACTGGTGTGCTCTGCATGGAACGTGGAAAATAGCATATGTCACTACTGTACAGTACACAACAGACAATTATGATTCAACTGTCCAAATTATAATCAGTTTGACAAATGTCCACAAACGTCTTCATTCTATTTTATATTTTCCCTAAGACAAGGCAATCACACAACCAGACAATTCCATCAGGGAAGCTTGTTAGCTGCTTAGTCTGTTAAACCCTGGTTGCCATAGCATCTAGAGTTGAAAAAGCTGCAGATTGGCATGAAAAAGCATGTCGACAATTGCCCTGTCACAGCATGCAAGCCAGGTCTGCTCAAAGGCAGCACACTACAAGTTTTCTTTCCCAGTTTGCACTACCCCATGCTGTTTAATAATATCCATTTACTAGTATTGGGATTGATCTAGCGCAGTGTAAAATTCACATCTAGTGAGACTTAGCTTTTCACATGGAGTGAATTCTTTAACAAATGAGAGTGTGGCAATTAATTTAGAAATGTAATACTGTATGCTCTATAAGAAGTACATTTAGATTTAATAAAGAAACTGTCCAAAATTTTAATGCACTGTTTTAAAGAGCACAATAGTTTTACTTGGCATTTTTTCAGTTGACTTTCTAGTCATTTCTGAAGCCTTGTTAGTCATACTTCAGTGATGACAGACAGCATTCAAATTACAGTAGTATATTTTAAAACATGTTTTAATCATGCCATAGTCATTTCTTCTTCATATGCATGCTATAATTTAATTAAGGACATATATTTCTAAAATAACTATAATTTAATTAAAGATTAATATCCAGAACACTGAAATTATAGTCTAGAAAGCAATGTGCATCAATTTTTTCCAGAGGGATCATATATTTAGTGGTGAAAAATTACCATGTATTAATAAGAAAACTTAGTGTTCTACCAATGGGAATTCAAAACCCTGCCAACTCTCAGATTTATGTAGTCTATAGATTTTGAATAAAGTAAAGTGTGTTTACAAACAACAGTTGGTAACTTACTAGAACTGTAAAAATATTTAAAATATCTACAGAAATTTTGACTCTTGGGTAATTATTTCAATTAAGACGTTCATAGCTATATTACTTATTACTCAGACTCCGCCCATTCCCTCTTGTCCTAATATTTCTTCAATTTAAGTTTTTGATTTCACAAAGAACAAAATAATCTAAAAATATACAACCCACTAAACCAATATGAGTTTCAAGTGAAAGAATTTTTAGGTATTATCCACCACACATTCTCTTTCTTTTGATGTTCCTTGCTTTGTTCTTGTGGTATAACAAAGGCATTTTCCACTTTGTATTGAGTGACCTCATCATTTTGAACTTTCACGTAAGAAAGCTTATCTGCAACATGAGAAAGTGATGAACTGACCAGGAAACGCTGAAGTGATGGTTGTTCTTCACATTCTGAAGCTACTGAACACCTTTCCCACTTTCTTTTTCCTAAACAAGTTTGTGAAATATTTTCAATTGAATTATCAAAGCAAAAGGCCTTCAGTTTTATATGGGCAAGGGCATTTGCATGCAATCATGCAGATATGCACAAACAATACAAAAACATACCAAAAACATACACATGACACAAACACAGCACACATAACACACCACACCACACACACACACACACACACACACACACGCACATTCATACATGAAAAGAGTGACACAGAGTGGATCTCTTCAATCACTAACGTTAAGCCCCTAATTTTCTAGGAATCCTCAAAATAAATCTCAAAATCTTGACATAAAACTTGGTTCACATATGGTGTCCATGAATGTGTTTTCTTATACCACATCTTCCAGGTTTTTTTTTAAAGGAGGAAAGCTGTTTACTTGTTAAAGGTCTTTTTATAAGCTTTGATGACTCAAAAACACCTTCATTTTAACACATGGAATTTGGCAACGAGTATAACCATGCTACCATTTGAAAGACTTTGATATTTTGAAAAGAAGAAGATTAAAAACAACAACGATTGAGAATAAGTTGGCTCTGATGTCTAGAACAAAAATTTCCAAAATATGAATTTTAATGTGAAGACTTACTAGGGAAATGTATCTGCCAGAACAGCATAACCTATCAAAGCCCTAGTTATCACAAATAAATAACAGCCAGTAGTGCCACAGACTTTACCCTGGTGTTGCAAGATAAAATATGGGATCAAACTGTGGCAAAGAAGAAATGGCAGGTTGGTATGTAAATGTTCACATAAAATGGAAAGGAAGCGTGGGGGTATCTTGTCTTCTAATTACATTTTTTTCATTTTACATTTGCATTAACTGTGCAATTGCATTTAACATTGGTTTATTTTTTCCAATTTCTTTAATTTACACTCAGTTTGGTGCAGAGTAGTTCATGCTGGATTAAAATAGGGCATCACCTCTGATCTTGTCTTAGAACACACACACTTTTCTACACAACCTAAAACCTGGACCTCACAGAAACCAGAACAGAATTCTGTAACTCAGAGTACCTTATTTGCAACCACAACAACTCACAGTTGTTTAAGCCCAAGGTTATCTCTTGACAATGATTTGAAAACATATGCTGTCTTTGTTTCCTGCCTTCATTCACAATATGCATTCCCAATATATTTTAATTAATTATGTATGAACTGCATTTTCTTTTTACACCTGACCGATTTCCTGTTTATTCTTGTATTTTAATATAGGAAAATAAGAATGGCGCATTTCAACTCTTTAGAAAACGTTCATTAGATGCGATGACTAATACAGACATGCTCTATAAACCATCTCATTTTGCTTAGAGCCAAATTTTTAATTGAAATTCTACAAAGAAAATGTCAATAGTCTTAGAATTCCATAGAAAGGGGAAAACACTCTGACTTGTGATCAGAGGGAGTATATTGCCATGACATGATTCTTTTAATAGAAAAAAAATCACAGATAAAGATACACAACACAACATTGTTTTGTTTCTTAAAACATCTAAGTCATTTAATTTCCCTAGTGAAGCGCTAGCTTACAAGGAATGTAAGTTTCATACAAACACATGCGTTCTTGGGTGAGGCAGTTCTTGCTTCTCTGGGTGATTTTGCCTTGTTCTGAAATTGTCTTCACCTGACGCAGAGCGCATTAACTGCTAGATAGGCATCACACTGTCTGTCTCCATGCTGTAGCATACAGCCGTGAATTTGCTACGATCTGTTTAATCAGCAGTGCATTGATTTTCCCGCAGCTTTACTTCATTTTAGCCCCATAGCAGGCTTCTGTAATTTCCTTTGGACAAAGTGTAACCAAACTGTGCTAAGTGATGTTGATTTGCAGGCAAAAGTAAAGGGGTAAATATAAATTAACAAGCTATAAACATTTTACAAGTGGGGAGTCAATAAAAACAGTGTCTGCAGTTTCTTTAAAAAAAAATGATTTGAAGCAGATTGTTAACAAAGGTGTCCAAAGAAACTGACATGAGTCTGAGAATAATTTTTGCGCTTTGTGATTAAGAATTGATCAGTCTAAAAGCCTCAGATGCAACTGAATCACCCATAAGCTGCTGGCCTGAAAAGGCTCAGCGGGGGCTGGTATTTGTTTGTTAAACTCCCATGATTCCAAGTAGATAATTGGTCTGTGAAGTTCATGGCAGAATCTGAATTTGCTTTCTTGCTTCCCAGCTGGCTGAGCACTGGTTTATAGACTTCTGTGTACAAATTTAGCCAGCAGCAAACCTCACATCTTTAATATAAAAGGTGTTTTGTTGTGTTTTTCAGGTGCTGAGTAGAAAGCCCACACTCCAGAAGCTCATTAAAAGGGCCAAGTTACAGTACAGGTTTATTCCTGTCACAGCGTTTCTGAAAACAGTGACAAGGATTAATATGTTCCTTTAGTACTGGAAAAAGCCTGACACAATCCCTTGTGAATTTGATCATCTGTTTCATTGCCTGTAGAAGATTCAGCCTCCTATTAGATCTGAAAGTTACAGCTGTAAACCACTACTGGAAAGGTTTCATAAGCTACTGCACAACCCTCGGGCCAAGTTAATTGTTTTATTAAACATTCACTAATTTGGTTATTATTTATTTCATAACTCGCCCTTATAATCATGTACTACTCTTCCTCAAAGTCAAGAGTGTCTTAGCTCTTTGGTTGCCCAGAGCAAATAGAGACACAGTGGTTTAAATTCCAGGCAGTTTCAATAAAAGTTCCTGTGGACCAGTGTGTTGTAGAACTATCCAGTTTACATACTTTAAGTCTTAAAAAGGTCTCATTTTACAAACATCAAAGTCTAATGTTTCTATTAAAAATAATAACGCCATGAATATAACCTTTCTGTTCTGACTAGTTGTGCAACAGTACACATTAATTGTTAGTGGATGCTACACGTCTAACACAACTTACCATGTGACACATGCAAACTTTAGGAAATCGTAAACCACAAATGCTTGTCTTATGACAAACTAAATCTACTTGATATTTTTTTTAAACTAAAAGATTTCGTAATGTACATTTATCTATCATAAAACAAACATGCTTAAGAATTGAGAACTCTTTAACCTGCTCTTTCTCCTCCTCTTTCTGTTCCTCTTGCTCCTCCTCCTCCCCTTCCTCCTCCTCCTCCTCCTCTATCTCTTAGGCTCATTGAGGAATGTCTACTCCTTCCCTTTTTCTTTTATTGTGAAGACAAATGCAGAATTCAAATATTAGACACAAAAAATGCATATCTAAAATGGTTTCAAATGGTGGGGATTCAGAAAATAAGAAACATGCAAATGTAAAGGTTGAAATGTAAAGCTCCCAGTGTCAAGATTCCCACGACCACCTTCACCCCTACTTTATATTAGTGTCGATTATGTCAAAGTTGAGTGACATGAAAAAGCTTACAGAAGTTGTGTTTGTAGTTTCCTATATCCACAGATATTTATCCCATAACATTAGATTCTAAATAGAGAATAAAGCTACCTTGTTGTTGTCCTCAAACAAGAAAAATGAAATCAAACCAGCAGTGAAAGACCAGCCAAGAAAAACACACTCTATCCCTTATGTACTACTTCTTTCTCTTTCTACCAGCAAAATCCTTTGCTTCATGTTTTCCTTCAACAGAATCCATAATAGCAATAACAAAATAATTGGGAGTATGATCATGTACTTCAAAATGTCCAACTGACACCATGTGAGTTCCGTGTGTCTCGCACATCTAAATAAGAAGGAGACCGTGCATCATGCTATAATGCCAGCCACTGCTTTGTACTGAAGGGCCACATAATCTGCACTCAAACTTGGCCACAGAGTTAAATGTCCCTTCATTAGTGTTCATTAAAATGAACACACCACGGATGGTTTGGTGGAGACAGCTGCAATCCCTGATGAGTTTCATCCCTTGAGCTGTCCTATTATATTTCACTTCCATACATAATGGCAGCATAGTTATTTCTATTTATAGTATTTCTTTCAATGTTTTTGTAAGATTTCCCTTATGACCATGATTCAATAAAAAACATTTTGGCCAAATGTTAGGCAGTGTTTCCTTCAGTTGTCAACACTGATGGTTGCATCATTATTGCATATAGCATGTTTCTTATAACATAAAGCATGTAATAATGACTCCCATGCATAATGCTATGGATAATTGGTATGAGGACATTATTTCAAATTAACTCAAACGTATGATTTAATGTTGAAACCTAACTTTAAATTTAATTCTTTAAGTACACAACACATACATTTTTTAAAGATGTTTTTTACTTAATGTGTATAAGTGTTTTGTCTATATATATGTGTGTGTGTGTGTGTGTGTGTGTGTGTGTGTGTGTGTGTGTGTGTGTGTGTGTGTGTTTGATGTGCATGCCTGATACCTACAAAGGTCATAGAAGGGTACTGGATCCCCTGAAATTACAGATGATTAGCCTCTATGTCGGTACTTGGAACATAATCCTGGTTCTTGCAAGACACCAAGTGCTCCTAACCACTGAGCCATCTCTCTATTTCCCCTTTTCTACATGTTTATTTTTAAAAAGACACATATATCTTAGTCAACATTTTTAAGATGTTGTACTTATCACATTTAATAAAAAATCGTGTTATCCTATGAATGAACCAAGGATTCATGACTTTAGAACAATTAAGTCAGTATTCTTCAGGATCAATAATTCTCACTGAAAGATTTTTAATTCCAGGACTTCTAAACCCTTATGTGGTCATCAGTGTTTTGCTAGCTGGGTTGTTGACTCTTGTTCACAGGAAAAACTCTTGCATTACTTTCAATCAACCTTGGACATGCATTGACCACTCAGTCAGTGTTCATTAAATTGAATTATTTAGGTGTTGAAGATATATGGTGTCTATCTATGTTGCCTTTACCGATTTTATCAATTCTTGAATGTATGGTAAAGGTGTTGTTCTTTGGGTCTGTGTCATTAATAATTACAAATTATCACTGATTATATTTATTGTACTTTCTAAAGGGAAATAATATCAATAGGGATTAAAAGCCAGAAAATATTGTCTCCATGTCATTTTAAAATGCTGTTACTTTCGTAAATGGAAGTTAATATTTTTAAGAGTGAGAACAATGTTGGGAATTTGAAGTATTTCCCTCTTTTACTGTCTTTTTAAGTCTATAAAATATAGATCCCTATGAAATATTAATAAGCATGGGCATAAATATAAGAAGAATGCTAGGAGGAATGATTGCTATAGACTTATGAGAGCATTAATCAGCCACATCGTTCATTAGAAATTGCATATAAAAATATAATGTTTAAATTTTGCAGCTGCTTGATTTGCGTATGTAAACACGGAGACCTTATATTTGCCATAGAAATTTATACCAAGAGAAGACGGAGATACATATGATTTGTTCAAACATAACTTGACTCTAGAGTTTAGCCAGTTAAAAATAGCTAAATGTTTCAACTTGCAAAGAACATCTTTGTGGACAAAAGAACAAATATTTTCCACACTCAGACTAGAAGGGCACACACAAAACCTTCCCACGTTTACTTTGCACTAGTCTCAAGGTTTGCACTTTTGGGCCCTTTCCTGTCAGTTCCTGATCTCAGATATTAAATACTAGAAGAATGGGCATTGAACTAAGTTTCATAGCTGTATGAAAAGAATGAGGCAAACTCCTAAGATAACAAAATTTATGCTAACAGTGTCAATCAGACACTTTAAAAAAAGTGCTGTTTCTGTAGAATGATTAATGAGTGACATCTTTGTTAACTTCTCTGCCATTAAGTGGTGGTCCCAAATTTATGTTGATTAATAAGACACTTTCCTGGGAAACAAATCCAGGACTGAGTTTCATCCAAGTAATCTTTACCATTTCCTTAAGTGGAAATGGTGCTTTGTTCCCTCGATTTCCTTTATTCTGAATCGTACTGCACCTATCCTCTCAAACACATCCTAAACAGGGAATCAGATACGCGCTGTAATGCGCTGAAGAGGAGCTGCCCTGAGTTCAAACAACCTCTGAAAGTTAAAAATAAGTCAATGATTGATTGTCTATGAATAAGGAATGTTGCCGATCACAGTGTTTTGTGAAGACACTGAATAAAATGAATGATCTGAGCTTTTTCATCTCAGTCTCAAGCTCCCCTGCTTTTTGTAAGTTCCTTTATTCCTGAATATCAAACACTTGACTCTATTCAGGCATTTTTTTTAACATTTATACAAAGGCTATGCATCCAATTAGCAGAGGTGTCATCAGTGCAGATAATGTATCCAGGGAAATTTGATAATTACAATAACAAGAGAGGAATAAATATTTACATATGGTATATTTATGTTTAGCTCATGACCAAGCATAATGCCATAGATAGGAAACTTAAACTGAAGCTACCTCTTTGCTCACTAATCACAGATTGTCTTTTGGAAGACTTACTTTGAAATTGAAAATATGGCTATATGCCTAGTTGGTTCTTAGAGGGAGCTTTTTCTTTAGGGAGGAAATTATAAGAGGTGAGAGTTACTAGTGTCTACCCAATTTTGTCAACAATATTAGTTAGGCTTATAATTTATAATAGAACACTATAGTAGGTATTATATATAAATACTATAATAATTAGCATAGAGATTTTAGGATTCATGTCTCTAAAGCATTATACTTTACTGGAGAGCTGAACTATATATCAAGAACACTTAGAGGAATAAATTAATTAAGCAGATTTGGAAACACACAAAACAAAATCGCAAAAACCCCAAAACAAATAAACAAATAAAAAAACACAAATTGGGCACATAACCAAATACAGTGAGATCACTCAAAACATTATAACATTGTTTTAAAGCTGAGTTTTGAAGCAATTAAGTACTTATTGTAACATAATGAAAAGGTTTTTATTTGTTCATACTAGGATTCCATGTAGAAGACTGACATTTAACTTTTATAAGAAAAACTAGAATAGAAAATCAGTTGCCAGATGATCTTCAAAGAATACACATCAGCTAGAAACAGCCTGTGTTCTGAAGCTATGAATCAGCAACGCCAAATACCACCCATGTCCTGATTCCCCCTTTCTTGTACATGATTCATAGTGTAAAGATCTAGAAGTCAGTCAGATTCCTCAGCCCACAGCACAGCACTGGAACTGTATTCCAGGACACAAGCCAGGAAAGAGTAAGATGAGCATGGACCTTCTGAAGAGCATCTGTGGGAAACTCACTCTGCAACATCCTGTGGCACCACTTTGGTACATTCTGGGCAACTCTTTCAGTTTTTCTCTTACTTTGCCGACATCAGCAAATCAGAGCTGCATAGGGGGAAGGCTGAAGATGAATGTAGGGCACACATTGGGTAAAATAGGAAAACTAAGTTCTTATTCAGAAAGCACTAAATGCAGGTAAGCAAGTGCTTCTGACACTGGTAGTACAGCTGCAACAGGGAACAGAGACTGTCTTACCAATGGTAACAAGATAAATCTAAGCAGCTAAGCTTGAAAAGTATGCTTAGACATGAGACAGTGGAATTAAACACAGGCACACTTCAGTTCAAACAACTATTTATAGATTTTTGAAGTGGTAAGCATAAAAGATTGCCCGAAGGAGCTTTCACAGACGTTATGAATGAAAATGTCTCAGGTGTGTGTGTTTGAGGAGGTGGAGGGGAAGGAAGGGGGATAGAGAGAGGGAGAGAGAGAGAAATCTTGATTTGCACTTATTTAAATGTCAACCAGAAGCTTGGTGTATAAGTGAAAACTATTGGACTTAAAGGCAATCGTCCTTTTTCAAGAAAAAGAGGAATAAGTGCTTGACTCTGCTTTTATAATTGGTAAATTTTGTAAGTACCTGGGATAGCCTATTCCAAAAGGATGGATAAAGAAATATAAACATTGCAGCTCACTGGACATCCTCCAAGGAGTGCGCACATGTGAGCATGCACAGGCACACACACACACACACACACACACACACACACACACACACACACACACACACCACTTCTGCCGCCACTGCCACCGCTGCCACCACCAACACCAATATCAGCTTTCCATATCTTAACTAATACAAACTCCATTTACCCAAATTGAAATGGTAGAAAATTCGTCATTTATTACTTTTGTAACTATTCTAATCCTATTGGCAGTATTTTATTAAAGCTTGCCTTCTGATATATTTCTCGAAGTTATTTCTTCTTGTAGGCTATCTGGAAGGTAACTCTTTGTTAACTCTCCACTGCTGTCATGCAGTCTAGACCTGAGAGACTTGCCAGCAATGTCACCAAAGTAGTAGCACATCTCATTGTCCTTCACTGTTTTCCCTCATACTGTGGTGTTTTCCTGACAACCAGAATATCTTTGGAGAGAGTGGAAATCAAATTGTGCTATTTGTGTGCCTAAAACTGTTGGATAAATGACCCCAGTGCTCTTCACTTTATCTCAGCGCATTGGCACATTGCTATTTTGGAGATGCTTTGAGATCACTCTTTTCTGAGTGCCTATGCATTCACTCTTTGCCCTCCCCTAGGAACCTGTACCCACAAAGCTGACTCCTTAACTCAGGCCTTCAGCAACCTGCCCATCTAGTAACATACCTGTCCACAGGAAACTAAGCTCTACATGCCTGTGCATTATCTGTCCTTTGCATTTTAATTTCCCTGCCACAAAACAATCTCTTGCCCAATAAAGAACTTAGTCAATATCTGTGGGGAAATTAATGGCAAGGATAGATGTTAAAGGTATCAATAATATACTTTTTAACTAAGGCATCCTTTTGGACAAACTGATGAGAGGCCAGGATATCTCTTAACACTCGTAGTGTGAAAGGAGTGTTGGAACAACAAAGCAAAAGCCAGTTCAGTAGCTTTCAAGGTTTGAAATGGAGTTAGAAAGTAATCATGGAATTGAGTACAAGAGACTCTCATAGAGGAAACAAGTTTATTTACTCAGGACAGTTTTAGTTTAAAACTTCAACCTCATTATTAACCAGGCTTCCTCTCTCAAATGGAGTTTTTGACTAAAAATTGATATGGTAAACTGTATAGTCAAAAATGTTCAGGAGCCATCCATGGAGTTTCCTCAAGCCAGATTAATGTGGATTTTCTTATAGTTTTGTATCATCTTAACTTGCTCCTGTGAAAACAGGAACACTCAGATGTTTTCCAAAGTCAGGAGGCCTCAAGGGGATTCGTGTGGACTTCTCCACCAGCTGCTTCAGTGACTTTGCAGTAAGCAATCAACCAGGGAACACAGCCTGAGCTCCTGCAAAAGTATTTGGCATAAAGGAATAACAGTGCTACTTCTGATGCAAGAACAGCACGTACTTCCCTGAATCATCCAGTCAGACCAAAGATGGAAGGAGTCCCAGAACTCCAGCTGGGCTAGGCTCCTGCTTCAGGAAGCTAAATAAAAACTGGATCTAATGTCTGAGAGCCCTGTCTTACTATGCAGGTAAAATCGGCCACATGAAGACTATATGACATGAATGAACCAAACCAAACTGGGTCCCTGTCTGACAGCTTTGCTACTACAGTTATAGAGATGGATGTAGTAATTTCTCCATCAGTTTAGTATGGATTTAATATGGATTTCCAGCTGTGGATTTTTATAGCAACTAAAAATAACTTCTTGTCTTTGATGAAATTTTATTATTTTGTTGTGAGAATTAGTATGTAATATAAGTATCTGCCTAAAGCCTTATACTTTAATAGACGAAGATTTTGTACAATATTTTTGAGAAGTAAGGTTCACAATTATTTCTGTTGTGTGAGTAACAAATGTTAGTCTCAGCAAGGTTAATCAACATCTTCAAAATTATCCAAGTAGAAACTTAAGTTACATTTAGCCCTGCCAACCACAGGCCAGTGCTTAGTCGGTGTTTTGCCTGTTATTTGTTGTTATTTAGTACCCAGGGGTGTGACTAAATGGAAAGTAAAAATTACCTCAAACTAGGGGTTGGGGATTTAGCTCAGTGGTAGAGCGCTTGCCTAGCAAGTGCAAGGCCCTGGGTTCAGTCCCCAGCTCCGAAAAAAAGAAAAAAGAAAAAAAAATATCTAAAACCTACAGCTAAGAGATGAGTGATCTGATTTTATATTAATTAAAAATAGGTGTATTTGTATACTAAAAGTTAAAAAACCACTTGACAATTTTTAATAACAACAACTTAAAAACTATTCCACTTGGTTGGGCATATTTTCAATATTTGACAGTATTTTCTCAAGTCTAATAGTAATAATAGTTCCACAATGGATGGAAGAAATAGGATTATAAAGATTATTCTCTGGTCCCTCACTCTTCATCTCCCTTTGGTTTTGTTTTTTGTTTGTTTGTTTGTTTGTTTGTTTGTTTGTCTGTTTTTTGAGACAAGACCTTACCCTGTGCCCAGATAGGTCTTGAAATTCCAGCTATGATCCTACATCAGCCTCCCAAATGCTGCTTTTACTGACACAAGCCACCACTGATGAATACAACAGTTCTAATCCAATCTCACTCATAATTCTCTCAAATTATTTTCATTTTTCGGAAGATAAAACAAAGGTCAAGAAAAGTCTAAACCAGACAATGTAAGAAATTATCCCCACATATTTTTGCCTCCATAATGTATTAACTTCTATTTCTGCTTCCTGTTCTGCAAAAATTGAAGAATAATGACTTTCCTCCACATTATGGATTGTTTTATTGACAATGATATTACTTAGAAAAATGTTTTCTATCTTTGTTTAATTGAAAATAGATTTTTCATTCAATATATTCTGATTATGGTTTCTCCTTCCCCAACTCCTCCAAGATCCTCCCCATTTTCCTTCTCACCCAAGTACACACATTTTCAACCTCTCATTAAAAAACAATCATGCTTGTAGAGAAAATAATAAAATCATATAAGACAGCAAAAACACCTGAAACAGGGCAAAACAAACAAATAAACAAAACCAAATAAACCAAGTAGTCAAAGAAAAAGCATATAGACACAGACTCATGTGATCATGCAAACAGGAATCCATAACAACACAAAACTGGAAGCCCTAATATAAACAAAAGGAACCTGAAGGTTAAAAAAAACCTCCTGACAAAATATTATGAGACAACAAACCTCCAAAGATATCATTGGTTTAGTTTTGTATTAGCCATCTGCTGCTGGGCATAGGCCCTTAAGAGTGATTTGAATCTATGATGAGATTTTATTGAGGACAACTAATTTCTCATTTGCAAGTGGTTATCACTTGGAAATATCTTCTAGCATACTGATAGGAGCTCATTGTTCTCCTCTTCTATCAGCAATGGAACCTCATCTAGAACAGATCTGAGCAGGTCTTTGCATGCTACCACGGTCTCTGTTAGATATTTGATGTAGATATCCTATTCAGGATTGAATATTCCAAGGCCTGCCTCTCTCCCTCTCCCTCTCCCTCTCCCTCTCTCTGTCTCTCTCTGTATCTGTCTCTCTCTCTCTTTACATTGTCCAGCTGTTGCTATAAACTCTCCAATCTACAATGATGACTTCCGTACAAGATGTGCTAGGGCAACAGTGACACAAATCTTGTAGGAGTAACAAATTAAGATTTGATTGGATTTAAGGCCTACTTCATGAGATGGAACCCATCCCCAAAATTGCTTTGCTTTGGTGGCCAAGGGTCTGTAACTAGATAGCCTGGGAACCTAGGGAAAAAAATCAAATTCTACTCTTCTGCTAAAGGAGCATAGTAATAAAATGATTCACATCGACATTCCTTTATGCTCATAGATCTGTGCATTGCTTAGACATCATCACAGAATCTTCCTCCTTCAGTTAGAAAAAAATTTTTATACAAAGCCTGTGATTTCTTTCATTCTACACTGAGGCATGACAAGGTGATCTATGTCTATTCTTGGGTATAAAAGCATCCATTCACCAATAACGTAAGACTATGTGATTCTGGGACCACAGATCTTTTCCTCTAACATGAGCTACATAGACTGTGAGTAGTGCCTAAATATATCTATGGGGAAAAAATGTCACATTTTGTCCAAATAATTTACAGAAAGGTTGCTTTAAAAATACCTTAGCATCCTTTTCTCTTTTGATCACTTCTGGAAATGATCTCTTCCCAGTATAATAAAAATTTCCACCTCCAGGAAGGAGAAGAGGTGAGTTAATGTAAAGGAAGACTAAGAAACAGTAAAATTAATGGTTTATGGTTGTATACTATCATTATTATAATAATAATTGTATTATTATTACTATTATTCATGTTCTGTGTGTGTGCATATGTGAGAGAGAGAGAGAGAGAGAGAGAGAGAGAGAGAGAGAGAGAGAGAGAGAGAGAAACCTGAGTGTAAGGTCCTTAGAGAAGGACAAAGGATGGCCTCAGATTCTGTGCATATTGAGTTACGGAGCCACTGTGGTTTTATGCTGAGAACTGAACTCTAGTCCAATATGAGAGAAGAGCTCTTAACCATCAAGCCATCTCTCCAAGGCCCATAAGCAAGAATTTGAATTGCAGAAATGAAAATACAAACACATTGTTTCAAAAGATGACGTGAAAAATGAATGTGAAGAATGTGCAGAACGTGTAATGTGAGACAGGGCCTGGTCCCGCTAAGTAAAAACTCTACCACTGAGCTAAATTCTGAGTTCTTAAATAAAATTTTAATTCCAAAATACATTTGCAAAATATATCCATTTTAAAATTTGATTGAAATGAATTTTTTCCATTTTCTTCATTTTTTACTGTTAAAGATATAAGCCTGATCACAGAATTTAATACAAAGGAAATTTCCATAGAATGACTATGAAGAGACTATCTTCTACCACAAGCAGGTCGTGAGATAAAGAACACAGAACAGGAGTAAACTTATATTTGGTCATTCGTTTTCTTTCTTGTTTGTGGGAATAATCCAATAATAATATGAACTGAGGAAAACATATTATGGCATTTAAGACTATTAAATCCTGTATTATTACTAAACAAAATACTGCTTGTTTGATGATATTGCCATCTAACTAGTCTAATCCTCCTAATGCCTACATGCTAAGTGCAAGGCAGAGTAATTTCTCCTTATTCTTTCAGTATCTTGCCTAACATTTTGCTCTGTTTGGCAAAGAGTATAAAATAAAAATATCAAGGAGTAACCATTCCGTATCTGGAGTCTGATGAACTTTCTCACTTCTGAGCGCAAGCCAAATGGTCCAGAAATATTAAGGTCCCAACCACAGAAATACCCTTAGCAAGTCAAGAGAGAAGAAACTGTAAAGGTTTACATAGTTCTTGTGGCACAACGCTCAATGTCTTCACTCCAGTGAGCACTATGAAGGGCCTAGTGATTGTTCACCTTGACGTGAATGCCCAAATCCAAACTATTATGTGAGCAATGAGAATATGGACAGGATTCCTAATCTTAGTCTTCTAGATGGAACTCTCATGATATACTTCTATCAGCTCTCCATTGAAAACTTCATCATTTTCCAATACTCATGCGACTTTTTCATATTCCTAAAGTTCTGTTTTATAATTTCAATATATATATAATCTTGAGAGGTGAGATATCAAACAGTGATAGTCATTGTGACTGGATCTGAAATCAACTAAGAGATAAGCTTTTTGGTGGATCTGTGAGGTAATTTTCAGGTATGTATATGTGAAGGGAGAAGACCCATACCAAGGATAAGCAGCAAAGTAGTCAGAGGATAAAGCTGTGTCCCTTTCCTGCCTGCCTCCTGCTTATGCTTTGGCTGGTGTGTCTATGGAATTGCTGCTGGTGATGGTAGCAGTGGTCAGAATCTGGTTTTTCCGCTACCACTGCTGAAAGACAGAACCTCTGCAGGAATTTTCCAGATCTTAAGCACTATGTTGGTACTAAAGCATCCATCTTTGTTTACTGGGCAACTGCAGGGAGCTCACACTCTCCAACATGCAGACAGTCATGACTGAACTATGAAGCCCCTTCTGTATAAGCTAAGCCAATAAATCCCCTTCATAATACATATTCATTCTATCATTTCTCTTCTTCGATTGAAACCATGACTAAGAAAGATCATATACAATTCATTCTATCACAACTGTGAATATTTTTAAAATAGGAATTCATGTAGTCAAATAACATCTTATAAATTGCAAACTCCGGGAAGGAAAACAATACCATAAGCAGGTATTCTTAGAACAGTTTTCTTTAAATGAATGCATGAAAAGCAATGCAAACTTCTTTGAAAATTTAGACAAGTTACACACTGGGGACCTGTTCAATGTATGAGCCATATTTAATAGAAAAGTTTATTTTTATCATAAAATAAATAAAAATGTTAAAATATTGCATAAGTGCTGCCTACGATCTTCTTCTGTTATGTGGGGCATGGATCTTTTGATTAGCTTACATTATTTGAAAGTATATTATTAATTCATTTGAATGCATATAATGTTTGCTATGACATATGACAGTACAGATTTTTGGAACAGCTCATGAAATATTTCTTTTGCCATAGTTTGAAATACCACTTGCAATCAGGCAATAAACAGCAAGGCAACTACAGAAGCCTAACACAGCTGCTGGTGTAATCTTCTTTAAGTGCTGTTTGGATAACTTCATTCCCTCTCTTAGAGAACGACAAGCCTTTCAACTTCCTTTTGTTCTGTATATGAACTTATAAACATTGGCAAAGGGGGTTAGAAAAATAGAAACCTACCTACAAAGATATATGAAGGGTATATATTTTGCTTGCTAATGAAATAAATTCCCATTTTTAACTTTTCATTCAGCTGTTATTATCCACTATAGCTCTTTGGGGGGGGGACATACACAGAACTGGGAATGAAACCCAGGGCTTTGAGCATGCCCAGAAAGCACTCTATTTAAGCTATATTGCCAAACCCAAGTCTTATGCTCTACCAACAAAAGACCAATTCCTCTTCAATACATCTATATTGAAAAATATTTGCCCAGGTTTCATCTGTATTTTCAAAACTGTAACCCTTATCGAAGTGGCATTGATAGCCAATTTACTTTTACAAATCTTTTAAGTGTTTTCTATTATTTAAAAGCATTTTAAAAAATATTTTATAGTAACTGAAATTATATGATATAGCCACCATAGATATTTCAATTTTTATTGTTTTTGAAAAGACAAGATACTTCATATTATTCATACATATTGCCATTATACTATAAACATGTACATTTTTAAGATATACTTATACATACTTACAAAAACATATTTGTAACACTTCTGTTTCAGCACAATTGTGAATTCAAATGCAAAGAGTGAATCCAGATGCAAGGATGCTTGAGTGCATTTGTATCAGATTTGTTTGATACTAAATGTTATTTAACAGAAGATTGATGAAATGGTCTGAAGCTATTTAAAAATTATATATTTTTTACTAGCACAGAATATGTGCATTAGAGTAGACATAGTAAAGAAAGCAAAGCTTATTGCAGATGTATATATAGAGAGAATGAGATCATTTGTTCAAAATAGTATTACAAGCACTGTTTCAGAGAAGGAAGAGCCTTCTTCGACTTTTCAAGTACATTTGAGCATCAAATGTCTGTACAATATAAGCTAATAAAGCAGAATTAACTTGTCAAAAATAAGTTATGGAGGAGTGGGCAATGGGCAGGGAAAAGGCCAATGTCAGAGATCACCAAGAAAAAATGGAAAAGGATAAGAAGAGAAAGAAAAGAAGAGAAAACAGAGGGGGGAGCAAAGAAAAGGGTTTAAGAAAACAGAACAAGCAGAGGAGGAGATAGAATCCAAGAAACATGTACAGACAGTTCTGCTCACACATCAAAATTCTCTGGAATAAAGTAGACTTTATTTATGGAATTTATTTATTTAGTAGAATTTATGGAAATTGTTAAAGAGTTAACTTGCTTTAAGATAAAGTCCTATTGTGAAGCTCTAGCTGTGTAGACTAGGCAGACCCTGAACTCACAGAGGTACTCCTGCCTCTGCCTCTCAAGCACTTTAATTAAAACGTTGCACCACTGTTCCCAGACCTAAAGGAATGACTTTCAAAAGAAACACAAGCAAATGATTGGAGTGATGTTTATGCATCACTTCATCATGGGCATGATCATTTTTGTTTGGTGATAATGCCTTCATGGATAATTATCTATGTTAAGATTTATTAATAACAATCACAGTAAATGTATGCACTTTATTGCATGTCAGTTACTGCTCAGTAAATGTTTTGAATGTCATGCAAAATATCTCCTTTTTCTGTTTCTTCTCCCAGAAAATTCAGTCTCTCAGGAACAGCCCAAGTGCTGCAACACAACACCAGATGCATCCTCTCTCCCCCTCCTGTTCACAACTTGTGAACCCCATATGTTATCCCTCCAAGCCTCTGTCTCCCCAGTTGTTAGTCTGTTGCAGCCCGTAGATAAGGTGAACACCCCTGTTAAACCCCAGGCCATACATGCCAGAAAACCAGATAACCTACTCAAACCT
Source organism: Rattus rattus (assembly GCF_011064425.1). Lineage (NCBI taxonomy): Eukaryota > Metazoa > Chordata > Mammalia > Rodentia > Muridae > Rattus > Rattus rattus. The sequence continues at coordinate 64,152,682 of NC_046160.1, forward strand.
CTGCTGTCTGTCCCTAGCAGACAGAACCCCTCAGACTCATCCCACCTTCAATCTCTCTTTCCCTATTCTTTCCTTCTGTGGATCCCAAAGACATCTCAGAAATCAGCAACTAGACTTATAATCAACCCAAACATGGATGCCTAGATGCTTGCATGTAAACAAAGTCAATAATAGCCAGGATAATATGACACCACTAGAGCCCAGTTATTCAAACACAACAGGTCCTTAATATTCCCATATAGCTGAAGTTCAAGAAAAAGAGGTTAGAACCAAGTATGTGAAGATGGCAACATTCCTTAGAGAAAATTTTAATAATTCCCTAATGTAATCCAGGAAAATACAAACTATTCGGGAAAATGCATACATCACTTAAAGAAAGCCAGAAAAACACAAACAATTGGATGAAAGAAAAAATCCCTTGGGGGAAAAAAACAAGAAAAAGTAAGAAAACATTAAATAAAATTAATAAAACTATTTAAAGCCTAAAGTTAGAAATAGAAGTAATGAAGAAAACACACAAATTGAGGGAATGCTGGAAATGAAAAGTTAGTAACACAAACAAGAACTACATAGGCAAGCCTCACCAAAACACTACAAAAGTTGTAAGGGAATCTCAGCCATTGATGATAAAATAGAATTGGATATATCAGTCACAGAAACAGTTAAATCTGAAAGTATCCTGTCACAAAATATTGATGAAATGTAGGATACTATGAAAAGACCAAACCTAAGAAAAAAAACTATGCATAGAGGAAAGAGAAGAATTATAACTTAAAGGCCCAGAAAATATTTTCAACAAAATCATAGAGGAAAAATTTTCTAACCTACAGAACAAAATGTCTAAAAAGTTACAAGAAAAATAAAGAACACCAAACAAATTGAACCAAAAAAAAAAGTTTCCTCACCACATAATGATCAAAAAACTAAACATACAGAAGAAAGATTTTAATAATTATTAAAAGCTACAAGGATAAAACACTAAGCAACATATAAAGGTATAACTATTAAAATTATGCCTGACTTCTCCATAGAGGCAATAAAATGGGGAAGAACCTTGACAGAAGTGCTGCAGACTCTAACAGACCACAGATCCCAACCCAGACTGCTATACCCAGAAACGTTGCAATCACCATAGATGGGGAAAATAAGATACTCTATGAAAAAGTCAAATTTAAACAGTATCTACTTATAGAAAGGGTTAGAAGAAATACTTCAACCTAAGGAGGTTAACTATATCCTGTCAACATATGAAATAAATAATCTCATGCAAGCAAAACGAAAGAAGAGAAACACACACACACACACACACACACACACACACACACACACCACTGCCACTACCACCACCACCACCATCACCAACAACAACAACAAAATAATAGGAATCTGCAATCATAGGCCATTGGTGTCTCTCAACATCAGTGGTCCCAAATCACCAGTAAAAAGGAATGGCTAGCAAAGTGAATGAGAAAACAGGGTTCGTCATTTTGCCTCATCCAAGAAAAACTCACCAGAGGGAAAGTCTCCATAACATTTTAATTCTTAACAATCTATGCCCCAAATGCAAGGGCACACACATTTGTGAAGGAAATATTACTAAAACTTAAATCACACACTGACCCTCATGTTGATAGGGGCAGCATTCAATATTCTACTCTGACCAGTAGACAGGCCATCCATACAAAATCTAAACAGAGAAATATTGGACCTAACAGGCATTATAAACCAAATGGACTTATCAAATATTTACAGAACATTTCACCAATACACAAAAAATTCATCTTCTCCTTAGCAGCCCAGGGAACTTTCTCCAAAACTGACCACACATTTGGTCACAAAGCAATTCTCAACAGATACAAGGAAACTGAAATAACTCCCTGCATCATATTAGACCAAAATGGAATAAAGCTGGGTATGAACAACAGAAACTACAGAAATCTTGCACACTCATGCAAATTCGAACAACTCCATACTGAATAAAATTCAGACACAAAGGAAACCTCAAAGGATACAAGAAAAATGGAAATAACTCCCTGTATTCTACCTTACTACTATGAGTTAAACCTAGACATCAACAGTAACAGAAACTACAGACTTATCAAAACAATACAACTCTCTACTAAATAAACATGGGTCAAGACAAGTGAAAGGAGATTAAAGATTTTCTAGAATTCAATGAAAAATAATACACAGCCTACTCAAACATATATGACACAATGGAAGAGGTTCTAAAAGGAAAGTTCATAGCACTAAGTGCTTACATAAAAATGAAGAGATGTCATAGTAGTAACTTTAAACCCCACCTGAAGTCTGTAGGAAAAAAGAAGCAAGCACATTGGAGAGTAGTAGACAGCAAGAAATAAACTCAGGACTGAAGGTTTTAAAAAGGGAAGAAAAGAAACAAAAAGGACAATAGAAAAAAATCAAAGAAACAAAGAGTTGGCTCTTTGAGAACTCCAACAATATAGACAAACCTATCCAAATTAAGTAGATGGCAGAGAGAAAATATCCAGTGGAAAAAAAATTGAAACAAAGGGGAGATATGACAATATACACCAAGGAAATCTATAGAATCATAATCATACTTAAAAACCTGTTCCCCACAAAATTGGAAAATCAAAGAAATGGTAATTTTTGTGGTAAGTTCCACTTACTAAAATTAAATCAAGATTAGATAAAAATAAATAGAGCCATAACGTCCAGTGAAATAGAACAGTCATTAAAATTCTTCCATCCTCATTGTTAGGTAATTTAAGCTCACAATGCTACCAGATTTTCAAAAAAGAATTAACACCACTACTCTGCAAATTATTCCAGAAAATAAAAACAGGAGCATTGCCCAATTCATTTTATGATGTCATGGTATTTCTGCTACCCAAATTGTATATATACTCAAGAAATAGAATTGCAGACCAATTTCTCTTATGAACATAGATGCAAAAATGGTCAAACCAAATCCAACAACACATCAAAAAGATCATACACCATGATCAAGTAGGCTCCATACCAGAAAGGCATGAATGATTAAGTAAATTAAAATCAATCAATGTAATCCACCATGTAAATAAACTAAAAGAAAAAAAAAACAAATCTCATTAGATGAAGAAAGATCTTGACAGATTCAACACCCCTTAGAGAGATTAGGGATACAAGGGACATACTTAAACATACTAAAGGTAATATACAGAAACCTGTAGCAACATCAAATAAAATGGAAAGATTTCCACTAAAGCAAAGCAATTCCACTAATATCAAGAACAAGACAAGGTTGTCCACCCTCTCTATAGAGATGGAGTCATTATTCAATATAGTACTTGAAGTCCTAGCTAGAGCAATAAGACAACTGAAGAAGATCAAGGGGATACAAATTGGAAAGGAAGAAGTAAAAGTTTTCTTGTTTGCAGATGAAATGATAGTATGCATAAGTGAAAAAATTCCACCAGGAAACTCCTAAACTCCTAAACACTTTCAGCAAAATCCTAAGGTCACAGGGGAGACCACCACTTCTGCTCACATTCCTGGCCCAAATGGAACATGCATAGTGTAGTGGCCTCTGGATACAGAAATAGAGGAACAGTCAGCTGCAGGAACTGCTGAATTCTGCCTGTGCCAGGAACTGAACTTAACCAGTCCCAAAGCTCCCTGCAACCAAACTCTGTGGAGAAAAGAGCTGAACCCACATAAGTGTGGACTATCCTGAAAACTCAGAGGAGACAACTATTTTCTGCCCACATTCCTGACCCAAAAGAAACTGCCTAGTATCATCTGTGTCCTCCTGGCCAAGGGACCTAGGAGCAGTCAGGGTCAGGACCCTTCAGGTTTCTGTCTGTGCCAAGACTGAAAGCCATTTGCCAGGAGTGCCTACACACCTGAGAGCGAAGGTAAGACCAACTTTTCTGCTCCAAGTGAACTGCCTGGTAGACTCAGGACATACAAAGGAAGAAGTTGTCAGGGACAAGAAACTTCCAGTTTATGCCTGTACCAAGAGCTGAAAGCCAGTCACCAGGAACACCTAAACAACTAAGAGCAGAGGTAAGACCAACTCTTCTGGTCCAAGCATCCTGCCTGGAGGCTTCAGGACACACAAACCCAGGGGCAGCTCTTTGTTCCCAGATCCTGATGAAAGAAAACAGGTCTACAGGAGTGCTGACACACAGGCCTACAGGAGGGTCAAGCTGCTTTCAGAGATAGCCTGACAAGCTAACACCAGAGACAACCTGATGGCAAAACGGAAGAGCAGGAACCTAAACAACAGAAACGAGCACCACTTGGCATCATCAGAGCCCAGTTCTCCAACCATAGCAAACACTGGATATCCATAAACACCAGAAAAGATGGATTTAAAATCCTATCTTATGATGATGATAGAGGACTTTAAGAAGGACATAAATAACTCCCTTAAAGAAAAACAGGACAACACAAGTAAACAAGTAGAAGCCCTTAAAAAGGAAACACGAAATCCCTTAAAGAATTACAGTAAAACACAACCAAACAGGCGAAGGAATTGAACAAAATTGTTCAGGATTTAAAAATGGAAAAAGAAACAATAACAAAAATTACAAAGGAAGACAACCCTGGAGATAGAAAACCTAAGGAAGAGACAAGGAGTCATAGATGCAAGGATCATCAACAGAATACAAGAGATAGAAGAGAGAATCTCAGGGGTAGAAGATACCTTAGAAAACATTGAAACAACCAGGAAATAAAACGTAATGCTCCCAAACCCAATGGGAGAGAGAGCTGATCACCCAGAAGAGCAGGCAATCCTGAGACTGCAGGACAGGAGAAACTGCCACTTCTACCCACATTTGCCCACATCCCTGGCACAAGAGGAAACTGCATAGTGCCTCTGGACACAGGAATATAGGAGCAGTCAAGCTGCAGGAGCCCCGCAGACCAGACTGCACCTGGATATGAACTGAACTGGTAAAATAGCTCCCTGCACACAAATCCTATGGAAGGGGGAGAGCTAGACCAACAGAGGGGCAGATGCCCCTGAGAACTCTGCTCACATTACTGACTCAAGAGGAAAGCAGCTAGCACCATCTGGGCCCCATGCTTATAGGAACCTAGGAGCAGTAGGGGCAGGACCCTTCTAGTTGCTGTCCTCAAGGAGAGCTGAAAGCCAGCCCCAAGGAGCGACTTCAGGCCCAAGGCCAGAGGTAAGGCCAACTTTTCTGATCCAAGTGACCTGCCTGGTAGACTAGGACACACAAAGGCAGAATTCCTCTGGGACCGAGCACTTCCAGTTTCTAGCTGACTCCTGAAACTCTCTGATCCCGGACCAAAGCTCCTAGCTCCCAAACCTGGTGGGAGAGAGAACTGATCACTCAGAGGTGCGGGCAATTCTGAGACTGCTGGGCAGGAGAGACTTCCATTTCTGCCCACCTTTTCCCATATCCCTGGCACAAGAGGAAACTGCATAGTGCCTCTGGACACAGGAATATGGAAACAGTCATGCTGCATGAGCCCTGTGGTCCAGATTACACCCGGATCTGAACTGAACTAGTCAAACAGCTCCCTGCACCCAAATCCCATGGTGGGGAGAACTAGACCTTCAGAGGGGCAGACACTCCTAGGAAACCAGAGAAGACTACTCTCTGCCCATATTCCTGACTCAAGAGGAAAACACCTTGTGCCATCTGTGCCTCCTGCACACAGAGACCTAGGAGAAGTAGGGGCAGGACACTTCTGTCTCATGCCCACAGAAAAAGCTCAAAGCCAGCAGCCAATGACTACATGCCTCAGAGCAGAACACTCTGTTCCCATAACTGGCTGGAAGAAAACAGGAAAACAGGTCTACAGCAGTGCTGATACACAAGCCTACAAGATGGTCAAGCCACTGTCAGAAAAAGCAAGACAAGGTAACACCAGAGACAACCTGATGGCAAAAGGCAAGCTAAGGAACACAAGCAACAGAAACCAAGACTACTTGGCATCTCAGAGTCCAATTCACCTACCTACCAAACGCTGGATGTCCAAACACACCAGGAAAGCAAAATCTAGAGATAAAATAACATTTGATCATGACAATGGAGGACTTTAAGAAAGACATAAAGAACTCCATTAGATAAATGCAGGAAAAAACAAGTAAACAAGTAGAAGCCCTTACAGAGGAAGCACAAAAATCCCTGAAAGAATTCCAGGAAAACCCAATCAAATAGGTGAAGGAATTGAAAATGGAAATAGAAACAATAAAGAAAGCACAAAGGGAGACAAGTCTAGATATAGAAAACCAAAGGAAGAGACAAGAAGCCATAGATACAAGTATCACCAACATAATACAAGAGTTAGAAGAGAAAATCTCAGGAGCAGAAGATTCCATAAAAATCATCGACACAACTGTCAAAGAAAATGTAAAACAGAAAAAGCTACTGGCCAAAAACATACATGAAATCTAGGACACAATGAAAAGATTAAACCTAAGGAAAATAGGTATGGAAGAGAGTGAAGACTCCCAAATCAAAGGACAAGTAAATATCTTCAAAAAATCCTGGAAGAAAACTTCCCTAACCTAAAGAAAGAGATGCCCATAAATATACAAGAAGCCTACAGAATACAAAATAGATTGGACCAGAAAGGAAACTCCACCCATAACATAGTAGTCAAAATACCAAATGCACAAAACAAAGAAAGAATATCAAAAGCAGTAAGGGAAAAAGGTCAAGTAACATATAAAGGCAGACCTAACAGAATTACACCAGAATTCTCACCAGAGACTATGAAAGCCAGAAGATCCTGGAAAGATGTCATATAGACCCTAAGAGACCACAAGTGTCAGCCCAGGTTACTGTATCCAGCAAAACTCTCAAGTAGCATAGATGAAGAAACCAAGATATTCCATGAAAAAACCAAATTTCTGCAATATCTTTCTACAAATCCAGCCCAACAACGGATAATAAATGGTAAAGCCCAACACAAGGAGGCAACCTATACCCTAGAAAAAGGAAGAAACTAATCGTTTTGCAACAAAACAAAGAGAAGAGAAGCACACAACATAACCTTACCTCCAAATAGGAAATTAACAGGAAGCAACAATCACTATTCCCTAATATCTCTCAACATCAATTGATTCAATTCACCAATAAAAAGAAACAGATTAACAAACTGGATACATAATGGGGACCCAGCATTTTGCTGCCTGAGGAAACACACCTCAGAGACAAAGACAGAAACTACATCAGAGTAAAAGGCTGGAAAACAACTTTCCAAGCAAACGGTTTGAAGAAGCAAGCTGGAGTAGCCTTTCTAATATTGAATAAAGTCGATTTTCAACAAAAGTCATCAAAAAAGATAAGGAAGATCACTTCATATTCAACCAAGGAAAAATCCACCAAGATGAACTCTCAATCCTAAATATCTATCCTCCAAATACAAGGGCACCTACATACATAAAAGAAACCTTACTAAACCTCAAAGCACACATTGCACCTCACACAATAACATTTGGAGATTTCAACACCCCTCTCTCATCAATGGACAGATCTTGGAAACAGAAATTAAATGGAGACATAGACAGACTAACAGAGGTTATGAATCAAATGGCCTTAACGATATTTATAGAACATTCTATCCTAAAACAAAAGGATATACCTTCTTCTCACCACCTCATGGTTCTTTCTCCAAGATTGAGCATATGATCGGGCACAAAAACAGGCCTCAACAGATACTGAAAGATAGAAATAATCCCATGCGTCCTATCAGACCACCACGGGCTAAAGCTGGTCTTCAATAACAATAAGGAAAGAAAGCCCAGATGTACATGGAAGTTGAAAAATGCTCTACTCAATGATAACCTGGTCAAGGAAGAAATAAAGAAAGAAATTAAAGACTTCTTAGAATTTAATGAAAATGAAGGTGCAACATACCCATACTTATGGGACACAATGAAAGCTGTACTAAGAGGAAAACTCATAGCTCTGAGTGCCTGCAGAAACAGGATAGAGCATATATCAGCAGCTTGACAGCACACCCCAAAGCTCTAGAACAAAAAGAAGCAAATATACCCAGGAGGAGTAGAAGGCAGGAAATAATCAAACTCAGAGCTGAAATCAACCAAGTAGAAACAAAAAGGACTATACAAAGAATCAACAGAACCAAAAGTTGGTTCTTTGAGAAAATCAACAAGATAGATAAACCCTTAGCCAGACTAACCAGAGGACACAGAGAGTGTGTCTAAATTAACAAAATCAGAAATGAAAAGGGAGACATAACAACAGAATCTGAGGAAATTCAAAAAATCATCAGATCTTATTATAAAAGCCTATATTCAACAAAACTTGAAAATCTACAAGAAATGGACAATTTCCTAGACAGATACCAGGTACCAAAGTTAAATCAAGAACAGATAACCCATTTAAACGATGCCCTAACTCCTAATGAAATAGAAGCAGTCATTAAAATTCTACCAACCAAAAAGAGCCCAGGTCCAGATGGGTTCAGTGCAGAATTCTATCAGAACTTCACAGAAGACCTTATACCAATACTATCCAAACTATTCCAATAATTGAAACAGATGGAGTGCTACCGAATTCCTTCTATGAAGCCACAATTACTCTTATACCTAAACCACACAAAGACCCAACAAAGCAAGAGAATTCAGACCAATTTCCCTTATGAATATCGACACAAAAATACTCAATAAAATACTTGCAAACCAAATCCAAGAACATATTAAAACAATCATCCTCCATGTTTAAGTAGGCTCATCCCAAGCATGCAGGGATGGTTTAATATATAGAAAACCATCAACATAATCCATTATATAAAAAAACTGAAAGAACAAAACCACATGATCATTTCATTAGATGTTGAGAAAGGATTTGACAAAATTCAACCTCTTCATGATAAAAGTCCTGAAAGAACAGGAATTCAAGGCCCATACCTAAACATATTAAAAGCCATATACATCAAACCAGTAGCTAACATTATACTAAATGGAGAGAAACTTGAAGCAATTCCACTAAAGTCAGGGACTAGACAAGGCTGCCCACTTTCTCCCTACTTATTCAATATAGTTCTCGAGATCCTAATCAGAGCAATCAGACAACAAAAAGAGATCAAAGGGATACAGATTGGAAAGGAGGAAGTCAAAATATTACTATTTGCAGATGATATGATAGTATATTTAAGTGATCCCAAAAGTTCCACCAGAGAACTACTAAACCTGCTAAATACCTTCAGCAAAGTGGCTGGGTATAAATAAATCAGTAGCCTTCCTTTACACAACAGAGAAGCAAGCTGAGAAAGAAATTAAGGAAACGACACCCTTCATAATAGTCCCAAATAATATAAAGTACCTCGGTGTGACTTTAAACAAGCAAGAGAAAGATCTGTATGATAAGAACTTCAAGTCTCAGTAAAGAAATTAAGGAAGATCTCAGAAGACGGAAAGATCTCCCATGCTCATGGATTCGCAGGATTAATATAGTAAAAATGGCCATTTTACCAAAAGCGATCTACAGATTCAATGCAATCTCCATCAAAATTCCAATCCAATTCTTCATAGAGTTAGACAGAACAATTTGCAAATTCATTTGGAATAACAAAAATCCAGGATAGCTAAAACTACCCTCAACAATAAAAGGACTTGAGGGAGAATCACTGTCCCTGAACTTAAGCAGTATTACAGAGCAATAGTGATTAAAACAAAAACAAAAACAAAAACAAAAAAACCCAAACAAACCAAAAAAAAACCTGTATTTTATTGGTGCTGAGACAGGCAGATAGACCAGTGGAATAGAATTGAAGACCCAGAAATGAACCCACACACCTATGGTCACTTGATCTTCAACAAAGGAGCCAAAACCATCCAATGGAAGAAAGATAGCATTTTTAGTAAATGGTGCTGGTTCAACTGGAGGTCAGCATGTAAAAGAATGCAAATCAATCCATTCTTATCACCCTTTAGAAAGCTTAAGACCAAGTGGATCAAGACCTCAACATCAAACCAGATACTTTCAAATTAACAGAAGAAAAAGTGGGGAAGAATCTCGAACACATGGGCACTGGAGAAAATTTCCTGAACAAAACACCAATGGCTTATGCTCTAAGATCAAGAATCGATAAATGGGATCTCATAAAATGGCAAAGCTTCGGTAAGGCAAAGAACACTGTCTTTAGGACAAAACAGCTACCAACAGATTTGGAAAAGATCTTTACCAATCCTACACCCAAAAGGAGCTAAAAAGAAAAGAACTCAAGAAGTTAGACTCCAGAGAATCAAGTAAAACTATTAAAAAATGGGGCACAGATGTAAACAGAATTCTCAGCTGAGGAATATCAAATGGCTGAGAAGTACCTAAAGAAATGTTCAACATCCTTAGCCATCAGGAAAATGCATATCAAAACAACTCTGAGATTACACCTCACACCAGTCAGAATGACTAAGGTCAAAAACTCAGTTGACAACAATTGCTGGCAAGATTGGAGAAAGATGAACACTCCTCCATTCTTTGTCAGATTGCAAGCTTGTACAACCATTCTGGAAATCAGTCTGGAGGTTCCTCAGAAAATTGGATGTTGGACCACCTGAGGACCCAGTTATACAACTTCTGGGCATATACCCAAAAGATGATCCAACATGCAACGAAGACATGAACTCCACTATGTTCATAGCAGCCTTATTTATAATAGCCAGAAGCTGGAAAGAACCCATATGTCCTTCAACAGAGGAATGGAGACAGAAAATGTGGTTCATCTGCCCAAAGGAGTACTGTTTGGTTATTAAAAACAATGACTTCATGAAATTCATAGGCAAATAGATGGAACTAGAAAATATCATCCTGAGTTAAGGTAAACCAGTCACCAAAAAACACACCTGTTATACACTCACTGATAAGTGGATATTAGCCCAAAATTTCAGATTACACAAAATACAATCTACATACCACATGAAGCTAAAGAAGAATGACCACCGAAGTTGGATGCTTCAGTCCTTCTTAAAAGGAGGAACAAAAGTATTCATAGGAGGAGATATGGAAACAATATTTGGAGCAGAGACTGAAGGAATGGCTATTCAGAGCCTCCCCCATCTGGGGATCTAACCCATATACATACAGCCACCAAACCCAGACAATATTGCTGATACCAAGAAGTGCATGCTGACAGGAGCCTGATATAGTTGTCTCTTGAGAGACTCTGCCAGAGCATGACAAATACAGAGGTGAATGCTCGCAGCCATCCATTGAACTGATAACAGAGTCCTCATTGAATGAGTTAGTGAAAGCATTGAAGGAGCTGAAGGTGTTTGCAACCCCTTAAGAACAACAATACCAACCAGACAGAGTGTCCAGGGATGAAACCACTATCCAGGAAGTACACATTGACAGACCCATGGCTCCAGCTGCATATGTAGCAGAGGATGGCTTTGTTAGGCACCAATGGGCAGAGATGACTTTGGTCTTGCCAAGGCTGGACTTCCCAGTATAGGGCAATGTCAAGGCAGGGGAATAGGAAGGGATTGGGGTTTGGGTGGGGGAACAACCTCATAGTAGAAGGGGGAGGGGAGATTGTACATGGAGATTATGAACAGGAAACTGGGAAAGTGGATAACATTTGAATGTAAATAAAAAAATCCAATTAAAAAAAGATATCCAATTTTTAAAAAAAAAAAAAAAAAGGACTGGGATTACAGATGGATTCTACCACATCAGCCCAATGTGTGTTCTAACAATCCAAACCCAGGTCTTCCACTTGTGTGGCAAATTCTTTACTCTATAAGTCATCTGTTTAACCCTATACTTAACATTTTTAAAAGATTAGCACTTCAACCGATAAAGTCATTTTAGGAAAGTCAAGTAATGTAGAATGAAAATTTAAAGACATTTATGCTATCTACTATATTCCTGTTGAGTAAGAGGCTGTCCTCCAAAGAATGTTCAGCAGCTCACAGTAACCTGTGTGAATAATGAAGGGATACAATAACAATAATTGCTCAAGTTACAATTTGTTCTACTTCATTGTATATTCAAGCAATTACTTTTCAGAGCATTTTATTTTTCCAGAAGCTTCACATTCATTCTTTTGTCAACAGAATCCTATGCCTTCACATTATTCCTAAGGACATCCAGAGTTTTTCAGCCATATGATTTGTTAAAATGTGTCTTTTGAAAAATTATTCTTTTCATATCAACTGACTTCTATTCCAGTTTGGACTCACTGTTTGTAGACTAAATGCATAGTTGCCAAAATACAATGTTTCTCCCTTGCATTTTCAAGATAGGCCAATTGTTTCTTCCACATTTTTTTATCCAGGTTTTTAATCTCTAATGTCATACTTCTAGAAGCACTTGAAATCAAAGGTCTGTGTAGCATTAGCATTCTACCACATCACCTGCTGTAAATATCTGTTTTGCCACCTGACTAGGAGTTTGGCTTTACTCCTTTGCCATATGCTTAGCAAGAGCAAAAACATGTGAGTTCTGAAAATCATTCATCTGCTGTAACTTGTGTGTTATCCTGGAATCACTGAGAAGGATCTATATCCAAAAAAAGAAGGGTTAAGTTTGACCTCGGGGAGACAGAATCACCTCAACATCTATCGCCTGTGACTGTGCTACTTTTAATATGCAGAAGAATTTTTCAGATGTGATTAACATTAAAGACCTTCAAATAAGGAAAGCAAAGCAGAACCTTATTCAAGCAAGTAGAATATAATAACTTGAGCTCTAAAATGCACGGAACTTTCTTTCACTGAAGAAGATACAGGTGTTGAAGGAGAAGACAGCATGAGAATTACCAAATGTATTTGTGTGGTCCTGAGACCAAAAGGGCAATATGATGACAAATGTGGATGTCCTAGAGGAGTGACTCCACCAACAGCCAGAAAAGAAATGCTACTTCTGTTCTAGAAACAAAAGAAGTAAAGTTTCACAAAGTATAGACACACATACACATATATACACATAAATACATGTACACATTCATATATACACTTATTTATTTGCTGTTTTGTCCCTCAGGGGACAAAGTACAGGAAGATGCACTGTGTAAACTTGCACCACTGTTTGACACCTTGTTCAACAGGTCCTATTTTCTTTCCCATCAAAGGCTTCTGGGCCTGAGAACTTAGCACTTGAAGATAGGAGGGAGATCATGATCACTCAAGTCAGGATTTCTAACACTAGATTTATTTTTTACCCTTAGTCAAGAAACAATCTAGTAGACTACCTATTTTATTCTTAGAGATTGTAGGGTACATAATTAATTAGCCTCAATCAATGATCCCTGTAGATTAGAAAAGTCTTCTATGTGTTGCCCACCTTTCTTTTCTCACTTGGCTTATAAAGGAAAGGAAACCAACCATAGGTATTTTTGAATATGTAGACCCTCCTTTCATTAACATCAATCCCTGGGTGGAAGGAAAGCCTGTGGCTTCTCATATAATGTAGTATGAAATGAGAATACAGATTATACATGACACAGCTGCCTCAACTTTCTAGTCTTCATAACTTTACATTTCTTCTTCTATGCCCTGAAAGTGAGTCTTGGTGAACCAGCCAATCAAGTCAGCTATTAGAGATAGTTCTACAAGGTACCACACTATAATTCAGATCTCTTCAAAAATGTGAAATTGTGTTGAATCTTCTCTAATACATTCTGCTCTTTGTCTTAATTCATTAAAAAGTCATTCATAATTATCTATTCCCAAAAATGTGTTGACATGCTTACAAAGTCTTGTGATTCTTTTAGTAGCTATGCTATTTCATTCTAGTTTATAAAGTGCCAGTGATTTTGGTACTGGGTGATATTTGGCAAATTTTGGAGATTTGTTTTAATTCTGCAATGACAGGGTGGTGTCATTTCTGGTTTCAAGTAGAATTACCAAGTACTCCATAATCAACAATACAGAGCAGAGACCAAACTCTTAACACATGGACCTCTATGAGAAATCTCAAAGCTGCTACCATCAGTAATCATCAAGGAAGTTTAAAGGTGATGCCTCTGCAGACCAAGGGGTGTCACCCTCTATTTCTCATTGACAGTAATCTTAGCACCACATTTCAGAGGAATGACTAACCCAGATCATATGCTGTTTGCAGTGATCCTTGAATTTTAAATCAAATGTGTAAAATCAATCAGTAAAATTAAATTTATAGGTCATCACACTTTTCTCCTAATTTTGTGTTGATGGAGAAAGAGCTCATAAATTCAGCTTTATTCAGAAAGACTATTACTAGAGCAAGAGGAAGCCAAAGAAAGAATGCAAGGCAACAGAACTAAATCAGGAAAAACAGGACATGAGGCAGTCATGGAATATGAACCTTCTTTTCAGAGTACTCATCCTCTTCAACCCAAATCAGTAAAAAGAAATTTTAGTTAAAGATTATATTTTATTTTCAGCTAAGTTTATTACTCTTAAAATATTTCTTGCTTCAAAAAGATTTGGATATATTTTGGAACACACACACCACACACATACACACACACACAACGTGTTACTAGTGGAAAGTTTAGGATGATGCCTCAAGGATGTAGGAGTGGGAAGTCATGCTTTACACTTAATAGTTTATTCTTTGAGGTTTTATTTATCAATGAAGATGCATACAGCCTATGCTTGTGATAAAAATAATCAAAGTAAATATATACTAACTAGATGCAAAACATTTTCAAAGAGACATATCTTCTAAGGTTGGTAATTATGTAAATACAAGAGCGCCAAGAGAAATAGCCAAGATAAAATATATTCTGCATCTAGATTCTTAGGCTTTATTTAAAAACAAAACAAAAATAAAAACCAAGTTATGTGAACCTAAACTTTTAATCTATTGAAAGAATTACATTCATATTACTATACAGAACTATCTAGTAACTAATGAAAAACATCAAGTGTTTAGTAATGAATTAATAACATTTCAGCCCTTTCATCAACATTAGCCTAGGGTCTCCTTCAAGAATAAGAACAGCTTAGTTTCTAGACATAGTATCTTTTACACCCCTAGAGTCTATGTAAATTACCCCTCCATAGTACTTGAAGAAATTGGGATCATTGACAAAACCTGGACTGGTAAGTAAGGAGATACATTCTGAGGTTCCGTTGCTTTTTGATTGAGGAACATATTTTATCTTAAACTAACTGCTATTTTGAAAATATTATCATGAATAAAAAGTCTTACATTAAAAAGAAATTTTATTCTGATGCCATTTATAGGAAATGACCTGACACTTTGCCAGAATAATTTCACTGGCCTCCTCTGAGAAATCTACATTCCACCCAAAGCATCTGTAGGCTACAGAATATTATCAGACAACTAATACATCCCAATCAGACTGAATTTATTTATAGACAACGTTCTTTTTGCAATGTTAGATGCCTCATTAACTTGATTCAGCTTGTGCATAGCAAAAATATTCCCTCCCTCTTCAGATTTTTTGATAGAGTGAATTATAATTTCTTGTCTCACTCATTATAAACCTTTAGTTTGAAGGACATTTAAGAAATGTGTAGTGCCACTTACATGGATCCTGGATCGCTTTCCTGTATTAATTATATGCTTTATTTGTTTTACATTGAGGGTAGTGGATAGAATGGACCATTGTCACATTTTTCTTTGCATAGAAAATAGTTTAATTTTCCATAACCTTCATAATTAAGAAAAATGAGCAGTGACTCTGTATTTTGTAGAAGCCAGAACTCTGAAGTTAGTGGTGTGTAAGCCTCTCTGGAGTCTTAATAATTCTGTTTACTTTTAAAACATGTGCCATTGTAAGCAATGCTGTGAAGATGCTGTGAAAATTTAGGTCACACAACTCCTGTACATGAGTCGCATCTTCACATTTTTTAATTTCCTTTTCGATGTTGCTCTATAACTTTCGGGTTGTATTCCGTTTTGATTTGGTTTCCACATTTACAAGTGTGAGTGGAGAAATGCTTTTCTTTCCAAGCCTTCCATCACAGCCATTTAAAGCATCTCTGCTTAGAATGTTGTCATCAAGAGCTATGCCATTAACTGGAAAGAATCTCCCCTCATAGGGAAGTCCTGAATGTACGTTATTTGACGAAATTCCTAATTCTTTGAGAAAACTGGGAATTCATACAGAAAGGTGTCACCAAAGTTTAGTACCTGTTATTCCTTTCTCTTGTAAGGGAGAAAAAGTAGATCATTATTATGAAGCCTCCTCGCTTACAAAAGGTCAGCACAGGTGCCACAAATTGAGCGTGATTTACATCCATGTCGTTGGCTTAGCTGGTGAGCTCACTTCCACAACATATATGTGAAAACTTCCTTGGAAACTACCTTTTCTTTTCTTTTTTCTTTTACCTTTTTTTTTCTTTTGGTTCTGGAGAAGCTTCAGGTTTACCTGATGATCGATCGGGCTTTGAGGCTTTCGAGGCCATATGGCAAAACCAAGTAAACCACCATCCTCTATTCTAATCACAGCTAAAGTCAGCTGTGGGAGGCTGTCTCCTTTGAATGGTTTATAATCAGCTTGAGACATAAAACTGACTCACTCTGGAAGTGTGGGGGCTGCTCTCTCACTTTCTCAGTGCGCGAATGCCACTACCAAGCAGGAATAAACGCTCTGACCCCACCGCCACTTTTCCTTCCCCGCTCGTTAGCTTCTCGTGGCATGTGGGCTCGTACTGTATGTTTGCTCAGCTTCAAAGCATCTCTCCCGCTATTTTGCATTAAGCACCCTGCTTTGTTGTATTGCTATAATAGGCCTTATATCTCCCATGATGTTTTACTTCATTATATTTCTCTATGAAAATCGACACATTAAAAATGAATAAATATAAAACTTGAACTCAGTAAAACAAATTCATTCAATGTCATCTCTTAGGAGACCGCTTGCATGCTAATGGGAGCTGTAAACTCGTCCTGTAAAGTACTATTATTATGGAGTCACGCTGAAATTACAGACCTTCTTCGCGAACCTTCTAAAGTTTAAGCTGTAATGTTTTGTTCCTCTCTTTTAGGAGTGTTTGGTCTCCTAAATAATGGGCACACACCTTCCAGAATTTTATATTTTACTTGGTGTTCCTTTGGGTGTTGATAAAAATCTTAAAAGATCCATCCTGGTTAAGTTGTTCTTGTCTTGTGCTTCAAATAATCTTCCCATTGCAATTCATAAAGTTAAAAATATTACATGATAATAAAAATTTGGGAGTTGTACCATCAAGCAATCATATTGACTTTTGACTATGAACATTTTGATTCACAGAGGAGGATTGGTATCTACTAAAAGGTTAAATTCAAAAGTTCTTTCAAAAAATTTTACTCACTGTGGGCATAGATGAACTTTTGAAGCCTCCATGTCTCACTCTTAACAAAATATAGATTACCAGAGCATCGGCTCTGTATTAATGCAGACAGGCCTATGATAGCTTCCCACTAACAGAATGCCTGCTGGATCTTACTCTTTTTTTTAATAACTAAAACCAGCTTTTGTGTTTCTTTAATTCAGTTGTTGTTCAGATAGCTTACAAATGTTTTATTTTCCATCTTTATTAAATTGGGTATTTCTTCTTTACATTTCTTTTTATTTTTTTATTAACTTGAGTATTTCTTATTTACATTTCGAGTGTTATTCCCTTTTCCGGTTTCCGGGCAAACATCCCCCTAATCCCTCCCCATTCCCTTCTATATGGGTGTTCCCTCCCATCCTCCCCCATTACCGCCTCCCCCCAACAATCATGTTCACTGGGGGTTCGGTCTTAGCAGGACCAAGGGCTTCCCCTTCCACTGGTGATCTTACTAGGATATTCATTGCTACCTATGAGGTCAGAGTTCAGGGTCAGTCCATGTATAGTCTTTAGGTAGTGGCTTAGTCCCTGGAAGCTCTGGTTGGTTGGCATTGTTCATATGGGGTCTCAAGCCCCTTCAAGCTCTTCCAGTTCTTTCTCTGATTCCTTCAACTGGGGTCCTGTTCTCAGTTCAGTGGTTTGCTGCTGGCATACGCCTCTGTGTTTGCTGTATTCTGGCTGTGTCTCTCAGGAGAGATCTACATCCGGTTCCTGTCGGCCTGCACTTTTTTGCTTCATCCATCTTGTCTAATTGGGTGGCTGTATATGTATGGGCCACATGTGGGGCAGGCTCTGAAGGTGTTCCTTCTGCCTGTTTTAATCTTTGCCTCCCTATTCCCTGCCAAGGGTATTCTTGTTCCCCTTTTAAAGAAGGAGTGAAACATTCGCATTTTGATCATCCGTCTTGAGTTTCATGTGTTCTGTGTATCTAGGGTAATTCAAGCATTTGGGCTAATAGCCACTTATCAATGAGTGCATACCATGTGTGTTTTTCTGTGATTGGGTTACCTCACTCAGGATGATATTTTCCAGTTCCCTCCATATGCCTATGAATTTCATAAAGGCATTGTTTTTGATAGCTGAGTAATATTCCATTGTGTGCATGTACCACGTTTTCTGTATCCATTCCTCTCTTGAAGGGCATCTGGGTTCTTTCCAGCTTCTGGCTATTATAAATAAGGCTGCTATGAACATAGTGGAGCACATGTCTTTTTTATATGTTGGGGCATCTTTTGGGTATATGCCCAAGAGAGGTTTAGCTGGATCCTCAGGCAGTTCAATGTCCAATTTTCTGAGGAACCTCCAGAATGATTTCCAGAATGGTTGTACCAGTCTGCAATCCCACCAACAATGGAGGAGTGTTCCTCTTTCTCCACGTCCTCGCCAGCATTTGCTGTCACCTGAGTTTTTGATTTTAGCCATTCTCACTGGTGTGAGGTGAAATCTCAGGGTTGTTTTGATTTGCATTTCCCTGATGACTAAAGATGTTGAACATTTCTTTAGGTGTTTCTCAGCCATTCGGCATTCCTCAGCTGTGAATTCTTTGTTTAGCTCTGAACCCCATTTTTAATAGGGTTATTTTCTCCCTGAGATCTAACTTCTTGAGTTCTTTGTATATTTTGGATATCTTATTTACATTTCAAATGTTATTCCCTTTCCCAGTTTCCATGCCAACATCCCCCTCCCCTTCTATACGAGTGCTCCCCTCCCAATCCTGCCCCCATTGCCGCCCTCCCCCCAAAAATTCCAGAAGATCTCTGTAGTGACAATTCTGGAATTTTGGTTTCTTAAAAAAAAATAATATTATAAGAATATGTTTTCATCTTAATTCCAGATGTAGGGAGGAGGGGATGTTTCAAAGCACCTGATGATTTGCTTCGTACTCTGGCAGAGGCATAGTTTTGTCAGTTTCAGATAGTTTCTATGATTGTGTGATATTTCAAATTCCAGGAATACTTCAGAGTTTATGTTATAGCCCTGAAAGGCAGCGCGTTGGTGATTGTTGGTGGTAGGTTTCGGGTGGGGAGGATGAGAGGGCAGCTCCAATCCGTCAGTAGTCATAGTCAAAGAGAAAACAAAGAGTAATTAGATTCATAAATCTCTATACCTTTCCCCCTGTATCCTTCTTTTTCTCCTATCTAGTGATATGGGGTGAAACTGGGAGGATGAAGAGTGGAAAAAAGAAAAACTCACAAAAGACCAAAAAAAAGTTGGTCAAAAAAAAGACCAACTGTAAATGTCTCAGCTCCAAGGTCTCCTTGGTGTTGGCATAGCTACATGATTCTTACCCAGCATAGCTTCATTGACTTATCTGGAAACCTGCCCTCTGTAGCTTCTCATTTTCCGAGCAATCATTGTATTCTGACACTTGTGTTTCCATTCAAGCACCATCACTTATACTCACCCCATTTTTGACAATGTGCTCACACTGACTGTGGAAATGATTGTGGGCCTCCATCTGAAATCCCTGAGCCCATCATTTTAATCCTGTACCACTGATCTACATAGTGTACTTGAGATATATACTCCAGTGATTTCCAGATTGCACTTTTCACTGCAATACTAAAAACATCTCTCTCCCCTGTATCCTTCTTTTTCCTCCTATTGCCTCCTTCAGAAGTCAAGATTTTGCACCTCTCTCCTTAAAAATAATTGGATATCAATGAGAAAGAAAAAGGTCAGAATTTCAACTTGGGTGAAAACAAAAGTTACAGTATATAACTTCTAAAGAGATTAAATTTCTATAAATTTGAAAATGCAAAACTAAAAGCAATGAAAAATGTCAGCAAAGACAGAGCATTGGAAACACTGAATCTAACAGTGTTCCAGTGTGTAAAATCTTCCACCTGGAAGAGGTATGTAAGATTTGAGGTCCACAGCTTTGATTTTAAAGTCAGTACGAAATCTGAGGTAATCTCACTCTGAGTGTGTGAACGGTGTTCAAGAACATGCGTAAGGTAGCGTAATCCACTCACGTCCTACACTTACCTTTCTGTGATGCTTAAGTGAAGAGTTGTACTGTAAAGACCAGCAAGAATTTGAGTGAGTTTTGTCTTTAATAAGAATCTTTTGAAAAATAGGCCTCTAAATAGTACACTATTCATCTTAGGTAAAGAGAATGATAATTAAAACAAAATTATTATCGCAGTGAAAATAAAATAATACAATTTTCAGCATGAATTCTTTAAATAGTAAGATGGCTATTGGCTGTGCACACCTCTAATCCCAGCACATGAGGAGCAGAGCTAGGTACGTCTCTGAATTCAAGGCCATCCTGGTCTACAGAGCAAATTCCAGAACAGCCAAGGCTACACAGAGAAACCGTGTCTTGAAAAAAACAAACAAACAAACAAACAAACAACAAAAAGAATTTAAAAATTCTTTAAATGGTTAAGTAGTTCTTTTATAGGAAGTCTCAAGAAAGGGGGGGAAAACAAAACTCAAAGAATAGAAGGCAAAGCAACAGATGTAAATGAAATGAGATGTGAGCTGTTGAGATTTGGGAAAGTATATGAACAAAAGAATGATTATTCTAGAAGTCAGGCAAATTAAGAAGTATATGATTCTGTCATGATGGAGGCTGGATCAAGACTTCTCCACTCATAAAAGCCAAGAAGAATAATATAAAATACTTTTGTATGTATTATAACAATTTCTATATCACCCTGATCAATCACTAAGAGAGGAGGAAGAAATAGGTGAGTTCATATTTAAGCTGAATTTCTATACGGAAAAGCTCTAGGCCCTCCTTGGATGGTAGTTGGATCAAATGCAGCTCAGCACTTCAAAATAGAGACAGGCAGGGCTCAGAGTGTCTGTGGTGCAGTTGTGAGTTTTTTGTTTGTTTGTTCATTAGAGTCTTGTATCCCAGGGTAGTCTTGGACTTAAAATGTAACCAAAATGAACTTGAACTTTGTATCCTCGTGTCTCCACTTTCTGGGTGCTAGGCTTACAGGTACATGCCATCACATCCAGTTTTCGTGCAGGTTAGGCAAGCACTGCCCCAACTGAGCTATATGTGACTGACATCTTGTAAGGAAGACTGAAGAAAAGCAAACCGCATATGCATAAATATTCAAACTTGTCTCTGAGCTGGTTGTTGGCATCTGTTGTGCTGTAGAGTATGCAGTCAAAAGGAAAGAAAGATGCACACTGAGTTCTATCCCGTACTCACACAGGGCTTCAAGAAGTCCAGACAGCCATAAGCTAAAGAGCAGGCTCCTCACTGTACTCTGTATCATCTGTGGAAACAGCCCATGGGACAAACGAGCACTGAAAGAAAGACATTCTCCACCTACCCTAACATCAAGGAATGCCATTAGTAGGCGAAACTGAATTACAAGTAATTTAACCATCTGTGTGAACAGTTCCAACACATTTTCAAGGAAGGAGAAAATTTTCAACCCTAGGCAGCCGAAAATTTATAGTGTCCAGCCTTCAATCAAATACTACATTTTCCAGGAACAAATACGTCAGTCCAAACAATCTACCAATGACAACAGTAAGGAAATTAACACATACTAAAAGTCTAAAATTATTTTTAAAAAGCTATAATGATAACCAAAACTAAAAAGTAACATAACTGTGATAAGGAAAATATAAAAGTAGATAATAGAAATAGAAAATTTTAAATATGAAGGGATGAATTAGATGAAATAAATACTATGCTAAATCCAGTAGAAAGCATATCAATAAAACCAAATACAGGGGTACAAACTACTCAAACACCAGATTAAAAACAAAGAGGTCTAAAATCCAGTAAGGGACAGAGCCTCAGTGACCTGTAGGGCAACAGTATATAGTAAAACATGGGGAAGGAAAGGGAAAAAAAAACAGGAGACACTACTATCACAAAATATAAATGGAACAAAGAGTAGACAGGTTTGTACCTTCCAAGAGTGACAAACATCCTCAGGGCAAGTCAGAAAAAAAAACACACGGGTGAAAGTAATATTTCAGAGATTAACAGAGTGCACATAATATGAGCAAAGGGTATTAAATTGTGCTGTGCTTTTAAAGAGAGAGGAAATTCAAACCAGATAACATTAAGATGAGCCACCTATGTGCATTGCAGAAGGCGATCAAATGGGAAGGCTATGAGTCAAAGCAGTATTGTCCACAAAGTCTATCCAATTTGTTTTAGTCTAGAAATACTCCACATATTCAATACTTTAAGTCAATATTTTAGAATAATGGGGAAAAGCATTTAAAGCTTAATGTAAATAAAAACAATAAAGACAACTGTACTTTCCATTAAAAATGAAAAATGTGGTGATGGGGACATGCAGCAACTAATATTGTAAAGTGACATTTGAACACAGCAATCTCGCCTCAACCCACGGAAGATAAACAACTGTTAATGAATCCTCAAGGTTTTTTGGATGGAGAGATATAGGACATTGAACAAATGAGGTAGGTTTTGAGTCTAGGTTTTCACTGTGGAGACAGAGCAACACAAACAGAGCAAATCACTAAATGTAGGTTTTGGGGTTGAAAGAGTAAGCACGATTTCTTACCCACATAATTTCTTATGCACATATCAAAACTCAGTTTGTGGAAAGTGTCTAGGAGTCCTGACATATTAGTAATGAGTACTACTGCAACCCAGTCTTGATTTCTAAGCATTATTTGCTACATAGAAACCAAGAGAGGATCAGAAAGTGTACAAAATCAATCTAAAAACCATATTATGATGAGGAACAGTGTTCCAATATGTAATAGAGCTGCTGAGTGTTGGCACACAACTTTCATTTGGGCCATCAGAAGATGGGAAAACAGGTCTCTGGAAGTTCAAAGCCAAGATTTGATCTACACATTGAAATCCAAGACAGCCTAGACTACATAGTAAGACCTTTCTCAAGAAAAATAAAACTTATAACAGACAAATGTGGAAAACACACAGAACCAGGCCAAAAAGGTTTTCCTCTGATGGTTGAAGCCAACTTGAGCACAAAATAAAATAAAGTTATAGACTAGCATACAATATTGACACTAATATTGACATCTGCATTTGGTAATTATTAAATATCATTTAATGATTCTTAAGTAAAATGCTGACTGCTGAAATCTTAAAAGGAGAAAGATTAATTAAAGTAACTAACTCTTAAATAAGTTAGAAAAATCTATGCCTGCCAAGCATGTGTGATTCCCTGGGTTTAAGCTCCAGAGGCACAAACTATATCATATATATGTATGCATACATATGGGTAGATATACACACAAATACAATGAAGGGTGGATGGACAGAAAAGGCAAGAGGGCAACACTAATGTAGCTAAATATTTTAAATGATCCTTTTTGCTGGCATATGTCCTATATTGTCAAGAAACTGTTCCTACTTGAAACTGGCCTAGATAATTAACTCATGTACCACTTCATGGTCACTGTGTGAGTGATGAGAACAGAACGTCTACCTTGGGTACATGTCAAGGACATTACTAATTCTTCATTATCAAAATTACATCAGTTGATCAACAGGAAATTTTATTGACTGCTTGGTGGAGGAGAACTGGTCTCAACCCTGATGATCCTCTTGTTGATTGTCCAATACAAAGTTATCAGCCTCGAAACTACATACAAACAGAGAACAAAAATGGATTCAGGACAATGTATTTATACATATTTGTATGTTAACATACATATATATCTAAATATAATTAAAGAATAGGCTAACAACTTGGAAGATTCAGGAAAGGCTTAAGGAAAGAAGTTGGGGAGTGCTGAAGTAAATAAAGGTAGGGAGAAGTGATTTAATTCTTTCCAAAAAAATTTCCAAATTTGTATATATATATTTAAAAATGATTATTTAAGTTTTATTTATATCATGTAAGTTTTATGGTTTTTGTTTTCTGTTTCTTTAAAAACAGTATTGAAAATATGATACAAATTATATAGCATCTATAATTAATTTGGATAGCATATTTTTAAAATATTAATTATTCCAGTGTTTGAACATGAGATACCTTTACTACTCTGAAGGCAACAGTATAATGAAGCTAAAAACACAGCATGAACTATATCAAAAAGTAATATTTGTGATACAGAGTACTAAACTGAATTTCTTATCTTTCATATAACTGGGTCCTCAGGTGGTACAATGTCCAATTTTCTGAGGAACCTCCAGACTGATTTCCAGAGTGGTTGTAAAAGCTTGCAATCTGACAAAGAATGGAGGAGTGTTCATTTTTCTCCACATCCTTGCCAGCATCTGTTGTCCACTGAGTTTTTGACCTTATCCTGACAGATACAAATCTATGTGAGGAATTCGAAATGATTAAAATCAGAACAAGATTTTTTTTTTTAAATCTATGGTGTGGAATGGTAGAAAGGGGCCTCACAAAACTACAGCAGATTCACGCATGCGCATGTCAATGGTGCATCCTGAGCCCTCAGGGAGTCACTATGAGAACTGTAGATTTTAGATCATGGGAAATGGTTCAATGACAAGGAAATGGCAAAAAATGACAAGTTATAAAGCATTCAATACTAGAGAAGTCAAAAAAGACATACAGTACCAAGAATGTTTATTTTATTTTAATCCCAATTACAAGATATGGAGCTGCTTCGGATTTTCCACAGTAGCTGACTATGACTTGTCTCATGCTCTAGCCAAGGTATGATTTTGCCAGCTGCAGATAGTTTCAGTGAGTGTATGATGTTTGGAATTCTGTAGCCTTTTCAGAGGGTATATAAATGATAGGACCCCAAGACATAGTGGTGGGTTGTTGGTTTGTTGTGAGTTCTTGGTGGGTGGTTGTTTTGTTGGTATTGGTTGCTGCTGGTCACAGTTCATTATGTCATACACAAAGAAGAAACAAGATGAAGAAAAAATTAGATATCCTGACTGAGAAGACCAAACTTGACCCAAGGAACTTGACAACCCCAATCAGCAGGAAGTAATCTAACATTAACTTCACCCCCTTCCAACTTCTAACTTATTTACAGAGATCTTTTCTTTACCCTCTCTCCTTTTTCTCTCCTGTCTAGTGTTAGGGGGATGAACTGATGGAAGAAAAGGGGTGGAGATGGAATGAAGAAGCCACAAAATAGTCAAAGTCCAGCTATAGGTATGCTCCTACATGTCCCCATATTTCCTACATGCTCCTTTCCTGTGTGTAAAAACATATTTATATATTTTATTTATTTTATCTAGATCCTCTACTTTGTCTTGCAGTCTTGATGGTCTATCTTCAGCTAGATTTATTCTATTTGTCAGACTTTTCTGTACATTTTCCAGTTAGGTTATTGGGTCTTTCAGTTCCATCATTACTTCAGGTCTCATCTTCTTCAATGTTTCCTTCTATTCAGTGTTGATTGAATTCTATTTTCAAATCCTAAACTTTCTTTATCATTTCCATGAGTCTTATGTTTATGTTTTCTTGGGCATCACTTGAGAATTTATTCTCTTTAACTCCACAGAGGTATTTCATTGTGTTGTCTTTAAATTCTTGGAACTATTTGCTGAAATATAGGCTTGTTCCTTTAAATTCTGTGTCCTCTAGTTCGTGTAGACAATTGAAGGACATTTCTGTAGGACTGATGAATTTGGGACAACAGATACTGTCTTTATTTCTTTTTATATGGTTTGTATTTTTGCAATGAGTTTTGGGTATGTGGACTTTTTCTTCATTAGTTCTATGTCTGGTGTGGTTAGTGAAGATTGAGACAGAACAAAAGATGTGTAATTTGATTTGAGCCTAGAGGTTGAAAATGGCTTAAGTGTAGTCCAAGTGCACAGAAGTCTGGGCCTCTGTGTAAGAAGTGATGGCTGGTCTAAGCTTGGAATTTGGAGGTAGATCTAGGTGGTAGGTTTGTTGCATGGTGAGAGGATTGGATAGACTCACCCTGCTAGACTCCAACAGTAACTTGGCTGGGAAGATAATTTCTTGATTGGTGTGGGAGAGCCATGTGAGTTTGGGACAAGCAGAGAGTTTCCTGGTAGAAGCCTAGAGGTCATGAACAGTGCACACAATGATGGTCAGACTAGGTCAGGATCAGTCACACTCACCAACCTAGATCCTGGTGAAGGATGGCATTCCCTTTTGCTAAATCAATGAATTTTGTATATATAACATTTTATCATTTCTTCACCCATGCATGTACTGAAAACATAAGCTATTTTTCTTCAGTGTTTAGAGTTCTTCTTTTAAAATGCTATAGGAAATTTTGAATATGAAAACTATACATGTTTGTGTCCAAAACAAAATTAAAGTTTACAAATTATATTTTTGTTAATTGTTTCTATAGGCAAACAAGGTCAAACCTATTACTTTCATAAATATAATTTAGTAAATTTCATAAAACTTAAATACATTTACTTAACATAATGAATGGGTGATGGTGACATGCATAATGCAATTTTCACAAATGAAGGAAAATGTAACTTCATATATCTGTATTCAAGAGAACTACAAACTAACTCAATAAAGATGAGCAATATTAACCTTAAGGAGTTAATCACAGCAGTGAATGAGGAAAGATAGTATAATTACCAGTATATGAAGGTAGTCATTAAGGTGAACCAAGTCACATAATATAGTTTGCAGTTTAATGTAAACAAAAGCCAAAGTTCCCATAGCAACACAAACTTTTTTCAAATGTATATGTACTAAGCTTTGGGTTATTACTTAATGTTCTAAATTCGTAGTTTCTAATGAATACATATAATTAGGTCATATCAACCTGATTCTGAAAACAATAAAATTTATGCATTAAAGTCATGTACAATTTGATTTGCAAGCTTCCTATTTCATTTTCTAGATAGTTGGCATGCCCTCAAACTGTGCTGGTTTTTCAAGACATTGTCATGAAATCATATTTGTTATACTTCTAGAACTGTTTGTAATCTTCCTTGCTGCTTTTGCTGTAAAAGTTCTATATTTTAGGACACCTATACGGTCTGTCAAGTTTAGTTTTAAGAATGTTTATCATTAACCCTAGTGATGTTGACATATAGGGTTATATAAAGTTTAGAGGACTCAGGATGTAGGCTACTATCATGGAACCTTTCTTAGTAGGTAAATCAACCTAGGTAGCATCCCAAGCACGTCAATAGCAGCAAGCCTAGAAAATAAAACATCTAGCTCTAGATCATTTATTCACATAAGCAGTAGAAATATAAAATATAACAAAACTGTATTTTTACTACACACGCACAATTACACTGGTATTTATTCTGTAAGGACTATTTTTCTATAGTTTTAGTTCAAATAATATACCCCATTTAAACCAAATCTATATCATTGTTGTTTTATGTATATGAGTGCTTGCCTGTCTGTACTTACAAATATTAACCATCTATTTGCTTGGTGACACGGGCCAGAAAGGGCAATGGATCCCCAGGGATTAGAATTAGAGATAATTGTGAGGTACCACGTGGGAGCCTGGAAACAACTAAGGTCTTCTGCAAAAGCAGCAAGTGCTGTTAACTGCTGAGCCCTCTTTCCAGCTCCTTAAACTGACTCTTTACCTTGAATTTCTTCTTTGAAGAGTAAATGAAACCAATTAAACATTTATGTTTACAAAATGCTTTCTAATGGCTTCTATTGTAATATTTGTGAGGTTTTTATGAATTGCTAAGTGGATGATAAGGACAATTACTCGTACTTTGCATATGGAGCAAGAAGTGAACATATAAGAGCATAACAGTGGCAATTAGCAATGTCATCGGATATCAGTCTAGCATTGTTCATAGCAGGTGGCAAGAAAATATGTATTTTAGTTCATATTCATGCATGTTATTTATCTATATAGAAACTCAAGCATTTTGATTAAGAATTAAGAACTAGATGCTTACCATATTCAGAAATCTCTTATTGGTTGACTATTTCAAAGAAAAAATGTTTTGTTTTACAGATTTAAAGTATTGGCAGAAGACTTTGTTCACTGTAAAATGCAGTTTAAATATGTTTTAGTTGTGCTCATTTATCTGCCCTTAATTTCAATGCTCTCAAATTTTTATTAGTCTCCTTTGAGACTACATTATAATGTAGTTGAATTCTCAATCATTAAATGAAGGCTAGTTCTCAAATCTCAAAATTAAACTATGTTGGAATTTAAACTATCTATGAATTATAACTGAGCATTTGATGTATGGGAGATAGTATTTATAATTTGCCAGGACAGGATAACAACATATAACTCATAATGGCCTTTCCAGAACACACAGGTATGCATATACAATGGTAGACAGCTAAAATATATTTAATGCATATACAAAACTCAAAAGATCTGAAGACAAGAATGAAAGTTAAAGCACTATTTCAATTTAAATTTGAACAAATAATATTTATAATAGCATAATTAATATTTTGGCATTTTCTGGCATAGACAGAAATGACATTGTGGTATGAATATAAATAGCTTTGTTCGTGTTGCTATGAAAATACACATTTAGATACATAAGTTTCAAAGGAGGAATGTCCGTTTCCAGGGGAAAACCATCCCTTTTAAAGACAATAATATATATTCAAGTTTTCCTTCATGAAGGTAATATTTCTTGTCTAAGTCAACATACTTTACCATTTTTAAACTTTTCTCATCATATTTTTGACAGCAGGTTTTCTAATTTTGACAGCTTTTTAGAAGTAATTTTAACAGCCGAGTGATTTCTCTTCTAAGCAAAGTCAGATTATGTGAAATGTCAATGCAAAAACTATAGACTTTGACACATAACCATTTTACTTGAATTTACTTATTAATTTTGCTTGCTATTACTAATAAAATCTAAGTGCTTAGCTAATTGTATTTCTCTCTGAAATATTTTAATAGTATTTGAAGGGGTATTCTTTTCTACAAAGCTTCTCCTTACATCATGATTACTCCCCATTCCTAATCAAAGAGGAGGGGAGAGTATCACATGGCTAAGAAGACAACAGGCAATTGAGAGATGGAGTACTGTGGAGACTGTAAATTGAGTGTGCAAGTATTCCTTGTCCTTAACTAGGAGGGAGGCAGACATTAATCCCCTGGAGGAAACTCACTTTCTTGTCTTGAGTGAAGATCCCTGGAGCCATATAAATTTAAAACAAAACACCACCAAAAAACTAGTGACTTACTTGGCTAAATTAACCTATCTAATTTACTCAATACTTTATTTCAGAGTGTTTCAGGATGTAGAAGTACTGTCTCTAAATACAAAGAAATTATCATTTCGAAGGCCATCTTGAAAGATTCTCTCTTGTTGCCTACTTCCTGTTCATTTTATTTTGACATTGGAAAGTGAGTTTTTTCCATACAGTGAAATAGATAGTCTTAAAAGGTTAAAATAAATGACAGGATTACATAGCAAACACTTGAGCTATTACTCTATATTATTGCTGAATATTGAGTCTAATGATTAATAACTACAAAATACATGTTCCACTCTTGAATTGCATCTATACTCCCAAAAAGTTCATTTCAGTCAGTGATCCATCGGTAAGAATGAAACATTAGATCTCTAAGTAAAATAAAAATCTTATCTCATTTATGTCAAAAGACATTCTAATAAAACTATTTATTTTAAATAGATCTGGTGAAATGTCTCCCTAAATAAAGGCATCTGCTACTGAACCTGATGACGTTATTTTGATCACTGTGGTCTTGTGTTGAAAAAGCAGAAGTCCTGCAACTTCTTTGACCTCAACATAAGCATTGTCACATTCACTCACTGACACACACATACTAGCAAACTTAAGCAAGAAAATTGGAAAAATAAATTAATATGATAATTTGCATAAATGCCACTAAGCACAGAAGTCACACAATCATCTCAATAGGTGTAGAAAGGGAATTTGATAGAATAAAACACGCTTTTACGATAAGAATATTACAAAGAGTAAAGATGGAGGAAACATGCTTCAATGAAATAAAGGCTGTATGTGACAAACACACAGTAAATAATATCCTAAATGGAGACAACTAAACCCAAGACTATTAAAGTCAGGAACAGGGCAGGAATTCCATTATTCCCACTTCTTTTCAATATAGTGTTTAAAGCACTAGCTGGAGAAATAAGGCAAGATGATGAGATCGCAGGTTTAAAAAATAGAAGAAATAAAATTATCCTTAACCATATACAATATTGTATTATACATAAGGTATCCCTAAAATGTGACCAGAAAATTTCTAGAATTAGCAAATAACTTTAGCAAGGATGCAAAATCAGCTTACAAATATCAGTAGCCTTTCTGCATACTAGCAAACGTACAAAGCAAGAGAGCATGGAAACACTCTCATTCACAACAGCCTCAGACACACAGAATAAAACTAACCAAGCATGTACCAGGCATCTATAATGATTTGGTCTTTTGATAGTATCCTATATTTCCTGACTGTCCCTTTCCTGTGGGTTTTGTTTGTTTATATTTTGTGCTTATTTCATCTATGCCTTCTATTTTCAAATTCTTACAGTCTAGCTTTTGCTTGGTTCATCCTACTTATAAGGCTTTTCCATGAGTGTTGTCATTGGGAAACTGAGTTTTAGATTTCATCTTCATTTCAGCTTGTGTTTTTAATCAACATTTCTTGTTATTGAATTTGTCTTTCAAGCCCTGAGTTGTCTTCATCACTCAGCTCTATGTATTTGTGTTTTCCTGGATATCGCTCAGGTGCTACTGTTGTACTCTTATCTGCCTGGAGTTCAATGAAGAACAATCAATTTTTTTCAAATAATTCAAGTAATTTAGAATAAAGAATTGAACAGCTGTTCATCAGTTTCTGTCTTATTGTCCATACCATACCTGACACATTTGCTGGAACAGGCTGTTTATAGCTACGTCTCATGCACACTATTTTCAAATATTGTAATATATTCTCTGTTCTATCAGAAAGTTTAGAAAACAAAATCAACAAATTCAGAAGACAGATCACATTCACAAATGAGACATATTGTTCCATACTAAAAGAGAATAAGGTGGCCACTCTGTGATTCTCCTAAAGATTCTCTACTCTTCAATGATATGACTCTGATTATGTATCTTGTTACCCATTACAGGAAGCATTGTTATTGTCTATGAAAACAATACTACATAGGGATGGGTAGCCATATTAAGATTGCTTTCAGAGATAGAACACCTGCAGATAGATGAAATCTGGATACATGTCTTATTATCAGCTTTAGACACCATATTCTCCAACTCCTCTCTGGTTCATTTAGTTCCTCAGAAAGTGTCTAATTATGAAGCATTTCTTTCATGGAAAATACAAACAAATGTCTACTTAGGGTAGACAAATGTCAGTCAGTAGGGTACCAATGACAAATGAAAGAAAGAATTCCATCCAAGTGAGTCGTCAGTGCATTTATGAGGATTACTTGCAGAAGCATGGGTGAGGAGTAACTTATAAAAGCACCTCTGTGTCTATTACACCTGCATCACTAAAATTCCCTCTTGGCATGAGTAATGGCTCATCAATGCACCAACTATGGAGTTCCCTGCCCAACCTGCAATCAGCTCTACTGAAAATAAAAATCCTCTGCATAGTACTTGTTTGTTATATTTGGGGTGAGGTCCTGTGAACCTTCTACTGAGTTTCCTAGGCTTTATAAATCTCAGCAAATTCCTGAGATTTATTTGATGTCAAGTTAAAATGAGGATGTATTAGGCAGATATAGATAGGGTTGGAAATAAAAGGGGATACATGTTATAATATTTTATTGAACATAAATATGAAGTTCTCAAGTAATGAAAAATGATAATGCTTTTAAATAAAACAGAAAACTATTGTAAACAAGAAATACTCAGTGTATGAATTCTTTGACTTGAGAAAGAATTTTAAACAAGAAATAAAAGAGCATCTTATATGCTAGCTTATGCAGATGTAGGGAAAGGCAAGGGGATCTCTTGCAGATCAGAAAAGTTTAAAGTGTCATGAAAAGTCAGACATGTGAAATAATAAAGCAATAAAGGAAGATAAGTGGTGAAAGCAGGTAAAGCACGTGTCCACAAAGGCAAATGTCACAAAAGTGTGTGTGAAGGCAGAGTTCCCAAGGGACAAAGTCACAGAAAGCCAAATCCTGCTATTCAATTTGTAGGAAGCTTTAAGTCCCAAGCAACAGATCACAGAACACATAAACAGTAAAACAGTTCAGGTGAATTGAAATGTAAGTTTTTTATTATGAGTGAGCAGTTATTCTCCAAGATTATGTTGTGTACATTTTTTTATTACAAGGAAATATAATTGGAGCTGCTGTGGCCAACAGAAGATCCAGGGCCACAGTGCTGGCCACAAGGCTGTCAGAACTGAGATTCCAACATCAAGGACAGGTACTCCAGACCAGACGCGCGTCTTCCTTGGACCTGAGCTAACCGCAGTGACATAAACCAGCTAGTCAGTGACTTTGGGAATGGAGAAATGTGGGGCTGCTTTGCTGCTGCTGCTGCACTTCAAACAATATTTCTGTGAAACAATTTGATATTGTTGTAGATCCAATTTATGTTGTACTGGGCATCACTAATAAGTCACTTATTATCTCTTTAGCCATCCAAGACCAATATTTACTTGATTGTAGGAAATAGTGATTGGCCTTCAGTTATCTTTCCCATCCTCTACAAAAATAACAGGGTTTTTTTTACATAACTGACAAATTGGCTACAGCTATATTTTCTTGAGTGGATAGATATTTGTTTATATCCCTAGAGGAAAATTCACTCAACAACATCCCACCATTCCTAGAACTCTAAAGAAATTTATTTTAGATCTTCCTTTTGTGACTCTATCCATTCTTCTTTGATTCTGAAACTGAGTTCCACCATACAAACTCTTAGTCAGGTAATAAAGAAAATATTTTAATTATTTATCAATCAATGCATTTACTGTGGTAAATTGGAGCTAAATACCCTAGAAACAATGTGTCATGATTATCTAATTCAGAGAGAAGGAACTTAAGTACTTGTTCTACATTTACCATTTCCATTGTTTAATGTTATTCCTAGGAACATTGGACCCCTGCTACTCTGCATATTGCCTGATCAAGCTTTTGAAGCATTGTAGGAAGCTGTCAGTCAAGTGTGCAGAGAGACTGTGGAGTTTGAAATGCATACTTGCTCAGTAACTGTAAACTCTACCCACAGAAACTGCAACGGACTCAGGGAACTAGAAACCACAAGGTGGAATGTGATAGTATCTATAGTATAAACTTGGATTTCGTCTTTACAATGCCACTTAATGGCCCTTCAGAGACTCTGTGAAAGGAGTTTAAGCTTGCTATAAATCAACATCGCCTGGCATCATCAACTTTATGTAGGCTCTTTAGTGTATGCTTCTGTAATCTCAGCACCTCACACTGCATAACTCAGCAGCCAGTACCATGTGAATGATGCGGAGTTCTGTCACCAGCTTGAGGTATAGCCAGGGCCCCTAAGATGATGGATATGGCAACTATTGATTGCCCGGATGGCTGAACCTGGGCAAACACCATAAGCTATTATTTAGGTGCAGGGAACCCAGTCTCAGGCACTTCTGAAGAAGAGTCCATATCCTTCTAAAGGAGTTTTATGTCCTGGATGATTCTGGTACAGCCGCATTCTCCAGGCATCTTTCTTATTATCCTAGTACAGTGACGACAGCTTATTTTTAATAGCATTCGGCATTAATCTCCTTTTTTTTTACTAGTCTCTTTAATAATTATAGCCACTGTGTCTGCACCTGTATTGTCTGCACACTTCTTGTCAAACTACATGTATTTTCATATTGTTTTGCTCTGTTTTTTGTTCTGAGTTCTATCAATCTGACTAAAGCCCATGAGCCATGGCAAAGATAAAACTGAATGCTGTGCGACTAAACTAATTAGTCCATTGTCTTTAAAAATTCAGTCACAATACGATTTTTAGGATATAAACATAAAATAGGTGCATTATTTGCTAGAATGTGGTGTGAGTTTCCTGGACCCTAATTTCCAATTGAGTCTTCATTGTCATTTGATTTTCCAGAGCATAGCATGTCATGAGCATATCTATGGCACTCGAGTCATCTGAACCATTAGCAGGACCAGTCAATATCTTCTCATAAGGCTGTGGACGCTCCTCGGTAGGTAAAGTGTATGTAGTGTAAGTGGGGGCAACTGAGTTCTGATCATTCTAGCCAATGTAAAGCCAGGCATTACAGGATATGTGATGGAGACAGAAGAATTCCTAAACGCTCATGAGCCAGCGAGTCTGGCATGTGCAGCAGTAAACAAAAAAACAAAACAACAAAAAATTGTCTTAATTAAGATAGAAGGTGAAGACCAATAATCAGGGTTGTCTTCTGGCTTCTACAGATGCATCACTGTATGAATGTGTCTGTACATATGCACATGAACACACAAATATGGATACATGTGGGGGAGGGAGGGAGGAAGAAAGGGTGTGGCTTAATTATCTCTTTACAGCATTCTATGGATTACCTAATTCACAACTCCAAACTCTTCACATTCCAATACAAATCATTTTCAAAAGTCCTCAAATGTTGATCAGTAGATAACCTCCTACCTGGAGGCCAAAATTTGATTCAGTGGGAAAAATAAAAAATAAATTTTATAAAGGTCACAAACATGCACAGAAGTTGTGGATTTAGACATGGAAGGAGTTACAAGGAATCGGAGAATGAATAGAAAGAAAATACCTTGCATCCATGCACTAAACTGTCAAAGAATTATTACATATATTTTATTATTTAAAAGAAAAACCTATAGATGAATAGATGACGTTGTCAAGTTTAACAATGAATGCCCACTCCTGGTACCAACTTTATGAAATATTTTTCTTGGCAGTGTGACAAAATTATTGACAAAAACAGCCTATGACATAAAAAATCTGAAACACATGACTTCAGGATCTATTAGGTCACCTAGTGAGGAAGGAGAGGTGTCAAGAGCAGTTCTTGGTGACAAAAGCTTGAAGTTATAGTTTTTGGTTTTTTTTTTTTCAGAGCTGGGGACCAAACCCAGGGCCCTGAGCTTGCTAGGCAAGCGCTCTACCACTGAGCTGAATCCCCGAAGTTATAGTTGCAGTTAGACCAAGAATAAGAAACAAACTGAGAATGGAGCTAGTCTCTAAATCTCTACCCCTGGCAAGGCACAGATGAAAGGTAAAGTGCACGCATCTCTAGCTTAATGACTAGTGGGTTTGTGGGGATTGCTTGCCGTATTTCGATGCCTCCTAGACATCTCCACCACTAGGAATACCACCACAGCACGTGTGATAATTCACGAAAGCTGCATTTCTGGTTCTCTCTGAACCATTTGCAAGCAGTTCAGTGGTCAGATTCGAACCCGAAGGAAAGGTTTTGAAAGTCTATAACTTTAAGCAGCTTCCCGTGCCTTGTAAGTTTTACTTACTTCCTGAATCTTATGAGCTCCCATCCTTTTTCTAGTCGGAATGAAGCAGTTACACAAGACCATTGCCCTTCCTCTAGCTCTGAGGTACTTTCCCATCAGAAATTAGCTTTCTGCAGACATAACATTCATACCACTATTGTATTGTGTCTGGTGTGTTGGCACAATAGAAGGCAGGATCTATCATCAAGGAGTATAAATGAAAATTATCCACCAGGAGCCTGTATGGTAACTTCTGGCATTTTGAAAGCATCCAGCACAAAGGAAACTTCCATCTCAATCCCATGGTGGTTTTTCAGTGCCCACCAATCAAAGCATGGAGTGTCTTCATAAATAGAGACTCACCAGGTATTTATGGCCAGAAGCTAATCAACATCAGCGGCAAGAATCTTTAGAGCCAACATCTTACCTCTGAAAATGAGATACTTCACTCAACAGCCTTATGTTTCCTGGGATTGCATGTTCTGACTTACACAGTTTTCAAGCCACTCATACTAAGAATATCCTCTTCCACACAATTGTATTACGCTGGAGAAGGGGTTTGTGAATCTGGAAACTTTTAGGAAATTTCTGGGGTTCTTAAGTTTTGTGTGCTTCCTGGATCCTACAGGATTCATCAAATCCTGAACCTTACGAGTCTCCTTCCTCCCTCCAGGAGGAAAACGTCTAATTTAGAATAAATAGCCTTGTATATTACATAAGGATTTTGGGTTTTAGGTTAGATGCAATAAAAAGCAATAAGGGTTTCAACAGAAAAAAGTGATACCTAGTTTAAATTGAGCACTGATATGTTACTAATAAAGGGTAAAAGTTCAAAATTTAGGATATATCTCAGTTGGTAGAGATTTTTCCCAGTGTTCACTTAGCCCCAGGTTCTATAAACAGCACCACATAAACTATGCA
This sequence comes from Rattus rattus, assembly GCF_011064425.1. Lineage (NCBI taxonomy): Eukaryota > Metazoa > Chordata > Mammalia > Rodentia > Muridae > Rattus > Rattus rattus. Next base: position 64,189,128 of record NC_046160.1, read on the forward strand.
TGGTGACATATATCTTTAATCCCAGAGTGAGACAGGAGAACCATAATTCAAATCCATCCCTCACTACTTAATAAGTTCAAGAGTAGTCTTGGATACATGAGAACTTGCCTCAAAGAAACAAAAATGTTATTAAAAAAATAGAAGGAAACAAATGAAGAGTAGAGGCTGCAAAAAAAAAAAAACTCAGGAGAGATACTGGATCACTTTGATCTGGACTGTTGAAATAACGCTGGTGAAAAGAAAATGGATTTGGGATACATTCTAAACCACACAGCAACAAAGGTTCCTGGTCAGATAGGCAGTATACAGGAAAGGGTATTAGCACAGAGTCATTAATAATTTTAAGGGATTTTTGGATTCTCCAGTTGGAAGAATGAAGTTACATATCCCTGAGAATTCCCTGGTGAAGAGGAAGTTGTAGAAAGAGCATTCTAAACATGCTAAGTTTAAGATATATATTCTATCGAAGCAGAGATATGTTACGTGTAACTCAGAAAAGAAACATGAACTGCTGATTCATATACGTGTATGTACTGTATAGAAATCAATTTACATATTGCTATATTTATATTTTTGTATTTCTTAAGATATGCTTATCTATATATTATTATATAAATATAGGCTTACATATTACATAAGTATAAAAATGGAAGTCAAAGCCTCAAGAGTAAAATGTCCAGTAAATTAATCGTTAGTGATAAGTGGAAGAACTGATGTAATTAACAATCCTAGGGAGAGTGAAATATTCAGAAGCCAATGGATTTGCTGAGCTACATTTACAATCTTAGTATTCGAGGAGAAAAAGAGGAGATTTTGATAAAGAGCAAACATTTATCAAAAAAATGGAGAGAGGGTTGGGGCAGGGAGAAGTAGATTAAAAAACAAAACAAAATACAAAAAAACAACAACAAAACAGTACTGCAGTCTTTCTATTATGGAATCCAAATAAAAACAAAGTTTTAAGTTAGGAATACACAGACATTCTCTTAATATTGGCAAGAATTTAAGTAAAATAAGGATTAAGAATTGGGCATAGTGGTACAGGCCTTTAATCCCAGCAGTCCAGAGACAGAGACAGACAGATCCCTGAGTTGGAGGCCAGCCTGGCTAGCTGGTACTACATAGTGAAGCCCTGTAACCAAAAAAAAAAAAGTTTATTCTATCTCGTGGACATAAGTTGTTGCTCTCTAGATAGAAGATTAAATTTAATGTAACAATTAGGCAATATTATATCAACTACTGTGAAATGTTCACATTCAACCAGATATTGTGAAGCATTACAGAAGAAACTAAAATCAAATACAAAATCTAATCCAAATGCAATAGTAAATATGCATGAATTTTAATCTCTATTCATTAGCAACTTCGATATTATTTTACCATTACTAATGCCAAACTCTCAACTTAGCTGTGATCATAGAAGACATTAAATTGATAGGTAATAATCTAGGAACAGAGAGAGAGAGAGAGAGAGAGAGAGAGAGAGAGAGAGAGAGAGAGATTGGTCATTAGGTGTAATGACATGGAACTGAAGGGCAATAATCAGGCATATTTCAGTTGAGGTCTGGGGCTAAAAATGTTTGGAATAATTCAAGAAAGAAAATTACTAGAGAAATTGGAAGCAACATGGAGAAACTGTTTATGTTGTTGTTGTTGTTTGGTTTTTGTTCTTGTTTTGCTTTGTTTTTGTTTTTTGGTTTTGGGGGTTTTTTGGTTTTTTTTTTATTTTTGGGGTTTTTTTTTGTTTTGGTTTGGTTTGGTTTGGTTTGGTTTTTTGCTGTAAAAGAGAGCAAAGGTAATGAAAAAGAACCAAGTGGAAGGGGAAATGGAGTTTAAGACAAGGATCTCTAGAAATAAGTTTATGAGCTGTTCAAACTCTCCTTGAGAGGAAAATACATATAGTACCAGAAAAACAAGACTTGCGGGGACCCTACCCTAAAGTAGCAGGGGAGGAATTGAATCTAGTATGCAAATAGCAAATTAGCTTTTCTAAGAGCACGGTGATAGATCCTAAGTAAAAGAGAACTAGTGTAGGGTTAGCACATCTTCAAGCCAACGTGGGAGCTCAAGGAAAGCCCCTTCTGTATGCGCTGCTCTTAGTGAAGTAGAATAGTAGTCGTTGACTAAGGCTACGAGGAGAAAGTGCTGAGGTTTGAACAACGAAGTGGGAAAATTGCCATCCAAATCCTGTGGGTGAAAAGGAAGATGCAGTATGATTACCACTCAGGGTGAGGAAACTGAGAGGTTGGCTACCCAACTTCAGGAGAAGACAACATGACTGTATTTTGTTCTCCAACTGCACTCAGTGGAAAGTAGAGAAATGCAAAGTGACGTAACAACAACTGTGCTGTTCCCAGGTGAGCACAGGGAAGCATCAGAGACCGAAGGGTGAACGGTATTCACGGGGAGTGAATCTCTGTTGATAGAAAGTCTGTAGAAACTCACACCAACTTAAACCCAAGATGTGTTCTTTAAGCAATCTTTATCTCGACCGTTGATAAGTATTACAATGCACCTTCCCAACACAGGGGAAAGCAAAAAAGTTTATGAGAACCTTTCCATTGTCAGTTCTACAAAAGTTGCCTTTAATTTCTGCTAGCCTTTAAACTGTAGCATTTAAAAATCAGAGCCTTCCATTGTCGATAGATGAATTGGGATATGGGCTGCTCCATAATAGTAGAAAGTTAAAAAGAAAAAAAAAACTTAAAATTTAACAACCAGTAATATTAAATTACCCTTGAGTGCACACTATTTAGTTCCTCATTATCTTAATTGTTTTTCAGTAAAAGTGAAATGTGCAATATGCAAATTAAATAATATTATGTGTCAGAGTTTGAAAGAAATATTCATTTAACATCGGAAGAGATTTTTTTTTCTCCCAGGAAATCTTGTTCATTTATTTTGTGAGAAATTTTGTTTGTCGTTATTTGTTCAAAACATAATACAATTGTGAGACCCAGTGCCTGCTGGCAAAGTTGGAATAGCTGTCAGCAGGAAATGGCAAACTAATAATAAGTGCTGGTAAAATATTTATATTATAGTTTACTGGGAAGCTGAATGTAGTTTTGTATTTCATTAGTGCTTGAGGCAGTACATAGTAGCATATTTGTGCTCCAAAATGAGTGGATAGAATTCTAAATACTATGGTAACTTATCTTTCAGCTATCTGCTGGGGGAAACTAGAATTAATAATAATAAACCCTTTTAGTGCTTGAAATACAAGAAATTTTAAACAAGGTCCGTAGGGCAGTAATTAGCACCATCTCACACTCGGTGTTATTGGACACTAGGCTGCTGGATCAACCACTTCTGTATGTGGCCTAGTAATTTAGCTCCAGTTCATAATTTTCAATAACAGAGCTATTCACCAGGGAGGGGTGGTCTTAAGCCACCAGAGGACTCAGAAGTCTGGTGATGTTCAAGTACAGCACTGTGTTTATGTACTCCCCAAAGTGTATCAAAGCTCAGATCCAGAGAAATAAAAGAAAAGTCAAACAAAACAAGCATTAGACTGCGTAAAATACGGTATGGACAAGGCAGACAGGTGAGGCATTGTTTAGGTGGCTGAGGCAGATCAGTATCTATTCTTGCAAGCCAGGAATCCTGCCTGCTTTCCTCAGGAGCCGTGCAGATCATCTTACGGCTTGCAGACAGACTGTCGCCTAACGCCAACTGACAGACAACCTACTTCACCCTGTAAAAACCATACCCATCTTTGTGATTCACTGTGCGGAGAGAACATATAACTGCCCACATAAAATAATGCCAGGTTGGCTTTACCATGCTCCTAATCCTCCTCATTGACTTAATTTTAAAAGACTCACTCCTAATTTCTCTTTCATCTGTGATTTTAAACTGTTCAATAAAGTCTAAGTAGATTATTACATGTGTGTGTGTGCGTGTGTGTGTGCGTGTGTGTGTGTGTGTGCACGCGTGCATGCGCATGCCTGGTTGGGTTTAATGGAGAGGTAGCAAAAATTTACTCAAAATAATATCTGACTCATAGCAATCATTAAATAAATATCAACCAATAGCAATATTCCTCTCATATTAGTTTTACCTAATAAAAGGATCCACAGAGAACAAATAAGAATCAAGAAATAGATGTATATAATTATTTGTAACTCATGAAACAAAGATGTAATATTTCATCCATCCTGAGAGAATTCCAGTTGTCCTAGTGATAACTGAACTTGGACTCAGAAAGTCTGATGGCTACCTTTGGGCAGAGAAATGTGTATTTGCTTTGTTCCAGGAAACTACAAGTTCCTACGTAACTCTATTTTAATCCTAATGGGAAAATCAAAATTATGAATATTTCCTAAAAATATCATACTTCAGTGAAAAGTAGCCACTTAAATCTGTTCTTTAGTTATATCAAATTTAGACTAGGAAGGTTTCCATGAAAATTATTCACATGGCTATTTTAAATTTACATATACAGTTTTTATTGTTATCTTTACAATTTTAACAAGTTGGGATAGTAACTTTTACTGACATAAAAGTGATGGAAATTCCCACAGCAAAGCACTGTGTAAAGGAGAGATTACAATAAAAGTCACTTAATTTAGGGGAAAAAATACTTGAAAACCCCTTAGTTCTCTCAATTTTGATTTAGTAGATCAATAATAAATAATACCATCTGGATGAGGAATTTTGATTTACTAAATCAAAATATATAAATTAGGGACTTTTCATATGTATTCTCTTAAGTTTGACATTTACTGAGGCTAAAAGTTTTCTTAATTGTAATAACCTATTAAGGCCACTTTTTCCTTATCAGATTTGTCCCTTTGTGATTCTCCTTCACTTAGTCGATCAATTAAAGTGATAAAAATATTAATTAAATACTCAAAATACTAATTTCCAAGACTGGATCTTATTATATATTTTATATATTATTATATAATTTGCCATATTTTAAAGGTCATATTTTGTAAACTCTAGAGTGTCATATCTCTGATCAATGAAAATATGTTTTTTTCCTCAGGATGATAGTTCTCTGCCTACTTTTTATAGTGGAGGAAATTTTGACTTGTCATATTGAGATATTTTATATGTAAGTCTTCCAATCTTTTGAACCGGTACTGGTGAAGTATTACATTTTAAACAAATGATATGTTTAGTTAAACAACTACTTCACTCTAAATACAAAAGAATATGACTGTCAACTTAACAGCAAACTGAATAACTAACATGCATTAGAAAAACATTTTAATTCACCAAAAATATGGTTATGACAATTTAAAACAATACAAAAATTACAAGGTAAACAAAATACATACATTGTTGCTTTCAGGGTATCATCAAAAATTTTCTCTCAACATTTAAAAATGATATAATACTATTTTTAAAATATTAGCTTACATTAAAACTTTTTTCAAGCAGTAAAGCTCAATTTAAAAATCACTTAACAGTGATTAGAGTGATGGTCAGGTGGGTATAAGTGCTTGCCATTTAAGCCCGGCCTGAGTTCAAATCAACAAAACCCACATAAAAGCCAGACAGGGTACATACATAATGTGTGCATTTCCAAAATCAGAACTCAGGGAATGGGGAGGCCAGAGGAAACTCCCCAGAAACTCTTTCTCCATATAGTGTAAGCAGTGAACCAGAAAAAGATTCTGTTTCAAAGGTGGAAGGTCAAGACCCATACCCACAGTTGTCCTGTGACCCCTACATAGGTGCTGTAGCATTCACATAACCATAATCATATACATGAATGATAACATATATATTATATGCTCCCCACACACAAACACAATCAATTAGCAACTTACTATGATAGCAAAGGCTTATCTTAAATATAATTTTGACTCAACTAGAAGACTCGTTTTATTTTTGTGTATGTAACTGAGTTTTTCAAAGCTGTAAGTTAATAATTCTAAAATATGGTTGCTGGATTGTAAGGAGAACAAACTATGGTGATATAAACTCCGTTGGATAATTAAGAATGCTATAACATATATAGTTAATGCTTGTATGTCTAATATATGTACATTTAATGATTATACATGATTGTTTGAAAGACAGAAATTGTTATCTTTAAACTTCAAAACACTAAGTAATAGACTTGCTGTGATCATTTAGAAGCGTTGTGATGAAGGTCAACACTAATTCATAGCCACAAAAGAACCAAAAGTTAGAATGTGACCGAATCAAAGCCAGGAGATGTTTGTGAAAACATGGATTGTTATCCTAATTATCTCTATTTGTGTTTGTTTAGTTAGATAAACAGATGAAACATTTCTCATCCAGATGTGACAATCTCAGTGCTGTCATTTACCTTTCAAGGATCATAGAGTTTTTGCTTTTAACACATTCCCCGGAGAACCTACATGTTTTCATTATGAGCCAGTAGTTGAGAAAACATGTCAGATGTTAAATTTAAAATCCACCATGCAGGAAGCACTCAGAAATCTAACAATTGTTTTTGGAGGAAATGACTTCACATTGGTTTACATAAAGTCTTCAATGATTTGCCAATAAATAGCATTTATGTTGCACTAGACCTCAAATACTAAATGATTTCTGCTTAACAACTTATCGTTTATGCATAGAACTTGAGACCAAAATATCTATATCCTAAAACATAAAGAAGTTTAGGAATGAAAATATGGGTTTTGTAGTGACAATTAGGATATAAAAGAGCGGGAATAAAACTATTAGTTTTTAGCACTCAAATCCTGTCACTACACAGCACCTTACAGAAAATTGCAGACAGAATACATGGTGCTTGATGGTCTTTTTATAAGACTGTTTAGTGACATGCACAGCCACATAGATTGTCAACTTTAACATTAGCGAGTTCATAGTCCCTACTATACAGGAAAATGAAAAATGTAGGGGGAGTCAAAGCTTAAAAGATTTCAAACTATTTTCTCACTAAACATTTTATTTTACACAGATTATTATTTTAATACCAAGAAAATTATTTATATAATATAAAAATAAAAAGATGTACATATTCATTGAAATGCAAAATGGATGTATTTAAAATGTACAAAATAGTTCATTGTACTTCTTATATGAGTTCCTACTTAATGTAGTTTGACATAATAAACTACCAAAAATATTTATTTCCAATTTATACCACTGTCTCTACTTTGTTTGTTTTGTGTGGATAAAGAGGTCCTTATTATGCAGCCTAGGCTAGTCTCAAAGCTATAGTCCTTCTGCCACAGCCCTTTGAGTTCTAACACTATATGGGCCACTCTACTGGTCCCGATTTCTACCTTTTATTTTCCTTTTGCTCCAACACAGCTGTTCGGTTTAATATTATATGTCAACAATTAGAGAGCTGATGCATTTGAAATGATTTACTGTTTGACATCTCTTTACTAGAGATAGGCATTAGGCTAATACAAAAGCCGAAATTATGACTCTATATTTAACTCTAACCTCCTTTAATTTACAAGCAATTGTGTGACAAATTCTAAAACACACAAAAGTTACCTGGAAGATGATACATATTTCATATACAAATTACTAATTAGTACAAAAACAAGCTTGGATATGGCTTATACTAATCTCAGACTTTCAATGTTAAACAAAGAATGGTGGCACATATCTGTAATGACAACCCTTGAGATGCAGAGAGGGGGATTAGGAGTTCAGATCCACCCTAGACTGCACGGGGAGCTCGAGGCTAGCATAAGCTGCATGAAACTATGCCTCAAAAAATGTCAGCGTTTAACTTTACCTGCTAACTAAATAGACAATTAAGAATGCATTATAATGAGTATTGGAAATATTTCATTTGATTAAACTTAGGTGAAAGATAGATCAGGTCATCTCTTCTATGGCTGTCCTGGTCTCCCTTCCACCTCTGAAACAAGGCTTCTGGTATGTCTGTTTCTGATGGTGTCATCAAGATACAGGATGCTCAATAACAGGATAGTGAGCAAGTTGCCAACTCCAGGGGAAGTGAAGAGCGTAAGAAAGCAGTGCCTGTCTGCCCAAGGGAGGACAAAATCCCCATCCTGAAGGACGTCAACCAGGCCCTAGCAGGTGATGCTGAGCAAAGTGATGACTGCTACCCACCATTGTCAAGATGCCACCAGATGAGAAATATTGCTATGATGTAACCTGTTGATACCTAGTAGAGGAAGAGGAAATCACAGCCTTTGGGCTCCTGAGAATGAACCCCTTAAGAACAAAATTATCTTGGTGCTAAAACTTCCATCAAAAAGTAGTTGACAGGCATTAAACATAAATTACAAGCAATGGTCTATGAGGAGTCCAAGGACCACTACATCCTGGCAGAAAAAAAACTTACTGGCAGCCCTGGCAACTTTGAAAGGCGGGACTTTATTAGCTTCCTCTAGTCCTTTTCTGGAGCACCTAGCATTTACCAGACCTGCGCTTGAGTGTTGCAGACTATCCCATTCTTGACAAACAGGAGCGACTGAGGGGAGGGCATTACCACAAATTACCAAGTACCACTCCAATGCCACTACCACAGCATGGACAGTTCTTCCGTTCTTGATGATTCAGCCTTTCCCAAACTGTTCTTTTGATCCTCTGATTCCACTTGGGTTAAAGCAGACAAATCCTCTGGCACGGGCATCTTATGTCATACCTATTTCCCATCTATACCTCTACATCCATCCCCCTCAATCCCATGTTGCAAAGTTCCAGGCAAAATAGTGAGTCTGATTGTCTGTTTATCTCTGTGCATAAATGGAAAATGGCCCTCTCTGCGCCAGCTGGTCTTGGCCTCCCTTTACTCTTGGTCTTGGCCACTCAATAGATGGAAAAATCAGCAAGGGAATATCAATTTAAAAAAATTAAGATAAACTGAAAGGCATAATTAATAAGCAAGGTATAAAAGTTAAAATACCATACTATTTTTACATAGTCATATTAGAAGAAAGTAAGTACAATAGTTAATTGTCACAAAATAATATCAACGTAATTGAGAGTACTCAATAGAAAGAAACTGAATAAATGCAGTCAGTGGAACACTAGTATTAATGCAGTAAATAGCATGAGTATCACCTCAATTTGCTCTGGCAAGTATGCAATAAGCAAGATATCTGACTGTTTCCTTGACCATGCTGAGCAGAGCATCATGAAAACTTTAAAGGAAGTCTTTAGTTTGGAGAGAAACTTCAACTAGTTACTGGTTAGTGGATTTTAATACTAAAATAGAATACTCTCTCATTAGCAAAGCAGAATCTGTTAAAAAGTCATATTTTGGAATATCATAGCAAGGCTTACACTCTGCATAAAGTTTACCGTCACAACAATTTTTCATGGAAAAAAATCTGAAATTAACCATTGTCAATCTACTTCTTTTTGAGTTTTTAAGTCACTTAGAAGTAGCAGTTAAAACACACAGCAAAAAAAAAAAAATCTTAAAAGCACTGACTTTCATAGTTCATCCCAACAAGAAAATTTGCTATTTACTTGTTTTACAGTTAATCTCCATGCTAAATCTGAAAGTGCATTCTCAATAACAAGCAGAATTAAAGAACATTGGGATAATGGCAGAAGACGATAACAGCAAGGAAAATGCTCGTTTGAGGATGTAATCTCCTTCACATATACGAGCTTTAAGTTGTAATGAAGCAGGTTATGGGCCTCACAGAAAGTTGCCAAGAGGATTTGTATGAAACAAAAACTTAACAAAGGAGTAGGAAGCCTTTCTAGACTCAATCCCTGAAGGCAAGTGCTTTCTAACAGGAGCCACCTGCCTCCTTAATATGGAGTGGAGATTAGTTTTTAGTTTAGTATTTACAAATTTTAACTACCTGACAAAAAACAAAGAACGATATTCAAATGTAGTCAGTCGGTGGCCACCCTTGGTTGATTGTCAAAACAGAGATACTGCCGTGTACTTAGAAAAAAATCCATTTATTTTCCCTCCTAAATACATAAATGAACAGCATGCTATGCTGATGCTGTACCTACAGTGAAATTTGACAAAGTGAATTACTCCAGGCATATGAAATTAAAGAATAGAATCAAAGAATCCTGAGCATACTTTCTACATGCTATCCAGTGTTGATTATGCAAATTTTGCATGGCCCCAAAGATGACAGACTCATTCCTAAGTCCCTAAGGGATTGAATAAGGCTGAATAAAGATCTACTCCCACGCTCCATTTGTTCTGAGAGGATTAAGCATGTAAGGTTGTGGAGAAATATATAAAAACACTTATTCATTAATTTATTCCACCGGTATTCTGAATAACAAAGATTTGTGAGATGAAAATTGCTTTTAGAAATTCAGAATAAAGCAGAAAAGGTAATTAAATGGAATTTAAAGATCAGGTAGGAATTTCTAAAAACTATATCCTCTAAAATATACCGTTGTTACCTGCCAATGTCTCACTTGTGCAATCATATCCTAAATTTCTAGTGTTTTATTGAGATTCTATCTTTATTTAAGTACTTAAAGTACGATTTCCATTCATCTATTTTTTTGGTCTTTTGGAGATATAGTTCTGCAGCTTATGGTGTATACTGTGACATTTCTATACATGTATACACTATGTGATAATCGGATTATAGCAACTGGCATATCCTCCACAATTTTTGTCATTTCTTTGTGTCAAGAACAAACCTTTTCTAGTAGGTCTTTCATTAGTGTAATCATAATTACATTGTTTGTTGCCATAGAATATTATAAATTGTTCCCCTGTCTAATAGGCTCCATGAACCCATCCTCTTCCCATTTCCTTCTCACACTTGGCCAAATCCCTGTTAACCAATTCTACTGTTATGAGATCAACTTTTTAGTTTCCACAGATAAGTAAGAAAATGCAGTGTTTGTTCTTTTATGCCTGACATTTGACTTGATGTCTTCCAGTTCTAGCCATAAGGCAGCAAACAATGCAATTGTCTTTGTGTATAACTAAAATATCGCTGACCTGAGCTTCTTTAGATTGCTACTAATAATAAGATTAGGGGGTGATATGTCAGTTCTACATCTGTTTTTCCCAAGGAATGCCCCTGCCATACTGAATTTCAGTTGTAATAGTGTGAAAAAGTTTTTTTTCCCTTTGACTCCTTACTAGCATTTGTTTTAGTGTGTCTTTTAATAGAAAACTGTTGAAATGAGGTGAAATAATATCTCATCGTTCATTGAATTCGTATATCCTATTATACACTAGTCCATACTAGTGCATAGTACTAGGTAGTTTGTATAATTTTCACAGTTTAATTTCCTATAGGAGAATGTCAATATAATATCATCATTGAGAGATGAAGTTGATGTGCACACTTGTTAAAGTGATCTCACAAATTCAGCATCTAAGTGGCCTTGCCTTTATGCCTACCATTACAGGGATGCTTGGTCCCCTTAATTTATTATTTGAGCCCTGGTAATTTACATCAAGAAATTGCCTTCATGCATAGAAGGATGTGGTTGCGTTTTAAATCGTATTTATATTGATAGTGGACAGAAGTGGCTGGACATGACACGCACAACGTTGAATTAGTTTGCATTTTGAAACTTTATGCTTAGGTAACTTTTATTAACATACCAAAATATTATTCCTCTCCATAAAATGTAGTTATGTAGTAAAAGAATTTTTAATACAGTCAAGAACAGTTTTGACTTATTTATGACAAACAACTTCAACGATATTGCCTAATGGTAACTGTCACTGTGCTAGTTTCTGTGGTTAATTTCTAAGTGAAGCTACTTTGAAAGTCACGTAATCAAGAATATTGCTTGGAAAACATGGGTTCTAAATGCATCTGTCATTTACAATTTCAACAGTTATTAGCACCAAATTTAGATAGCCTAATATTGATTCACAACTGGACTAGGATTGTCACTGAGATAGGAGTCTAACAGGATGACCTTTCAATCCCTTATCTCTGAGCCATGCTCAAATAAGTTTTTGCTACGTGGCTTCTGTATTTATCTCCTTCCATGGCTCTCTATTTCCTCTAATGCCTCCAATTAACTTAAATCAGATCTTGTAGCTGAAGAATCCATCTTTTCTCCAAAGGTAGTTTGCATGGTTGTGAGGTCTATTTTGTGTTGACGTTGAAATTCAACAACCTAAAAGTAATCTCATCCTGTGCTTTTCTTAATTTAAACTTCTTGATGATACCTCTCTGGGTAAATCCATAAGAATTGAGAAAAACATCACCAGGTTTAGTACTACATGCCTTTAATATCAGCACTGGGGAGGCAGAGGGAGATCTCTGTGACTATTTAGAGTTCTAGGAAAGCCAGAAATATATGTAAGTTGAGTCTCAAAATATTTTTAAATTATTTCAAGATCATGTAAAGCACACTAAAGTATCTCATATATTTATGATATATCATAGCAGCCGTTTCCTCTAACTTAGGATAGAAACAGTACACACTTGAATTCATCATGGGTACTGAGGATTGAACTTAGGGCCTTTCTTACTTTCTAGATACCATCTAGCACTGCCTTATATCTGCAGCCCTAGGCACCCATTTCATCACATACATCTTGAGTGCTAGAGTAAAACTCGACAAATCCCTCCTCTAAAAGAATTTATTTTGGGGTTGCGGATTTAGCTCAGTGGTAGAGCGCTTGCTAGGCAAGGTCCTGGGTTCGGTCCTCAGCTTCAGGGGAAAAAAAGGATTTATTTCATATTTGCACTAAGTCCTATACCAAGCAAAACATTCGGAAAGAAGAGTGGCCCAGAAAATATGCACACTTGCATGCAACCTAAGGAAAACATGGTGCTGCACCCTATGCTCTCTATGAGTGAAAGAATTACTTCTTCAGGTGTGTGTGCTACAAGATCAAAACCCAGTGATACAACATCTTTATTCTCTTTCCCAATTAGACAAATATGGAGAGAAGTTTTGACCCACACATAAAACCTATATCATCAGGAGGTAGCAGATGCGATAATAAGATAAATTATAGTCCTATGCAGCTCCCCACACTTGGGCTGAATCAGCCAAGCCTCAATTGATTCACTGAGACCAAAACAATTTTATCCATTTATTAACATTTTATTTTTATTTATGGAACTAGAAGATAGGAAGATGAGCAAGAATTTTGGCATAAAGTTCTGTCTAGTCATTCTGAGAATAGAGGATTCGGAAGAGAATCTGCTTCTTCTTTTTTTTTTTTTTTTTTTCCTTCTGAAGAATGATGAAGCAATTTCACCAGGGACATGTGACTACAGGGAGTCTGCTCTCTACTTGGAAATTCCTGCTTGGTGTCAGCACACTGGTGGATAAGACACCCTCTGATGTGAAGTGGATGGTCATGCCAGCCTTCCTTGTACCAAGGAGGAGTAAAGCTCTGAAAATAATAGCACAGGAAAAAGAAAATAGATGATCAGTACAGAAAAGTCAAAGGTTTCTTAATAAAAACAAGATTGTACAAGCAAGAATTATTTGAAAGGTATTTGAAACATTTCAATTTCTCATGGTGATATGTTATTACATTATGCTTGACAAACATATGAAACCTTACTCTCCAAAACCAATAACTAAATATCTTTAATTGACGTAATCACCAGATTTAGGGATAAATTTTAATATGTTTAATTACGTACAAGGAGTTATACATATCTATTCTATGGTTTTATTTACCTTTGCACGCTTTAATTGATTTTCCTCATTTCTTATCAATTGCATTAATTATATGAATGGAATGGTAGTTTTTATCTGAAGGGAGCAAAGTACCATGTGAAATAGTGAGAGAATGATTCTTGGGGAAATGCATTAAAGGTCCTAAAAATTCAACTATTCAAATGTAAATGACAAAGCAGCAGTGAGCCAAACCCATCAAGTGGCATATGTTGTCATGTGATTGTTTTTCAGTTTCTCATTGTTAGAAACAAATTGAACCACATTAATAGGAGGAATCCGAAGAAATAAAAATGAAGAAAAATAGATATTTCAAAAGAAAAAACTTAAGAAATACCTTAAGTGAGAGGAAATTCCTCTTTGGTAAAATGAATCCATGAGGAAACGTGAAAGAATTAAAACGTATCTGTCCATTACTATGAACAGACTAAGATACCAGTCCAAATAATACACATGTAGACAATGACTTTTGGTTAGTGGGATTTTTTTAAACACCACTTAGTAGTGTGTGAATAAAGAGTAAATAATAGATCAGTAATAGTTCCCTGGAAATCATGAAATAACGATGGGCTCCAATAAAAAAATCTTAACATTGACTCTAATCGAAGTGTTCATCTCAGAAAGTGTGTTACTAACTGTATATAGTCAAATTTCGACTGAAAAAAAAATGATCTCTAAGTCCTAAGAACTGATTGTAGTGAGATCCTATTTCAATTGTGTAATGGAAATTATGAATATGGTCTTCTAAAACCAGAAAACCAAATATGGAGACTTAGGCACCCAACGAACTTGCCACTTTGCTTTAACCATATGGAATTGCTGTGTTGGGAGATCACTGTTTCAGAGGAGGATTAGGTTTGTTTGTCCATAACAATTACATGGATTAATGCACAAAAATGAACACTCACCCCAGGGTTTTCTCTTCATTCTTTAATATGCGTGCAGGCACACACACACACACACACACACACACACACACACACACACAGAGAGAGAGAGAGAGAGAGAGACAGAGAGAGACAGAGAGACAGAGACAGAGACAGAGACAGAGACAGAGAGACAGAGACAGAGAGACAGAGAGACAGAGAGACAGGGAGCTTAGGTCTTGGAAGTTACCTGTCTTGTTTTATAAGTCGCACCTGTACTGTTGCTACACATCTGTGGAGCAAGGTATCAGCCAACTGTTAATCAAGGATCACTTCCTTTCAAAGTGACTGATGAGCCACTGTTACAGCAATTTACAAAAATAACTTTTAGAAAAGGGGACTCGAGAGTTCCAGACAGTTCGCAGCAGCCCTGAAAGTTCCATGCTTGAAAGTTCACGCTTTACTAATGTACAGGTAGACAATTCGAATGGTCCATTAAATCTTAGAAATAGAATATCACGGGCAATATTTTCTTTTTGATTACAAGCAATGATAATGTCCCAGATCGTCTTTGAAAGCCTTTAGCCCTGGCAAGGTGAAAAGAAGATGCAGATTAGGTAGGCGCAGCAAGGCATGGTCAAAAAGTGCAAATTCAGAGGGTGCTGGAGAAACTCTTCTCACAAGACTAGTGTCTGATGAAAGGAATTGGAGGATATGGTTTTTGAAGAAAAGCTAAAAAAACAAGTATTTTATGACAAACCTGTTTAATTTTCCCACTTTGGTTTTGTTATCTCGTCAATATTACACTAAAGTTCCACACACAGCCAATGTTTGTGAGATACTTGATGCAAATCTAGCAGACATTGAATGTTTCAATTACCAGACACAGGGAGCAGAACATGTGTTGAAACTTCATGTTCCATTTTTGGTGTACATTTCTTTGTTGATTTATGTAATGTAGCTAATAATATGCAGCCTACCCTCGTTTTTAAACAAACAAATGAACTTTTAAAAAGCTTTTCGTAAGTTGCTAAGCAACTCCAAAGACACATTTTATTAATTTAACAAATAGCATTCAGATGACAATCCTTAAAGATTTCTACCTCTGCTTTTATAAAAAAAACAGGAAATCCCAACAGATACCCTCCTAGTGTTCCCCATCTAAAGCCTCAGGGCAAGTCAAAGACGTTGCCTTCTTCAATTCCATTTTTCTTACTGGGCAAAATAGTATTTTTTTTTTGAAAATGTTACTAAAATAAAAGTTAAATCCAAGGAGTTCTGGTGTAGCTGTCCAAAGTTTTCCCAGACCTGAAGATTTTTAGCCTGGGTCCCACTGACAAGTTGGACAGAAGAGTTTGAAGCTAAACAGGAATGAAACATCACTTGCTTAGTGGCATCCAGCAACTTTACCTACCGGATGCTAATGGCATGCCATCCCCTGTAGTTGCTATAATCAAATTGTTCTGCTGGTAAATCCAAAATATCTAGAGAGGGTGGATACAGTAGAAAGAAAACCTCATTCATAGTTGAGAATCGCTTCGAATGAAGGTGAATATAAATGCTAAATGCAAAACACACCTTGAGCCTAACATGTGGTAGCACTAACTCAAGATTTATCCCCACATGTCAATACCTATCCTCTTCACCGCTGCTGGTGATGAAGAATAGGTAGGTAAGTAATATGACTCTTGGGTAGCACAGCTCTCCCTGTATTTGAATACATTTATGTTTATGTTTTGGTTTACCATTTCAGTGTAATTCCACTGTATACAAACCGGAGTAAGGGGTCCAGTGGTTATTGTAATGATAGGCCTTTTCTAGCAATACCATGTTTCAGAATTTTACCTGAATCTTTTCTTAATACTCTTCAATTTTCTTTACATTCAGTGTTTAGATAGAATCATTTAGAAGTAAGTGTCAGGGGATCGAAGAGATGGCCCGGAAGTTAAGAGCCAAAGCTGCTCTTCCAGAGAACCCTGCTTGGTTCTCAGCACCATGTTGTTGGTGGCTCACAGCTGCCTGTAACTCCATCTTCAGAGAGGTCTGATTTCTCTGGCTTCCTCATATCCCTTCATTCACATGCCCATGCCCCATGCATACATCTAATTAACAAAATTTTATAGAAATGTATCAATAATAATGATCTTGTAAGGTTGTTTACACTTTCACCTCGCGTTTTTCCTATCCCACACTTAATACCATTTTATCCCTCACAAGCAAACAGCTTATATGCCCCCAATCTTCACACGTGACTTAAGAAGGACAAATTCATTTTCTCCATGAAATTTTTTTCCTAATTAATCCTTTCTTTACTTACAGTATTATATTTCTGTTAAAAGAATGGCAGGGCTACAAATTAATGTGAGGCAATCATTTTCTGACTGTCTTCAATACGTCAGACACTGAACACTGCTTAGGAGCTCTTTCTATCAATTTACATTTCATTATTTATGCCCAACTAGATTGTAAGTTCCCAGAGGATAGGAACAGGTTTTATCTGTATCCTCTGGCACCTTTTAATAATGATGCTAATAAATATGCTTTACATTTGATTAGCAATTATAACCTTTCAAATTAGTTTCATGCTTATTAGCTCATTGGTTATATAATTTCACTATTTTACAATCAATGAGAGTAGGACTTAAAACACTCTAGGGAATAGTCCGTGGATTACACAACTGGTGCTCAGTAGAATATGTATTTAATATGTATGTACCAACTGACTGAATTTAGTCTTACACATTTCCAAACCTAAAATTGCTTGCTTGGTTATATAAAAAAAAATGTTTACGGCATTCAAAAAAATAAAAGTTATGGTAAAGAATAATCATCAAACCATGCGAAACACAACAAAGAAAGTGAGTCGGTTGAAAAAGTGTTCAATTGTAATAAAGCAGCAGGAGGTAAGAAATCTCGTAGTTTCTAAAAGAGATTAGCTTCATTTTGCAAGGTCTTCACCTCTTATGAAAGAAGTAAAATCGTTTTTTAAAGACAGCAAAATGTAAAGGAAACGCCTTAAGACTAACTTCAACATCCTAAAATTCACAGCATATATGTATATGAACAAGACCAAGAAAAATATTTCCAACAACTTTACCCCCCCCTTTGGGGGCATAGCTATATAAATAACACCAATGTAAAACATATGTGTTTATCTGCCTTTCAGCTGAGTAGGAAAAAAAAAAAACCTACACCCTCAAAGTGAGCTGATCTGAGGGCATTCCGCCCAAGGAAGCCATCCTTTATCCAACTATTTATACTGAAGGCTAAGTGCAGACTCTGGTCTAGGCTCTGAATGAAGGAAGAGGTCTAAACCTCAGTTGCCGGGTGTGAATCTTGGGCCAACGGTGGAGAAAGGGACAAGTGAAAAGGTCTGAAAAGCCAGAAGTGATTTCCTTCTCACTGGGCCTTTTCTTTCAGCCCTTAGCTCCTTCCGCTCACTTAAGAAGTGAAGGCATTTAAAGAAAAACGGAAATTAAAAACAATTGAAGAGGAAAAGTTTAAGGCATCACCAGCCAGGAGGAAGGTGCCACCGGGCGCCCGAACCATCCTCAGCCACGTGACTGGTGCAAAAGGAGAGAGGGGAGCGACCCCCAGGCCGGGCCCGGGCTGGCTGAGGGTCTGGCGAGGGCCTGGGGAGGAGGGGCGGCGCCGCTAGCTGACCGCGAAGCCGGCCTGAGCGCTCCAGGCCCTGGTGCCGCCGCAGGCCTTCCCTGGACGCCTCCTCCGGCCTTTCCCAGAGGTTCCTCCCTGCGGAGCCCTGGGCGCGCGGCCTGAACCTCTCCCGGCACCTTGCAGACAGCGCCAGGCGGGTTGGCGAGCTGCGTCCGAGCTCGGGGATCCCGGGCTGAAGGATGGTTGGGTTCAGCCGCGAGAGTCCTGCGATCCTCGGAACGACCAGCGCCCACAGGCCGGCCTGGGAGGCGCCCCAACGACCGCGAGGGGAGCGCAGAGGCCGTACCGGGCCGTGGAGCCCGGCGCCTTCCTTCCCGAAGAGCGGTAGAGCGCAGGAGCGCGCGGGCTCGAGACGCGCCACGCTTTGCAGTCTAAACTGGGAAGAATAAGATTGTTCCCAAGGTCTTGTTTATCCAGAGACTGAAAAGGGAGAAACTCAAGTCTGTTGGCATCTTCCCTCGCCCCGCCCTACTCTGAATTAGTTCTCAAAAGCCTGCCCAGCGCAGGAGGGGATGGAGGGAGCAACCCTTTTCCTCTCAGCAAGCCTCTCTCTCCCGCCCTCAGTCTCCACACACCCTTCTCTAGCTCGGCTCGGGAGTTCGCACAAAGTCCGCCAGAGGATCGCAAGAGCCCCTAGTACTAAGCACCATTAGATGGCTAGCTTATCAAAATGGAAGTAGAAAGTCGCTTGCTGGTCACGGGATGATTAAAATTCACTACCCTCACTAGTCTTGATAGTCAGGGCACTTCTACCACATTGTTTATAAACTCCGGTAGGGTCTAAAGAGAAGAGGGATTCCATACGACCTTGCGACTACTAATCCTCTACCTCAGTACTATAGAAACTTTACTTTCATTCCCAAAGGCCAGGCCTAATAACGTAGCGGAGAGCTAAATCAGGGGCCTGCCAAAGCGTCTGTTCTCTCCTATCCTGGAAAGGGAAAGCCGTCGGGGATCAGCGTCTGAACTGAGTATTCTATAACGTGTGGTTATTGACAAAGGGAGGGGGAGAGTGGAGGAGGGAAATGGAAAGGAAAAACAGGGGGGAAAATGTGTTCATTTACACATTTCCTGTGCAGAACAAAAAAGTCCCACCATCAGCAAAAGAAGCCTTTTCCTCCAAAATAGCAGCCAAAGAGGGAGAATTAGAATATGCATAAAATTCCTTCATTTTCATTTGCACAGAGCATGATTTCCGGCACATTCGATGTAAGCTGCGCGATTAATCCCAACGCCTAAACATTATTTCACTTAGCATCTTTCCAAAACTCACCTAAAGGAAATTACTGTCTTCCCATGACCCCTTTTTAGAGCTACCATTTCCTAGTCTGTCTGCCAATGAGAATTCCTTTGATAGGGGTTATAAGTGGGGGTTTCCTGACCATCCTTCCTCCTTCACTGCGCTGCTACACCGGAGCCCCATTCCCCTGAAAGCTAGCTGCCGGCTGTGAAGCCAGGGCTGGAAGCCTCAGCCTAATGGAAAGTGTGATTTAGAAATGTGCATAAAAGATAATAAACATGCAGGACAGATGCTTTTTGTATACTCTTGTGTCCTGAAAAAAAATCTTTCAAGTTAGCAGTAACCAAGATGCTTGCTCATAGACACCTCTGAGTACCAGCCTGTCCTCAAGAATAAGAGAATGTCAAAACCTTACCCAGAGTAATGCTGTTCCTCACAAATATTCGGCCTATGTAGCCACTAAATCCCACAGCATAACCCACATCATGTTTTGTTTTGCCACTTACAACACATCTGGTTGCATCTTCCTTGAAAAATTCTTTGTTGGGAAAAACTATTAGCATTATTTGAAACAATTCTTTTTTTTTTTTAAAACCAGGGCTTACTCCTGCCTGTGAAAAGGTATGTTTCTTTTATTTAATAGAATGTGAATAATGGGTGAAAATTTTATGTCTTGACTTACTGTTACAAGAAAATCTTCATTCCAGGAAACTCTACTCTAATTCTTCACTCCATATCCCAGTATGGAAAGAAAATCTATATTTGCTCACAATATAAAGGTGCATCTGCAAATATTTCCTTCAGTATCTGCAGATTTCAAGCAAATCTCAATTGCTAGTACTTAAAAAGAAATGCTAATATTTATTTGGCTTTTAGTTTGCATAGAATAAGCAATACTTGATGCATTTAGTTTGGCATATATCAGACATGAATAAGCATTTAATATATGGTTTCTGTTGGCTAAAGATGTATTAAGGTATTGGGCTATAGAAGCTTATAAATTTAATTAAATGGGTTTGTAAACTTTACAGACACAAGAGTTTCTGCATACTGTTAACACTAAAATAGTTGCTTCCAGTTTTTATTTACATCAAATATCATCAGCAGTGAATCATTAAATGTAGTTATTCTCAGTTGTGCAATCCTGTATTGGTTCAGAAGTTCTCAGTCACATGAAATAAAATAAAAATTATTAGAAAACGAGTTCTTCCAAAGCCATATTTAGGGAGTGCATGTAACAGAATTGAGAGCCATGTTTTCTAGTAAGGCTGACTTCCCTTAATGTTCTTACTGAAACGAGTGATAGTTTTATTTCTCAATAAAGAAACATTTCTTAATTAAAAGAACCATGGTAGCAGAATGTCCTCCTTAAAACATTATTTTGGTTGTAATTAAATTAAATATGAGATGCTCTTATCTTATTTTAAGTTGCAGAAGTATGTTTACAGAGGAATTGGAATGAATTCAGTGGGCTGTTGAGCTCCAAGCATTGAGAAATTCTGGGGCGCCACTGAAATGTAGACCTACCAGCACCTATAGCTGCCACCTCCCACTGCAGACTTACAGAGATGCCTGAGACCTGAGTACCACTTCAGTGTGTTTATTCTCCAAAATGAAAGCTTCTCTTTCTTTGCTGAAATTTAATGAAATAATGTTCTCCCAAACTGGAAGTGTTTTCACTAAAATGAAAAGACTACAAGGAAGTGTAAAAGGGTGTTCAGCCTCCTTCCCATAGACAGCAAAGATCACAAAGAGCTAAGGCAGTGAAGGTTGTGCCCCCCCAGCTCCCCACCCCCTTGCTTCCTTCTTTTGGTGTTTCTGTTATGGATTGTGTGTGCATTCAGGTTTGAAAGAAATATCTCTCACACACAATAATAATAATAATAATAATAATAATAATAATAATAACAATATCAATAATAATAATATAAAAGTTTCCAGAACACAAACTGACTACTGATATTTATGTCTTTGATTTTGTTTTGTTTGTTTTACTTTTTTAAGGGTCTGGGGTCTGCTTGTTAGACATTGCCAGGGCCACATTCATGCAGCTAAGTTTGTCAATCTCTTATCCCAATCCATCCTGTAGCTAAGAGCTCTCCTCATATATATGGCTATAGATGCTGAACTGACAAGGAATTTCTCCATTTGTCTGTTATTCTTTCCCACAACTGCCCCCCTCTTCCTACCATCTTTCTCATCTTTCCCATCTTTCTCATAAACAAGGCAATAATAAACCACCTGCTTGAGAGCTAACTTCTACCTGACAAATGCCAAATCTAACCTCACACCTTTTAATTTTTTTTCATTTTATTTCACTTCATTTCCCTTTTTCTGGGGGGATTGAAAGTGAGACTATATGTTCAGGAGACAAGAAATATTAGACTGAGATGACGTTAGACCTACTGATTCTTCCTACCCAGGCCTAGGGCTGAGCTGCCATTTGCTTACCCAGCATGGGTAGCTCTCACAGAAGCAGCTCTTGTACCTGGGAAATGGTTTGATTTCCTGGCTAAACCATCACTGGTGAAGACTACTGCCACTAAATCTACTTTCCTCTTCTTTAGCTGCCTGTTCCTAAAGCAATAAAAAGAATTCATTCTGGGGTGAGGGTGGATGCGATGCTAGGATGTTGTGTCTCACTTTACAGGGTGGATCCATGTTCTCTGAGTTCCCTGGAAACTTAAAACTCTCTTATTAACTTCCTTGGCTTTTTGAACATAGTTTTTAAATGCCATTACTTTCCTACTGACCAGAAATGATCTAGGTAGAAGATACCCCAGCCCTCCACTCAAGAACTCTCTACATGGCTACCTCTGTTCTAGACTGCTTTAAGAATGACACCTTCTGGGGAACATGCCCATAGCCATGATGGAGTCTGAACACAGAATTGCTCAATGGCATTAACAAGGGCTACTATAGCAGACTAAGGGAGTCTTTCTTCAGAAACGTGAGTTTATCTAGACAGAAATCATTCATGAGCAAAACATGAAATTGGAGGGAGGCTCAGCCTCCTCCATGGAACAAAAATCTAAGGCTGAAGTGGGTTTTATTTCCTTCCTGTTGGCCTTGGAATTATTTTAAGCTCACCTCTGCTATGAATTTGCATTGTTATTATTAATAGTTTATTTAGCAATATTGTTGGAGGCTTGTTACTTTTCTTGTTGTGGTTGTTATACTATTCACCAGAAGTTTAGGAAGATTAGTCAGATTAATTAGTTTATTGGTAATTTAAAGCTGAAAACTAGTAATTAAACCAAAAGCTATAAATGATCGTGGATGATTCATACCGATGTAGGATTTAGAAGGAAGATAATCTAAATTTTGGCCACTAAATTTTGCAGCTGTGAAATAACAAGGACTTGGGGATCAAGAATATGATAACTGTTATATATTTTAGTCACCCAATCACTCTCTCTCCCCCCGGATTATCAGTAATCTGTTTGATAGACTTAAAAACCATTTTTTGAGCAGAGAACAAAGATGAGATGAATGACCCTCATGTCACCAGATTTTTCACATGGATTCCCTGTGCTCAGGACCATCCTAGCATATAAGATCTCTCCCTTTCAAAACAGCTTTTTCCTTCTCTCTGCTCCTGTTATGAGTCTGTCTGAAAAGGAAGCATACTATAAGTCAAGGAAACAAACTCACCCTTTTAGGCAAACTATATGGAATATAAACTCACAATGCACTTCTCCTTACAATGAGTTCCTGCTCTTTCAAATATAATTAATGTTTTGATAGTATAGTTCTTTAACTACATATATACACATAAAAACAGACCCACCCTCTAGCTCTACTGTTTGCACATCTAAAACAAAAATGGATACATTCTTTCAGTGGCTCCTAAAATACTTCTAGACCATCAGCACATTAAGATAACTATAGTGCAAATATTGTCAATTTTGTTAAGTATTATTTAAAAACAGATGATATTCTAGATCGATATAGTCTGATACAGAAATTTTCTATGTATCAGGCAAAATCTCCAAAACCCTATTTATACTTTGAAAATTTAATAATGGAAGCATGATCTTAGTATCTTTATTTTATCTAGGTGAGGCTTAATTGACAAATGTGTATAAAAAAAGTAACTATAATAACAAAGTATTCTGACTTAGTTCAGACTTACTTTGTCAAATACCTCATCTCTCTGTTTTAGGTCAATGAGTTCAAAACGTTGGTGTTAGTCATACATAAACACATGTGGCATAAATGGTCAGAAACACAGACATACAGATATGTAGCTAACAGCACAGAGTTAAATGAAGATGTCTGAAGTTCCATATTTTTGCCTTCTTATATTGCACACCCAGCATTTCATCCTTCTGAATGATTAGCATGTTAAGAACGGATAAATATACAGACAGCGGGCTGTGGCATGCTTTCCCTCTTTAGTAAAAAATGAATACTATTGAACCCAGCACAAATATCAAACTTCATCTACCTACAACAATATAGGATAGAGAACTAGATATGGGAAACTCATAAATTGATTTGCAAACCTCCTGGAGATACTGTTTGATATTTGAACATATCGAAGGTACTGGCAAGAGAAAGAAATATCTTACACATTTCTCTCTTCAAACTTTTTAGAAGGAATGTGTCAAAGAATTTTCTCTTTGTAAACATTTTGAAGCTCATTCTCTTACTTTTCTTATTTAATATTTGAAATTATAAAAGAAGATTAAAGGAACAAGGGAGTCTATGAATGTGACTTTTAAGTAGATTGTCTTTCAACAATATGAGAGAAACATAACTTTTCCTGACTGC
The DNA here is from genome assembly GCF_011064425.1 of Rattus rattus. NCBI lineage: Eukaryota > Metazoa > Chordata > Mammalia > Rodentia > Muridae > Rattus > Rattus rattus. Next base: position 64,213,227 of record NC_046160.1, read on the forward strand.
AGTATGATTCTTGAGAACCCCTAATTTTGTGGTTGTTTAAGATGGGGCCCATTAGCGATTTTTTTTATTGCTTTCCTCCAAGCATACATGTGAGATTGACACTCCTTCACACTCACGAGGTTAACACAGATTATTAAATATTAGTTAATTTTTAACAGAAAAGCCCCTAGGAGTACAGACTCAGTGTTAGTATAGGAAGAAACTACTATCCCGGTCGTTTTGGGTACAAGCAATTGAACAAACAGTTTCTATCGTATAGATCCCCAAGAATGTGTGAAACATAAAGTACAAGTTCTCCCCCAGAACTCCTGATGTGTCCTTATTCCTTCCCAGATCTCCTTCCTTTTGTTTTGCTTTTTCAGTGGAACTACTGTGATCTCGAGTGAGGTTTTGTTTGGCTCTGGTTAATATTAAAGAAGATCACACACGGTTGAAAAATATTGTTATTTTTCTTTAATGGGGAAAATTGGACTCCTGCGTGTCAGATCTGTGGATTTCCGAAAGGCAGTGGGAATGGTACTGACATCACTTTGCACTTTAACAATCCGATTTGGTCAGAGTACAAGTTGTTTGTTTAACCCGACAACTCGGTGCACCCCGTCGCACACTTTGCACACTCATTAAAACGATTATTCACGACCTGTCGAGTGTTTTCGGGTTCATTCACAGGAAAGGCTTGCATCCAGGGAGCAATTCAAGTCAACACTGTCCACTATACCGGCGCACGTGAGGACGAGCTGGTGCATGCGTGAAGGATGCGGGAGGGGTTGGTGAGTAAGTGCCTTGGCTATTAAATCCTTCTCTTCAAGGGACGCTAAGGAATCTCAACCTCCTTACAGCCCTGGACTCCACAACACTTCACTATGCTAGCTAGCTTCAAAGACTTGATAAGGAAAAGAAAATTTAAACAAACGAAACAAATAGAGGTAGCCCTCTTCCCGCTCTTCTCTTCTCTCCCTCTGTCCCTCCCTCCTTCCATCTCTCCCTCCCTCCCTCCCTCCCTCCTTCCCTTCCATTCAACCTTCTGCAAAACTTTAGATCTCAGGATACCTTCTGCCTGTGGCCCGGTTCTCACGGACAACTACTGAGGAAAAGTAATTCCCTTTCCACTTCCCAAGGTACCCTTGATCCCCAAAATAATTCAGATCTGTTTTCCATATGTCTTGTATTCACTAGGGGAGGGGGAAGGGTATAGTAAATAAATAATAATAATTTAATGGGGGGGGATCCCTAGATGCTTTTGATAGTTGTGGAAGGACTGGTCCTGTACAATAAGAAAAGAGTTGCAGATAAAATATTAAATAGCCTTCAAGAAGCTACGCCACTTTTGTTTTTGTTTTTCAGTTTTCAGCAACTTTGTAATATTTTGTAATGGCAGCAGAAGACCACAATATGGATGCACTCCACCCCTACTCCCGCCTTTACTTACAGGGACTGCACTGAGCGACTCAGGTATTCCTATTATGTGCTGAGATGGATGCCGGTACTCACCCCATGTGTTGCATTAGGGGAAGGGATATGACTATCTTCAGAAGATGTAATAACATGCACACTAATAAAACATATGTACATACATGTATTCAATATATAGGACATCGTATGGCCTTTTTTCTGAATGACCTTTGGCATAATTTCGAATTAGCATTTGTTTAAAATGTCCAATGTTTAAATGATTCATCCTCTATTTTTTTCATTTTAAGGAAAACCCTGCAAACATATGACTAGCTTATTTTTGTGAGGCTAACCGGAACAAAACAATTGAAAACGATGTCTTATTTGTGAGTTTCATTCCATTTAAACCTAAGATCACCAAATCATGTTTCCTATTTATCGAAACATGTCAATACTATGTGTGAAGGAAAGAATGGAGGCTCTCAAGCAGCATGGGGCTTGAAGCAGAAGCCTGTTCCTAATTTCTTAAAAAACGAGGATGAATAAACAATTTATATTAAACTGGCCACACTCTCAGGATCCACTATGAAGTGCATTTAGAATGGATGGGTTTTCACTTCCTATAATAAACTCCTGCATTAAAAGCAATGTGTGACAATAATAAAGAGGGAGACACTAAAATACGGGAAGCAAATAGCTGAAACCTCTGCATAAATAAACACAAATCAATGTAGTAATACATAACACTATTGACGCAGAAATGATCGATTTTAGTCTTCCAACCTGCAATCGGAGTTTGCCATGTTTAATTAACAGTTTTTCCCGGAAAAAATAATAGATAAATTAAAAAAAAAAACAAGCAATACCTGCTGTAAAGTCTATCTGATCCTACTTAATTTTTCCCAGAATATTTTAAATAAGATGGGCTGAGTACTCCTTTTTTCCTAAGAAAGCATTGCCAACCTTGAAAATTACATTATTAATTATAGAAATTGTTGAAGTATTAAATAATAAAATTGCCACCTTATTCTTGCTCTGAATTTTTCAACATTCATCCCAGTCTCTAATTATTCATTCAGCACATTTTAATAGAGCAAACACAATAGTACTTCCTATTATCAAAGTTTTCTCAAACACTGGAATACTATTGGGTTCAAAGATTCTTCATCTACCAGTAATATAATAACTGAGAAAGGTGTTGATTCCTCAATACGCATGAGCACCCTCTCTCCTGAGACTATATGAGCTTTATGGAAGAAAAAGAGGAAAATCTGCACTACTTCAAGACTATTTTGTACTATACATATAAACTGAACATATGTCAGACTCAACAAAATAGCTATACTTTAGATTTCTAGAATGTACATCTAAAACAAGGTCGCAAGTTTCCATACAGCTAATTTTTCGTTTGTAAGAAATTATTAGCAGGCAGAGGTGTGTGATACCTTTCAGATCTGGCTTCTGAGTACTAATGGGAATTGTGTTCATATTTTTTTTCATCTATGAGTCTAGGTTTCTTATGCACAAGTGTGAAAAAGAATTTCCAACTTATAATGCTCAACCTAGAGATAAAGTCATTGCACATAAGCCGTGAGTGGATTATTTTTATAATAGTGCACAATCAAGAATTTTTCTAGACTCCTGTCATCTTCATCTAGGGCCAAGAATTCAGGGGCAACCAGACCCAAAGGGAAAATATCATCAGTTATTGTTTAGGGCTAATTTAACAGATAATTTAACTTCAAACAACAATGATTAGGTCATTAAATTTCAGAGTCATGAGAAAATGAAAGAACCAACCGAGAGACAATTCTCTCTAACCCCATTACAGTTTTCAGTCTTCCTATTCAATCAAATTAAAACAAACAAACACACTGTATCTGCCTATGCAGGATGATATGATACGTTTGCTCCTTACAGCACACAAAGAGAGAAGCAATAACAGGAGATGAAGAGGGGGAAGGAAAATGAAGGTGGATATTTCAACCCGGGATTCTAGCAATATAGGAAAATTCAACTTTAGCCGAAAATGAATCTCCAATGTATAGTTATTGAACACGCTCTCTAGTACCCACCCGAAATCGCAAATCTCTTCAAGAGCTGTATGCTCTTTCCTTCTGTGCGGGCTTTTCTACAATGCCAAAGACTCTGAAATGTTTTAGGCCACAGTTCCAGAAAAGATGTAGGCCATTCCATCTCTCCACAGAGATTTAGATACAGAATTCTGAATTTTTTGTTATTATCATCAGTAACTTTTAGGATCACAGTCTCAGGATTTCTGCCTATTTTATGTTTTGCTAAAGCGATGTGGAAGCTTAACAACTAAGCTTGACGGCTGGAAGAGGGAGGTGGGAGGTGCAGGTGGAAGCATCCCTCGGCATTTCTCATCTTTCCCCTCTAATTC